>NW_026889763.1:18895000-19427500 GCF_033153115.1 Saccostrea echinata
TTACAATCCTTACAAAGAAAGATACAAAGCTGGTTCCAGTACTAGTAAATGTTGTACTAAACCTCTTTCTTTATTCCTCACTAAAATATTAACAGAAGTGAAGGAGAAACTTCAGGAGTACTGTACAACAACATATTTGAGAAATGGTGCAAATCAGATGTTGATATTTAACATTTTTAGAAAATTTGAAATCACAAAACTGTACCAAATTCAATAACATCAAAACGTTCGACTTTTCAACACTTTAAAAAACAATTTCTCACGATAATTAAAGGCCAGTCTTTTTGAACTCATTGACTATTGGTTTTTCAATAAAAATGGCACTCGTAAATTTACTTTTACCTTGTCATTGGTAATTTGCACATTATTTTGTTAAAAAATATTCTGACTGTATACACAAGTACTCTGAAGTTAACATAAAAAAGATGTTTGAGTTTCTGATTGACTACATCTATGAAGTTTTTGGAGATCAGGCCTTCCAACAATCTTTCGGAATTCCCAAGGGTACCGATTGCGCCCCCTTATAAGAAGACCTATTTTTGTATTCATATGATGCAGAATTTATTCAAAATCTTGTACTTGAGGAGAAAACGCCTGCTGTGACCTTTAGATATATCTACGACGTATTATCGACGGTGTACTATCAATTAATAATAGTTACTTCCATTCATATGTTGACTCGATATATCCCAGTGAGCTTGAAATAAAAGATACCACAGAGTTTGACACATCTGTTTCATATTTGGATATTTTACTAGAAAATGACGTAAATGGTTAACTTACAACCAAGTTTAATGATAAATGAGATGACTTCAACTTTTCAATCGTCAACTTCCCTTACTTATGTAGCAATATATCCTTATCACCTGCAGATTGGGTTTATATTTCTCGTTTGATTAGCTATGCAAGATCATGCTCTACGTACGAACAATTTCTAAAACTAGACAAGCTATTAACAAACATGTTGATGAAATAAGAATATCAACAGTCCTGTTTTAAGTCATAATTTCGGAAGTTATATGGTCGATACAGTGGCCTTGTCAACAAATACAATCTATCAATAAGTCAAATGCTGAACGTTATTCATATTAATTGTTTGGCCATGAGTTACACATTGAATTGTCTATGGATTTTTTTCGCTTTTTTCCCCGATCATGAAAAGGAGCATCCAGCGGGTGTGACCTGTTGGCAGGGAATGCTCATTCCTCCATGGCACTTGATCCCACCTATGATATTTTAAGAGGTCTCTGCTCCCGATTTGCATTTTTTTGAATGGACTTTTGAGCTTGATTACTGTTCGTTATCTCCATATTTGATCTATCGATGGAAAGAGTTAGAAAAAAATGATTTAAGTATTCTGAACCGTTTTCTACAATATATTTTCTGTAAACCGCCCTTAATAATTTAAAACGATGCTATAAGTACATCATCACCAAGAGAAACTGCATACTTTCAACAAATTTATCAACGACAAATGCGGGATAATTAGGAAAACACTAAAAATTCTTATGTCTTTCAATTACTAAAGAAGAATGAACTTGTTCTAATTCTAAGTGTAAACATTTATTAAAAAATCAAGTATAAATACATGTATTATTCACGGACTGCGGTGACAATGTACATGGTGTAATTATATGTTAGTAAGAAAATAGAAATTCTAAAGCACGAAAAAACTTGCTGATTTCTAGCGGAGCTTTTCACTTTCAACCCTAGTTTATGATTCTAGAAGGAAAGGCAATTAGTAAAGACCCCGTCACCTTTTCAGACTACTGATCCCCGGCTTCGGTCTCCTTCTGATTTCAACGATGATTCAGTCGCTTATTTACTCTATGAAATGATTCAAGATTATTTAATAAGATAAATTAAAAAAAGGTCTGAAATTCTAAATTTGTGAATAAAATAGTTTAATACCTGTGATAAGATGACACGTGAAATAATTATATCGTGCGGGTGAGTTTATTTGTCTTCGCCACGTCTCCCTGTTTATCACCTTTGTTTATAACAGGTTAATTTACCACGTGTACAAATTTTTTTCTTGCTGACAGTTCAAACATATAAGGTTGAATATTCAACCTCACACAGACAAAATCAATGATTTGGTCGACCATAACGCAGAAACCAGTTTGTATCGCATATTTCACTACGAATAACGTACACAGTATATCAGCCATCGTTGCCTATGACTTAGCATGGTTTCGTGATTGCTACCAAATTAATTTTGATTGAGGTTTTTTTTATTCAAATCAATATTATTTAATTATATTATATATATATATATATATTATTTAATTACCGCGTTATATACGCAGTAAAAACTCAAAATTAAATTGTGGTCATGAAAAACAAAAGCCTTTTTAATTTCAAGTAATTAAGAAACATGCGACAAGTCCTTTAATCACTTACTAGCAGAAATCTATACGAAACTCTCGTCACTTTTTGTGACAATCAGATATTTAAAATTTTGATTTAATTTGCAGCACGCTAGGAATTGCGGTTAATGCAGTGTTCTTCCTGTCTCATTTTTGTGATTAAAACTGTATGATGAAAGATATTAGCCAAGATTATATTCGCCCGACCAAGATAAAATGTTCTAAAAACTACTTGTATTCCTGATTAACAAGTTCTGGCTTTTGGCCATGGATACCAAGCAAAATTTTGTAAAAGTATTTTTTGTGAAAAACTGTTTTGTTGACAGTTTTCGTTGCTCGGCAAAGGATGTAAATCTATGAGCATGACCTATAACTAATAGGGTTTGTTTAACATCTCATTCACAAAATATTCAACAATTATAGTATCCGGTGATCTGAAGACAAAATCTGCCACCAGTTGGATATAATGGCTGATTTAATGACTGTATGCTGTTTCATGGCAAGTTTCATTTCGGGTACTCTCCAATATTTACATAGTAATTAACATTCAAATTTGCCCATTAACCTTAACAATGGGCGATCTCGTAGAACTCAGTAATACAAATACAATTATATGCATTCCATTTAAAATGTATATTTTGCATCAATGGCAAATATTGACAATAAAATGAATAGTTTTTTGTAAAATAGATGTGACAAATTTCCATTTGATTCACATAATTGTACTTTAGAGTTTATGAACATAAACCCCAGCACCGAGTAATTTACATTCAATATCGATAATTCCCATTTCTTGCTTCAGTACTATGAACCAAATGAAATGTGGGATATTATCAATACATCGCATTATATTAGAAAGGATTCACTTGATGGATGGAATGTGAGTTATGAAAAAATCATTTTTCATATACAATTAAAGAGAAAGTCGTTATATGTCATTATTTCGATATTTTTACCCGTGATTATTTTATCAGTTCTAAACTTGTTTTGCTTCGTGGTACCTATCGACTCTGGTGAAAAAATGGGGTTCAGCATGGCCATATTTCTTATATATATATTTCTGACAATAATAAATGAAACTTTGCCAAAATCATCTGAGAATGTTTCATTTTGTGCTGTTTATACTTACTGATTCAGCTCCTTATTAGCGGATTGGTAGTTGTACTACAGGCTGTAGTATTATTTGTTCACTTCCGTTTTTCTAAAAATAATTGTTCGTCTCCAACCACGCAAAACAATAAACAGGGGCGTACAAAGAACATATTCCAATTAAGTGGAGCGTGCCTGGACAAACTCTTCTTCATTTTTATACTTGCTTGTGATATTTTTTCAGTGATCTTCTATGTTGTCAACGTGAGATGAATTTTATAAAATGTCTCATGAGACGAATAAGTTGTCAGCTTAAGGAATTGCTTGCACTGGTTTTGTACTTTTCACAGGATTTAATCTTTCTGCTCCTTGATACCAAACTTTCGAATTGTTTGTATGAATAAATAAGCTATATATTACGAAATTTGTGACGAATGAATTTAAACTCCATAAAGGAGATATTTATGCCAGTTTAAGTCAAAGCAATGCTGATATTTATTGAATATGCAGTATACCTTTGAAATTGGTGTGTTAAAATTCAGCTAAGATTAAGAGGATAAACAACAAAGCAAATTTTCAGACTGTTCCAATGTGTTTTTTTTTCAAATTTTCAAATTTCAATTTTGGGTAAATATTTTTTAATGGAAAAAGGAAACTGATAATTGACATTTTCTTGTGGCAAAAAATGTGAAGAACTCACTCCTGTTGCATTTGTAGTAATCAAAGGGAAATAAATTTGAAGAGTCACAATTAATGACTATTTGGTATTCTTTAATAAATGATTTTAATGAAGAAGTTTCTGACGTTAATTTTGAACATGCAGAAGGTCGAGTTATTCCATTATAAAAACACATTATATCATTGTTTTCTTACCAATCATTTTGAGGAGTCAATCAAATGACGTCACAGACGAGAACTCCTTGATCAAGACCTCCTGTACTTTTTCATTCTTTCCTAACATTCTGTAGCACTAAGAATCCATTTTTTGTAAAAACTACATTTTGGTGGTAGGAGTTCTTTAATTTTATATTTAAAGGTCTTAGGAAATGATTCTAAACACTATGATTTCACTTTTTAAACCTAAAGCTAATTATGAAAGAATGTTAAATTACGAGTAGTAATATTTTTTTTGGCCTTTGTTTTACTGAAAAATAAAGGTAAGAACTATTCCACTTGTTACTTTTCTTACCCGCTTAACGTTCTTGATTTTGTTTTATGACGTCACAAATACCCACTAACGCGTTTATGTTTTCAGATGTATCTGATTTCGTAGTTCCGTCAATTCAGTTTGAAACTGAATCAGTCGTTTATAAGGCATGGCAACTGAAAATGGGGTTTTTTTTCGGAGGATGATCCTGATAAATATCCTATAAAAACTACGCTTTCACCCTCCAAATACGATTACTTACTCTAGATCAGAACTTCAGGAAAAAAAAAAATAGAATGAAGTATTAATTTCCTTGTTTGATATATATCAGGAGGATTTCGTCGTCTTTAAAAATTTGCTATAAATGTCGTTTTTAATTCCAAGAGGAATCGCGTAATGCAACAAAGAAAGGAATAATTTGTTAAAATTGACATATATCAACTTACAATAAGAATTTTACTAGGCCTATAAGTTACTGTAAAAGAAAACTATAACAAGAATGTAGGGAATATGCTTTACTTGTATCCCCAAAATAAACACGGGGACCAGAGATATTGAAGTCCATGATAAACGTGGACCACTGAAAATGTCAGCGTATTTCTTTTCTTCGATCTGAAACACACATATTGTTGCAAAATGGATAGAGCAATAGAATCCCCAAGTTTAAGACAAAATGATCGTATTTTCATACAGAAAGAAAATACATTAATATAAAGAAATTTTGAGCTCAAATCAGACACGGTGATAGGTACTGATCTTTAAAATAAGTAAAACAAATTGATTGTCAAGATAATTACAAATACACAGTGTATATGCAGGCCCTATTTAATTTTAATAAATTGAAGAATATCGATGTCTTATTTATTCAATGCATCCTTATTTTCTTCTATACATTACACTCCTCCATGGCACCTGATCCCTCTGCTCTTATTTTGTAATGTTTCATGGACAATTGAGCTCGAATACTGTTCGTTATCTCAACATATATATAAGCATTATTTATTTATTCATTTTTGATACGAACATGTTTTTGTAAAAGTCGTTTGTACTAAGTCGCAAAAATACAAGTACGTAATTTAGTTCTTGTCAGAGTTATTAAACCATATGCGAGAGTGTTTAAAAATGATGCGATGATTTTAAAAATTTCAATTACAAAAAGTAAAGAAAGGCACGGGATGGGGTGTTGTACTTGAGTAAGTGAATATAAATAGACACTGTCAAATAATTAGAATTTAATAAATTGTATAAAACACTAACACAAGAAAAAAATTAATGTTTGATTCCACCTTTGTGTTTTGAAAAAAGCCATATAATTATATACCGCACGTATAAGTGGAGTATCTACAAGGTCACTTGTCGAGGAAAATTGAATCATTGACTGCGTTGGCCTTTTTGTGATAAAACAGTGTGGTACATGTAAATAAATGATTTTATTAAAATAACCGTGGTTATGAAAAAAATGAATTCATACTCCCTCTCCCGTCTCTCTTTCTTTCGATCGCTTTTACTCTTTCTCTCAATCGATTGAAATGTCAAATGATGAAAATGATCAAATTGCACTGATTGATAAAACACGAAAACATCTTGCGAATATGTGAGGGAATTTTTAAAAAAGAAATACAAGTTTGTTTGAAGATCGTATAATTATGCAAGGTTTAAGCCATGATTATGATATTCACTAAAATTACGTTGGAAAATGACATGACAGTTTGTAATCATTGTACAGCTGGGCCTTACTGACGTTATATGCTAGGGGAAATAAGCAACGTAAGTCATAGCTCAATTTCACGATGGAGTTATTTTGATCGACTGTGCTGTGACTATCTTGCATAAGAAATCCCCCCCCCCCCCAAAAAAAAAACAACAAACAAACAAACAAACAAACAAAAAAAAAACAACAACCCCCCCCCCCAAAAAAAAAAAAAAACAAAAAACAAACGAACAAAAAAAAAAAAAAAAAAAAAAAAAAAAAAAAAAACAAAAAAAAAAAAAAACAAACAAACAAAAAAAAAACAAAACAAACAATTTCAGTCTTATTTCATCAGTTCAAATGAAGTAATTCCCGTAAGTAACTCAATATTTTCAGGTATCTGTTTCTTATGACCTTTAAGCACTTGATGTCCTTTGTATTCAGCAGCTTAAATAAATTGGAAAAAAATTGATTTTATTTAAATTTATTTGAAATTTTATTTCCTGTTATTCCATATTCTCTTACCTGAAAAAATGTAAAAAACCGATACAGGGTCGTTGTGAAAGAGCAGTGATTTTATTTAATAGTTTTAAGTCTTATACCAGAAGAAAATGGTATACACGCAAATTTATTTCTTCGTTTTTAGCAGTACAAATGAATGAAATAGATGGAGATAACGAACAGTATTCAAGCTCAAAAGTCCATTAAACATTACAAAATAGGTGCAGAGCAAACACGGACCTCCAAAACTCGTGTTAATAACAAATCTAAAACTTCGAAGCAAAGAGAGAAAAGGAGAGTAAATTTACTAATGTGCAATAAGTAGATATCGACAGCCCTAAATAAATTTATAATTGAAAAGATCTGGGAAACGAGCAGTGATAAATTCACTACATCCTATAATGGAGCAAAAAAAAAGTAATAAAAAATAAACAAATAAAACCGCGGAATTCATAGACGCATTACAGAAGGGATGATATTTGTGGAGTAAGCATCACCGGTCAACCAAACACGCCTATTGGTTCCTTGAAACAAGTGCTTTATAGCTGGTATGAAACATGAAAGTCAAAATAAGAACGATCTATAGGTCATCTATGCAAACAGAGTTATATTAAATGCTGTCTATAAAAGAGATGTTAAAACCATACAAATCAACATATTAAGCAGTAATCTGTCTTGCTTAAAAAAAAAATTGATCACATTTAGAACATGTGAAGTTGAAGGCTACAGAAAGTGGTATCTTCTCCTCATGTAGAAGTTTCTGAATATATTCTGCTTCATATGAATACAAAATAGGTCTGCTAATAAGGGTCGCAATTATTACCCATGGGAATTCCAACAGATTGTTGGAAGACCGGGTCTCCATAAAAATACGTAGATTTTGTCGATCAGAAACTCAAGCATCTTTTTAATATCAACTTCAGAATACTTGTGTGTACATTCAGATGTTTTTAACAAAATAAATTTGCAAATGACAAGGTAAGTATATTTACGATTTCCATTTTTATTAAAAAAGCAGCTGCCTATGATGTCAAAAAGCCTGGCTTTTAATTTATCATGGGTATGGTTGCATAAAGTGTTTAAAAGTCGTATGATTTGATGTTATTGATTTTGGTAAAAATTTGTGATTTAAAATTTTCTAAAAGTTCCTTGGAGTTTTTAAGTATCCACATCTGATTTACACTACTTCTCAAAAATACTATTATACAGTACTCCTAAATTTTCTCATGCACTGCGCTAAATATTTCAGTGAGAAATAAAGAAAGAGATTTGGAAGAACATTTACTGGAACGCGCTACATGTATCTATGTTTTAAAGAATTTTTACAGATTTTTGAAATACAGAATAGGTATTGTAATTTATATTCCTTTTGTTTGATGAGAATATTAAGAATATTTAAAACTGACATATGGTTTTGAAGAATTTCCTCCTGATAAAGGGAGCTGTGGGTATAAGTTGAATCACCACTAGCAGAGTTAAATCCTAGTTCCTCTTAAATACAATTAAAAATGAAAAATAAGTATAAGTGTAGGTTGCATTACCAGATGTGGAATTAAAACCAAGTTCTACTAAAAAGCAGTTGTAATAATAAAACTTCCAAACAAAGACTGTTTTGTTACAAGCTTTGTCAGCTGAAAGCTAAATGAAATATAAAAATAATGAACAGTTTTCAATCTCAAAAGTCCAATGAAACGATACAAATTTGGAGCAGAGTAAACATGGACCTCAAAATGAAGAGGTGAGATCAGGTGCCATTTAGGAGTGAACCTCATGTAGTCTTTTTAATGCTTTTATCACTTTTGGTCTACTGAAAGGAAGGATAGAAAATTCGTCTTTTGCCCTTTAATTTTCCAATCCGATTTTTTAACATTTATCTACATAGTTTTTTTATGAACATTTAGAGTTTTTGAAAATCGATTAAGTCGGGAGATGTAAACGCCATATGAAGGTGATAGTGGAATATCACTGCAAAATAAGGAAAGTTGACGATAGAAAAGCTGAAGTTATCTCGTTTGTTCTCCTTTGAAAAAAAAAAAAATCAGATTACTTATAAGCAGAATCAGAGCGATTTTTGTCGAAGTAATTTTATTAATAACCAATCACAGGATGTAAAAATATCCGAGTTCCATTTTTATTGAAGGAGTTCAAAAAGCCTGGCTTTTAATTTATCGTAAGGAATGGCTGTATAAAATGTGAAATTCTTGAAAGATCTGGGTTCCCTGACTTTAGGTACTTTTAAAATTAAAGCTTAAAGGTCGTCATTTTGAAGTATACTTGCATCACCAGTAATGTTGTTTCCAGCCAGACTATAGTTGATAGAAGAATAAGAATACTTAGGAGGATTTTGCTTTCGATGGTCAATGATAAGAAATAATAAAAAAGCATGCAAAAATTCAGAATACCCATGAATCCTGCAGGATATGGATAGCTTGTCATTAAAAATTAGTCAACAATCAGAGTTTGAAATTAGTAGATAATTTCCACAGACATTGGTTATAATGGCTGGTGTATTGGCTTTGACGTCTTAGGTCTAATGACAAACTCCTCCATTTTGAATATCCTCAGATATTTATTCAGCCATTAGCTATAAATTAGTTGTTTTAATGCTGGAAATGGATGCTTTTGCAGTACTCAATTGAACAAATGGAGTTCACTTTACTCCATTACAATACAGTTTTTGCACAAATGGTATTAAAAGTATTGATGACATGTATTGTTGCAATATGTAAAATATTTGTAACCACATTAATGACTATTTTCTTTTAATAGTGAAACAAATGGTTCAACTAATTTCACTTAAGAATCGTGTTTACACAATTCTCTTCAAAGAAAAGCTTATTTTTGCCGCTCACATCAATGTAGGGTCTGAGATTGAATGAAAAGCGCATTTTTTATTCTCTCCTATATATATCAAGTAATTGACGTCTTTCATTCACAGTTGAATGTTTGAAAGTGTAATGATGAAAGGACTAATGGCGATAGTACTCCGAATTTTACTGATCGGTCTTTCCTCCTTTCAGTCTTGTATAGCCTTTAACAGGTCACATATATTCAGAGATGTCATTGACGGTCTGGATCCAGACATTGCACCTTTCCAATCCATCAACACAAGCATCGACGTCATCATAATGCTTACTTTGTCTGAAATATCCGAAATAAACGAGAGGCAAAAGACAATGACTATCTCATACGGTATCGGTTTGACGTGGCAGGACTATCGACTGAAATGGAATGCCAGCTTATATCAAGGTATTTCTTCTGTTCAGGTGAAGGCCAGTAAGATTTGGACACCATCTACCATTTGCATCTCTAATGAAGTGAGGAAAGAGAAATGTATTGGAGCAAGGGAAGGCCAAGTTACCGCTCACTCTCAGGCTTATGCCTCTTACATTAATTCCATGGAAAACAAAGTGCACTGTAATTTAGATGTGACAAAATTTCCATTTGATTCGCACACTTGTAATATAGTGTTTTATAATATAAATCCGAGTACTGAATACCTTACCTTCAATGAGATGAACTCCTATTTCTCATTCCAGTTCTACGAAGCAAACGAAATGTGGGAAATCCTCAATGGTTCACACTTCAAAAATAATTATAGAATTTGGAAAATTAATTATGAACAATTAATTTTCCAAATTCAGCTGAAGAGAAAGTCCTTATATATCATCATTTCGACATTCTTACCCGTGATCGTTTTATCAGTGCTAAATTTATTTTGTTTCGTGGTACCTATCGACTCTGGTGAAAAGATGGGATTCTGCATGGCTATATTTCTTACCTTCGCAGTATTTCTAACGATAATTAACGACACTTTGCCTAAATCATCAGATAAAGTTCCATTTTGTAGTATATTTCTGATAACTCAGCTCCTCATTAGCGGATTGGTCGTTGTATTGCAGGCTGTTATACTTTTTATCCACTTTCGTCTTTCTAAAAATAATGACGGGTCGTTAGAAAAAAAGTTTGAAACCAAACATGTCGATAAAAAGAATAGATTTGCATCAACTGGAGCATGGCTGGACAAAGTTTTCTTCCTTTTCATACTTGCTTGTGATATTTTTTCGGTGATGATCTATGTTGTCAACGTGAGATAATTTCAAAAACATGACTCATATGACTATGTATCTGTTATATTCCTGAGATGTGTATTAATGAAATGTTTGAATAAGTTCCATACTTTTATAGATGATTGATTACTTTCTGCGCTTGAAAAGTATAAAATTTGTGACTTGTGGATTTCAGCCTCAGGATAAAGCAAAACTTTACATATAATGTTTGGCCCAAAGGGAAGCTATGCTGATCATATATTAAATACTTGTCAACAATATACCATTGAAATCGCTGATATCAAAAAGATTTTTTTCGGATATGAGTATTATGCCCTCTTCCGAAAGTGTTTTTTAAAATGTATTTCAAATTATTCATCTTTTCATAAGACCAGGTAATTCTCTGAAGTTACAGCATATTCAAGTAGGATAATTTCAATGATGATTAAAATGGCTATAAAGCATAATTTAACGAATAAAATATCGGCATTAAAATCGTACATATAAAAATGTTTATTGCTTCATGAATAACAAGATCTTGAACTAAAATTAAATTTAATGTGGGTTCATTTTGTATGGTGGTTTGTATTTTTGTATGGTGCGCTCCCTCTCCTTTACCTGCTGTGGTATTAGAATGTAAAAATGAATAAGCTAAGTGTTTCAATTAAAACAAATTAAGATTTATTTACAGATATGGCACTATTATAGCATATGAACATATACTAGTATGTATTTTCTCTGCATGATTAGCACCTGCTATGTATTTTATATCAAAATAGATTCAGTAATATTTAATTATCTATTTCATTTGATAATCACTCATCTTATCATCTTATCAACCCTGCCACAATAAAATTCCTTAAACACTTGCTTTGTTTTTTAAATATGCACTGATCTTAGATAATTGAGCACTAAATATTGATCTCTGTGGATATAGGTGTACATTATATCTAGTCCATCATCCTCCTGTACGTGGGAAAGTTCACTATTTCTTCTCATGTGCTAAGTTCATGTATACTGAAGCCAGGAAAGGGTTTTTTATATAAATTTTTGAGATTTGATAAAATTCTAAGATTTGATAAAGTTCTGACATTTGATAAAGTTCTGACATTTGATTAAGTTTTGAGATTTGATCAAGTTATGAGATTTGATTATGTTTTGAGATTATTATAAAGTTTTGGTATTTGAATAAGTTCTGAGATTAGATTAAATTCTGAAATTTGATAAAGTCCTGAGATTTGATAAAAGTCTGAGATTTGATAAAAGCCTGAGATTGGACTAAGTTCTGAAATTTGATGAAGCCAATTTACGTGACGAGGCACAGGTACGTAGTTTCGGGGAAGGTTTTTTTTTAAAATGTACTTTTAAATATCATTTGAAAAGGTTGGAGCAACATCCCACCACCTCCAACGAAATAGGATTTTCGTGTCTGGGAAAATCCCCCTCCCTACATATTTACTTGTCAAGGATCTGCAAAATAAGTTGGCACCCCCCCTTTATAAAAATGATTATCTGAAGGGTCGTAAGTAATTTGAGGGCAGAAAAAGGAAAAAAGAACCCAACACCACATCTTAGAACCAAAAGGAAATAGACACTAAGTATATCTACTTCAATTAATTTATATTTTATCCATATTGGATCACGTCAAAGAAGTTGTTTTGCTTGCTTTGCTTTGTTTTTTTAAAATATTGGGTCTTAACTATGTTCTGAAAATATTCCTTTTTATAAGATTATACAGCAAATAAACCATGCTGACAAAGATCAGAACTATCAAAGTTTCTCCAAATAATGTTTATAATGTTAGGTATGACGTCTCAACAGCTCAACTATGAAGTCATAGCCTACGGCAATGTGTAACAACAGGAAAGAGGCAAAGGAAAAAAATAAGGAAAATGTAATAAACAGAAAATCCAATGATTTGTAGTAGGATATAGAATTTATTTAACTCATGGGAAAGATTTTTTGTTTCAATATCTGCAGTCTTCTTTTTAAATATCTTCGCACTCGTGAAAATTATAAAAAAAAACCTGTCCCAGTCGTGAAGTAAATTCCATATCCAACAACAAAACATTTAATATCCTCTATATATCAATAGTCCGTTGACTATAGGAGAGTCGATGGTTCTACAAAGATCAAAAATTGGCAAAATAAATTTATTGTAATTGCTAAAAAATAAGTCCTAACATCATTTCAGCTTGCTCTTTGGGAATTGGAATTTTGCTCAATCATATACTCTAACTGCTTATTAATAGTTTATTGAAAAGAGATGATTAAGTATATGTCGTTAGAAAAATTAAGATACATCCATAATTTCAGACATATAACACTGTGGAATATTGTAGTTTTTATTTTACTTATCTATATAGAATGAAGATATCAGCAAGTCGAAATTATATTTAGAGAGGAGTAAAGAAAGAGCTTGGTAGACCATTAAATACACCACGTAATTAATTTTTTACCAAACAATATTTTACTTAAAACCACAAAACCCCACTCTACCCCCTCCGTACGCGAAAATAAGTGAATTCATAGTACTTCTTATAGCTCATGAACATAAAATATATCGATACAAATCCAAAGTTAAGTAAAAAATGATAAAATCCCATATACTTTAACGTTCTTAAGATCAAATGTGAAGATCATAAACAGTTATCATGCTCAAAGTCCTTTCAAAACAATACAAATCATAAGCAGAGCAGACCTCTGGAAACAAAAGAGGGATCAGGTGCCATGGAGGAGGGAGCATCCCCTGTTGAACGGTCACACCCGCCGTGAGCCCTATGAATTGATCAGGTAGACTGAACATTCCGTAGTCAAATGTAGCCTAAACACAAAGACATAGCAATTGGTATGAAACACGTCAGCCATAATAAGACCCAATGATAGGTTATAATTGCTAATAAGGTAATAAAAATAACCATAGAATTTCAAAAATGCTAAATTTAAACGTGGTTGTCGAAATCCCTGTAACATCAACTCATTTCTCGGTAACCTGCCTTGGTTTAAAAATTAATCGTACTCAGAGCATGCTCTTGAGTATCAAATAAGTTGGGAGACAAAAAACATGCGTGTGATACCTGAGACGCAAAAAACATATGCATGTGTATTACTACATAGATAAATAACTTATTTGTCAATACTTTGTTTCGTTTTAGAAATTGTTTGAACGTAGAACTTGCCATTGTGAATCGAATCAATTTAGAGACATATTATAATTATATATATCTACATAAATCAGGGAAGCTGACGTGAGTAAAGTTGAAGTCATTATGTTTATATAAAGCTTAGTTGTTAATTCCGTCATCAATGTCTTTTTCAAATAACATTCAAATATGAAACTGATGTGTAGACTCTGTGGAATTTTTTTATTATTTCAAGTTAGTTCAATTCATAGATCGAATCAACGTAAGAATAAAAATTAATATTGTTAAGAAAAAAAAATCGTCGTTGATTAAAGTAATTGTCGAATTAAAAGCTAACTTTTTAAATATATTCTGCTCCATAAATATACAAAACAGGTCTTCTTATAACGGTTCACAATTAGTGAATTCCAAAAGATTATTGAAAGATCAGGTCTTAAAAGATTACACAGATATAGTTAATGTCAAACTAAAGCATCTTTTTTTTAATATCAACTTTCGTTTGTTCGTAGAACTTGCTATTGCGTATCGAATCAATTTAAAGACATAAACCCCATATTTAGGTAATAGTGGTACATGAATCACAGAAGTTGACTTGAGTAAAGTTGAAGTCATTATGTTTATTTAAAGCTTAGTTGTTAATTCTGGCATCAATGTCTTTACTAGTAAAACATTCAAATATGAAACACTCAGGGCTATTGAGCAGTGAGGGATCTTTATCGTGTTAACGCCAACTGTGACGAGAGATCTCGGTATTTATGGTCGTATTCGTAAGATCCGTGACATTCACTTATAATGCCGGGCGATTGGCGAAGGAACAGTAACTACATATGTTTACGTCTTAGGTTTGTTTGTCGCAGTGCCGGGAACGAGAATGAACCGGGTAACTCCCAATCAGGAAGCGAACGCCCTACCACTAGGCTACCTTGACAATATTGTTTTAAAAGAAACAGTCGTCATGATACCTTCTACGTATGTACAATTTCTAAAACGAGGTAAATTATTGACAAACAAGTTGATGAAACAAGAATATCAGCAGTCTCGTTTAAAGTCATCATTTCGTAAGTTCTATGGTCGATACAATGACCTTGTCAGCAAATACAATTTATCATTGAGTCAAATGCTGACTGACGTTTTTCATACTAAATGTTAGGCCATTATTTACACACTGAATTGTCGACGGATTTTCCCGTTATTTCCCTATCATGACAAGGAGCACACGGCGGGTGTGATCTTTCGGCAGGGGATGCTCGCACCTAAATGGCACCTGATCCCACCTCTGATGTTTTAGAGGTCTGTGTTGGCTCTTCTCTAAAATTTGTATTGTTTACTGGACTTTTGAGCTGAAATACTGTCGTTATCTCCATATATATTTCATAGAAAAAAGTGTAATGATTACTAAGGGATTTTAGGTCTTGTTTTTCTTGGAGAGATTATTTGCAAAGGATATTTCTCATATTTTCCCATTTGAAACCTGTGACATTTTTGTTAAAAATGGTAACGTTTAATGATTACAATTTAGCTTGAGCTTTTTGTTAGTAAAAGAATATGCGTGCATATCATAGCATTTATAAATTTGCATTATTTTATTTTGTAGCCGTGTAGTATTGGTCTGAATCAATTTACGCAAAGAGTGTCATATACAGGACAAGATGGATCACCCGTGAGTATACACTTAAATTCAATTTATAACTTCATCTTTATTAAAAAGCATTCTTTGTCTTTTCCCTAATGAATTATAATTATGTATTTTCTTGTAAATTTATATCTGGAATTAGGAAGATGAAAACCTAAGGTTCCAAGTCAACACAGTGAACGCATGGTAAGCGAACGCTGAATGCTCTTTGAAAGGTGAAGGCAAGCGGTTGGTAAACGGTGAGGACAGTAGTGGAGTTTTTAACGAACGGTAAAGAATCTCTGAAGACACAGAAAAGAGGAAAGTATAAAGTTTCGGGGATTGTAGAATAAATACTAAAAGATTGTGTAACTTGAAAAATGCTTTGTTGACAACTACGATGTAAAATACAAATATACAAGGGTAGATCCAAAAATATGGTTATCAAAATCATTATCTCTTATTCCTTTTGAAGTTAAAGTGGTTTATGACTTCACCTAGTCATCATTTAAACTATTTGATAAAAATTGACGGAAACATTTGAAACTAAAGTTGAGAGTGTTTCCTAAATAGTAATTGAATTATAATAAATTCTTTCGAACAAGGACTATATATTCATGAGTAACCTTTAAAAAAAATTCATTTTTCCTTTGACGTTTGTAAAAAAAATTATAAAGAAAATATCAGCAATCAATTAAATTTGAATTTTGGCATTTGTTTCCATATCCTTTAAAAATTGTTTTTTTTTCTTTTAGAAAACAGCTTTGTTGATTCCTCATAATTATACCAGAATCTTCACATATCCGATTTCTAAAATATTACCTATGTGATGTTTTTTAATTAGCAAAATTTGGTCAAAATCAAATTTGTGGTCAAATTTGTACATAAAGATTAAATATGCCGAATAGAAGTAACGTGCTCCAACGCAACTTCATTGATTCAGCTTCTCATTTAACTTCATTCACTGGTATTTCACCCCCTTTTCTTGTTTCTGAGTATGTGCGTGTATGTGCATGCGTGCGTGTGTGTGTTGATTCTAAAATATATGTATTTAAATTGTGAATAAATTGGCTGTTAGTTCTCATGCTTTGAAATAATAAGGAGTAATTTACAATATCAAGAAAACTATAGAATTAATCAATCATAATTATAACACCTTCAGAAGAAATAATTTTATATGAATGAAGAGAAAGGTTCGTACTGGTACACAAATTAATCAGATTATTACAAGAAGTATAAAATTGATTTCAGATTTCGAAATAAAAACAAGCTTATTCCTCTTCAAAGTTAATGGAAATTAAAATTCCTTACTATAATTAGTTATCAAGAATTTATAAATAATAAGTAAGTTCATTTCTGATGTGTAAAAAAGTCATATAATAAAAAAAACTCTAAGTGCTTGTTATCAAAATTTAAAAAAAAATGTTTAAACAATCGATTTTCAAATGGCCCTCTCTATTTGATAATTTCAAGTTCAAGAGAGGAAAATCGTAGTCTATGAATACTTTGATGTTGCAATATCGCTTGTCCAGTTAATTTTACATAATTTTCAACACGATTACCTTAAATTAAAAATAAATACGACAACTGTTAAACTTGCAACAATACCTCGTGCTTAGAATTATTTCCACAAAAAATAGTTAGAATACGGCGACGTATAATTTCAATATCACCGTATGCTAAAAAAATTAATAATAAACTCTGTGAATACTTTAATGCAAAATTATCTCGTGCTCAGTTAAAATAAATAATTTCCTCCAGATTGCCGCGATATGGAAAGTCAAGATTAAGAAATAAAAACGCATTTGAATAAAATATCGTGTTCTGTAAATTTTCGGCACTTTATCTCCGCGCCGATTTTCATGGCAAATTACCGCGATTTTCAAAAGTTCGGAATACCGCTTGGTAAAATTTTTTGCTGCGTATAATACAACCGAACTGCGTTTTTTCCCCAGTTTCAGGCTCAAAAAGGGGGGTGCGTATTTTACACCAATGCGTATTATATTCGGCTAAAGTGATAAACTGTGTATACTCTACGTGTGTTGATTTAAATATATATTATCAAAACTATCTTAATTCTCTGTAAATAAAAACGCTTTATTTGTACATAAATTATAAATAAAGTTTGACAGGATAATCTAAAGGTAACCTAAAATTATACTGGGAAAGTGAAATATATACGGTGTGTCTTTTGTTAAATAAGTAATTTAAATGATTTCTTTAATAAATCTGTATTCTCTTGTGTTAGAACAGAAAAAAAGTTTTCCGATGCAGTAAACAGCCTACTAAATATTCGCAAAAAAGGAGTGATTGATGTATGAGGAAATTTCAACGATCAGTTATAATTAGGGAACACGTAGTTTTCTCAGAAAAATGAAACAATTGATGTTAATGTGTTTTTGGATCACATTTCTGCAGGCCTACATTTTAATTAAGACCAAAATATAAGAGTTGATCCAAAAGTAACACAACTGCTATAAAATCTTTAATAATGGAATGTTATCAAAAAAAAAAATTATATACTTATACCTCCCTCTTTTTTTTTTTTTTTACTTTTGCCTTAAAATTTAATTCCGATATATTCAATACTTTTTAAAATATCAAAATAAACACAACGTTGGGTCTCGTCTTTTGACGCATGTCAAGAATGTACCGAGGTCATTATGATGTTTATGGCATGTCAAATGTTGCAATATTCGATCTTTTCCATTTGTATTGTATAATTTTCTATTTGTATTGTATAATTTTCAATTTGTATTGGAAAAGTTTCTATTTGTATTCTATAATTTTTCATTTGTATTCTATAATTTTTCATTTGCATTGTAAAATTTTTATTTGTATTCTATATTTTTCATTTGTATTCAATAATTCTTCATTTGTATTGTATAATTTTTTATTTGTATTGTATAATTTTTTATTTGTATTGTATAATTTTTATTTGTATTGTATAATTTTCAATTTGTATTCTTTAATTTTTCATTTGTATTTTATTATTTTCATTTGTATTGTATAATTTTCCATTTGTATTGTATAATTTTCCATTTGTATTGTATAATTTCTCATTTGTATTGTAAAATTATAGAATACAAATGGAAATTTATAGAATACAAATGGAAAATTATACAATACAAATGGAAAATTATACAATACAAATAAAAATTATACAATACAAATGAAAAATTATACAACATAAATGAAAAATTATTGAATACAAATGGAAAATTATACAATGCAAATAAAAATTATACAATACAAATGAAAAAATATACAATACAAATGAAATAATATAGAATACAAATAAAAATTTTACAATACAAATGAAAAATTATAGAATACAAATGGAAAATTATAGAATACAAATGGAAAATTATAGAATATAAATGGAGAATTATAGAATATAAATGGAAAGTTTTACAATACAAATGGAAAAGATCGAATATTGCAACGTTTGACATGCCATAGATGTTTCTCTTCAGCACTCATTTTCAGTTCATCCGCGACTAAGAACTACGTAAAATGGAATGAATTTAGAAATTATATTTGGACAAAGTTCTTAAAATTTGGATACAACGACTCAAAAGAAAACGATTCATAGCAAAATGGCAGTAAAGATTATTAAAAATATTATTAAAAAGAAGCACTTGACAGGTTTAAGAAGGTATGCGGATGAATTGAAAATAAGTGCCAAAACTAACGTCATAACGACAACTGTAATATTCTTGCCTTGCGGCTATAGACAAAACCTAACGTTCTGTTCATCTCATTATTTTAAAAAGTTTATAATTATTATTATTATTATATTTATAACTGGATAGAACTTTAAGGCAAAAATCCAAATAGATAGGGGAGTAAGTATGGAAAATTTTGTTCTTAATAACATTCGACTATTTAAAAAAAATTATATCAGTTGTGATATTACTTTAGGATCAACCCTCGTATTAATGAAGATAATTAAAACATTCTTTTATTTTGATGAATCTTGAACAACTCAGATGACAAAGCTTTATAACTGGACTTTTCCTTTTAACATACTTGGGCACTCCCTAGCAAAAATAGTACTATAGTTTACTATAGCAAACTATAGTTTACTATAGTTAACTATAGTAAATACTTTGATACTTTGATTTACTATGAAACTTTAAGATTTTTTTGTGATTTTAAGCCATAAAATCTCTTAAATCAAATACCAAAGATGTTAAAGATGGAAATCATATGTGAATATACACATAATTTTTGTTCCATTTTAATCAAAAATATGGATGTATAAGTTGGGGGACTTAAAATATAACAACCTGAAATCAGTAGTAAAAATACTTTGATTTACAATTATATTAAAAACTTTGTCATTTAATTTAGTAAAAACTTTGATACTTAGTGAACCATAGTTAACTATAGTAAACGTATAGTGCTTTTTTGTTAGGGCTGTTGTGGGTATGTTTCTTTAAGCCTCTTCCATATTTTTACTCAGATTAAGACGTCACCACTTGTCTGTGGAGGGCTGCATATTTTGACCTGTACACGACGCTTACGGTCTTTGAGCAGTGAGGGAACTTTTTTGGACCAGCACCTACTGCGACACGGGACCTCGGTTTATACGGTCTCATAAAACACCGGTCCCCACGTTCCCAGTTGGATTTAAACCCGCGACGTAAATATCAACTCCTTACTCCGCTATTCTAGAGCAATCGCTCTAAACACTGCACCACACGGGCGACGGACCCTGTGTTACAAAAGACTATCATTAAAAAATGTACCATATTTTTAAATTTCACCAATTTTATAATTTTATGGGATAATAGTTATAATTCTATAGTTCAGACAAAAGAGAAAACATACAACCAACTTTTGGTGAAATTGTAATGAATACTATAGATTAGGCCCGAAAATTTTCAGTTTCAGATATCTATGTATCTACTATATCTGTCAGTTAAGGGGAAGAAGGACCTTGAGCTGAAAAAAATACTTGTCATTCAATTTTTTTTTTCATATTTTGTGTATGTCTAATTAAGTAAGTCCCACATATCTTAAAGCATTATATCATTAGGTTTCTTACCTTATTTTAGAGATATTGATTGAAAAATACTATGCCCTACAGTATCTAAGTGGAGTTTTAGTTCTTCATGTTTCCGGGCCCATTACTCTATCCATAATGGGATTTTTGAAGGATAGATAAAAAAAATATATAAGTGGACATGTATCTTTTAAAATATTTCAGAGTATGAATAGGGTTTAAAATTCGAAAAAGCAAGTTCCTTCTTTCACACTGCATCTGGATAGGGAAAAATACGTATTTTTTAAGTTAACTCAAACAACAAAAAAGTAATTTGCAAAAAATTGTATCATTGGTATCACTGGTATATTACCCCCTTTTCTTGTGTCTGACTGTGTGTGCGTGTGTGTGTTGATTTTAAAATATATGTATCTATAATGTGAATAGATTGGTTGTGAGCTCTCATGCTTTGTTATAATGAGTAATTGAAAATATCAGGAAAACTATACAATTAATCAATTATAACACCTTCAGAAAACAAGTTTATTCCTCTTCAAAGTTAATGGAAATTTAAATTCCTTACTCTAATTAGTTATCAAGAATTTATAAATAATAAGTAATTTCATTTCTGATTTGTAAAAAAAGTTCTATAATAAAAAAAAAACTCTAAGTGCTTGTTATTAAAATAAAAAAAAAAGTTTAAACAATCGATTTTCAAACGACCCTCTCTATTCATATCATTTCTAATTTGCACTTAAAGTCAAAATGTACATTGTAAATATTTGAAAAGTGATAAACTGTATATACTCTACGTGTGTTGATTTAAATATATATTATCAAAACTATCTTAATTCTCTGTCAATAAAAACGCTTTATTTGTACATAAATTATAAATAAAATTTGACAGGAAAATCTAAAGGTAACTTAAAATTATACTGGGAAAGTGAAATATATACAGTGTGTCTTGGTTAAATAAGTAATTTAAATGATTTCTTAATAAATCTGTATTCTCTTGCGTTAGAACAGAAAATAAAAGTTTTCCGATGCAGTAAATAGCCTACTAAATATTCGCAAAAAAGGAGTGATTGATGTATGAGAAAAAATTTCAAAATTTCAAAGATCCGTTATAATTAGAGGACAAGTAGTTTTCTCAGAAAAAATGATACAATCATGATGTGATCAAACGAGTGGCTTGCGTGATAATTTGCATAAAATTATCACGCAAGCCAATCGATTGATCATCGTCATGAATCCAAAAAATCTGACAGTTATTCCTTATATTTACATGCTCCTGATTCTGCAAATTCCCGTGCTAATAGCCCCGCTTCTGTCTCTATTTGTCACG
This sequence comes from Saccostrea echinata, assembly GCF_033153115.1. NCBI lineage: Eukaryota > Metazoa > Mollusca > Bivalvia > Ostreida > Ostreidae > Saccostrea > Saccostrea echinata. The sequence continues at coordinate 18,916,936 of NW_026889763.1, forward strand.
CCCCGCACGTGATTTTTTTTTAACCGCGCCTATCGATGAACCAGTAGATTTATGTAGAAATAAAGTATTTTTACAATTTGTAATTTTATCTCGGACAAAGACATTGGAAATGTAAATATTTGATGTTAATGTGTTTTTGGATAACATTTCTGCAGACTTACATTTTAATTAAGACCAAAATATGAGAGTTTATCCAAAAGTAACACAACTGCTATAAAATCTTTAATAATCGAATGTTTTCAAAAAAATTTATATACTTATACCTCCATCTTTTCTTTTTTTACTATTGCCTTAAAATTTCGATTCGATATATTCAATACTTTTTAAAATATCAAAATAAATACAACGTTGGGTCTCGTCTTTTGACGCATGTCAAGAATGTACCGAGGTCATTATGTTGTTTCTCTTCAGCACTCATTTTCAGTTCATCCGCGACTAAGAACTGCGTAAAATGGAATGAATTTAGAAATAATATTTGGACAAAGTTCTTATAAATTGGATACAACGACTCAAAAGAAAACGGTTAATAGCAAAATGGCAGTAAAGATTATTAAAAAGATTTTTAAAAAGAAGCACTTGACTGGTTTCAGAAGATATGCGGATGATTTGGAAATGAGTGCCAAAAGTTACGTTATAAAGACGTCGGTAATATTCTTGCCTTTCGGCTATAGACAAAACCTAACGTTCTGTTCATCTCAATATTTTAAAAAGTATTTTTGATTTTATGATTATTATTATTATATTAATAAATGAATAGAATTTTAAGGCAAAAATCCAAATAGATAGGGGAGTAAGTATGTAAAATTTTGTTCTTAATAACATTCGACTATTTAAAAAAATTATATCAGTTGTGATATTACTTTAGGATCAACCCTCGTATTAATGAAGATAATTAAAACATTCTTTTATTTTGATGAATCTTGAACAACTCAGATGACAAAGCTTTATAACTGGACTTTTCCTTTTAAAATACTTGGGCACTCCCTAGCAAAAATAGTACTATAGTTTACTATAGCAAACTATAGTTTACTATAGTTAACTATAGTAAATACTTTGATACTTTGATTTACTATGAAACTTTAAGATTTTTTTGTGATTTTAAGCCATAAAATCTCTTAAATCAAATACCAATGATGTTGAATATGGAGATCATATGTGAATATACAAATAATTTTTCCATTTTATATAAAAAATATGGATGTATGAGTTAGAGAACTTAAAATATAACAATCTGAAATCAATAGTACAAATACTTTGTTTTACCATATTAAAAACTTTGTGATTTACTTTAGTAAAAACTTTTATACTCTAGTAAACTATAATTAACTATAGTAAACGTATAGTGCCTTTTTTGTTAGGGCTGTTTTGGGTATGTTTGTTTAAGTCCCTTTAATATTTTATTCACTCAGATTAAGACGCCACCACTTGTCTGTGGAGGGTTGAAAATTTTGACCTGTACACGGCACTTACGGCCTTTGAGCAGTGGAGGGATCTTTTTCGGACCAGCACCTACTGCGACACGGGACCTCGGTTTATACGGTCTCATCAAACACTGGTCCCCACGTTCCCAGTGGGATTTAAAGCCGCGACGTAAATATCAACTCCTTACTCCGCTTTTCTAGAGCAATCGCTCTAAACACTGCACCACGCGGGCGACGGACCCTGTGTTTAAAAATACTATCATTAAAAATGTACCATATTTTTAAATTTCCATCAAATTTATAATTTTGTGAGATAATAGTTACATGAAATTAAAGACCTATGAGTAAATTTTCATGTCCACATAAATATTACAATTTCATTAATTCCAGAAATTCTACGAGGCAAATCAATGAGAAAAAATTTAGCATTTTTCACTAATCACTGTTCGTTATCTTTACCCTCTCATTTTAATTAGGTTGTATACTTTAATGCAAGTTTTAATGGACGTCAGACAAAAGAGAAAACATACAACCAACTCTTGGTGAATTTGTAATGAATACTATAGATTAGGCCCAAAAATTTACAACTACAGATATCTATGTGTCTACTATTTCTGTTAGTTAACAGCAAAAGTGAGTCATTTGCTTATCAAAACAGTCTGAAAAAAGTGATCCAAAGAAAATTTAAATGTGTGCTCTATGTTTTGATAGATGGTGATGTAATTAGCATGAATAAGACAAACATGAATTGTAAGAAGATTTCAAAAAAAAAAAAAAAAAAAAAAAAATTACGTCATTCATCTTTGACAATAATAAATGTTTTGCTATATAAATTATATAATGAACAACGAAGTTGTTTAAAAACGCATTGACTGATGGATGCAGGTTTTCTGACAGTATATGATTGATTGATTTCCTTCGTCTGGTTATCTGCAGAATTATATAACAACATGGGAAACACCCTTGTTGTTTTGACTCTGCCTGTTGACCCTAGCGAACAGTAGGGTTATTCTCTCTCTCTCACTCTCTCTCTCTCTCTCTCTCTCAAACTAAATTTGGTTCAAGAGCCATTTAGAGCACAATTACCTTCATTTTAAGTAATCAAAATTACATGAGACCAAATACTGCATATGCGTCAGTGATTTTTCAAGGCCAAAAGGTATAATCAACTTTTTAATCATTATTTTAAAAGCATAAAACTTTTCTGTCCTCCCTGTCGCATCTGATAATACATATTGTCAGTCTTTCGGTAGTGTTTTGGGTCTTAGCATTAGTTGCAGGCTTTTCACAAGTTATAGAGTCTTATTAGTGCTCGGAATAAGCTAGCATGTAGGTTGTACAGAATTTAGTTTCCCCTTTCAAAGTCCAGCCACCGTTCACGGAAGCCTAGTGGTAGGGCGTTCGCTCAGTGATTGGGAGGCCCGGGTTCGATTCTCGTTCACCGCGCCGCGTCAAACATAGGTAGTGACGGTTCTTTCGAAAAGCCCCTAACCTTGGCACAAGAAGTGGAGAAAGTTACTGGTCTTTCGGATGAGACCTTAAAAACCAAGGTCCCGTGTCATGGTAGGATAAAGAACCCTCACTGCTCAATGGCTCTAAGTGCCGAGTATAGGTTAAATTTTGAGCCCTTCGTCGGTATAAGGTGACGTCTCTATATGAGTGAAAAATTCTCGAATGAGACGTAAAAGAACATACAATCAATCAATCCCAGTCCAGTCTGATCTATGGATAGGTAAATAACAGGTGAAATTTCTATAACCATTCACCGTTTCTTATTTACACTTCACATTTTATGGTGCTGTTTATTTTCTGGGTTCATTAGTTATTTCTATATAGTCTAGATTTCGTGTCAATTTTCATAGTCTAAATAGTGTGTTGATAGTAGAGTTCATATAGGATGATGTAGCTCATTTGCTTACTTTTCCAGCTCACTGGCATTTATAATATTGTTTATTTGTAGAGAAGAATTTTTGATCGGTTTCGTGAGTATGAAGGCCAAGTAGTGGCTTAGAGATTTTGTTGCTTTAGTTTCTCATATTTTTTCAATGATCTTCCACATCATTGTGATTTCCTATTTGTAGGTCACCTGGGTCACTCAGGTGACCTATTGCTATCTGTTTTTGTCCGTCATCGTTCGTCTTACGTCTTTCGTAAACTTTTGAACATTTTTAGCTTCTTCTCTGGAACCACTGAACGAATTTAAAGCAAATTTGGCATATAGCATCTATGGGTAAAGGGGAGTAAAAATTATTAAAATGCATGGCCCCTGCCCCCCCCCCCCCCCCCTCGGGGCCTGAGGGGTGGACTAAAACCATCAAAATAAATGCAATCTTTGAAAAATCTTCTTCTTTACTCCTGGACATCAAGCATTCAAACTGCTGGCATGATTGTAATAAGCACTGAGCTCTCTATCAAAGTTGTGAAATTTATGGCCCAAGGGTCAGGGGTTCTTGTGCTAGGATGGGGTTATATAGATCATATAGTGAAAGTGCATTATTCATTTGAAAATCTTCTTTTCTGCTCCTGGGTATTAAATAAAGTAACTAAGTATATAGTTATGATGAGCAAGAGAGCCTCTTCCAAAATTGTGAATTTCATGGCCCCTGGGTCAGGGGTTCTTGTGTTAAGGCGGGGCTCTATTGATTATATAGTGAAAATGCATTAATTCATTGAAAATCTTCTTCTCTGCTCCTGGGTATAAAATAAAGTAACTAAGTACATAGTTATTATATGTAAGAGTGTCTCTTCCAAAATTGTGAATTTCATGGCCCCTGGGTCAGGGGTTCTGGTGTTAGGGCGGGGCTCTATTGATTATATAGTGAAAATGCATTAATTCTTTGAAAATCTTTTTCTCTGCTCTTGGGTATTAAATAAACAAACTAAGAACATAGTTATGAAGAGCATGGCTGCCTTTTCAGAAATTTTGAGTTTTATGGCCCCTGGGTCAGGGGTTTAGGTGTTAAGGCGGGGCTCTATTGATTATATAGTGAAAATGCTTTAATTCTTTGAAAATCTTCTTCTCTGCTCATGGATATTAAATAAACTAAAAACTAAAAAAAGTACTTAGTTATGATGAGCATGGTTGCCTCTTCCAGAATTGTGAATTTCATGGCCCCTGGGTCAAGGATCCTGGTGTTAGGGCGGGGCTCTAAATGCATAAATTCTTTCAAAATCTTCTTCTCTGCTCCTGGGTATTATTCAAATAAAGGAAGTGCATGGTTATGATAAGGAAGAATGCCTCTTCCAAATTGTGAAATTCATGGCCCTTGGGTGAGGGGTTCTGGTGAAGAGGAGTGGATGACTCTATTGATTATATAGTGAAAATGCATAATTTCTGTCAAAATATTTTTTTTCTACTACTTGTTATAAAGCAAAGAAACAAGTGTATAGTTATGAAGAACAAGGGTGCTTCTTCCAGAATTGTGAGTTCATGGTCCCTGGGTCAGATGTCCTGGTGTAAGGGTGGGACTTTATTTATTTAATATTATAGTGAAAATGTATTTCTTTGAAAATCTTCTATGCTTCTGGGCATATTCGAGGCAAACAGAGTAGAAAGTTTTAACATGCTAATATATTTTTACCAGAAGTCTGAACACCTGGACCATTTAGTCAAATGTTCTGGACTTGACCAAGGCTCTATTATCTTGTATTCTGCTGAGCGAAGTTATTCCCATTTGCCATTCACCTTTGATAATAATTCACTGTAAACAATGTATTTGAAAGGTCAATAGAATACGAGAATTATGCAAGAATATTTATTGTATAATACAAAAAGTTCTTTCATAGTTTTGATGATCAGGTAGACTTGGAAATAATAGATGAATAAAAATGAGACAAAAATAACTTATCTTTTTAAATGTTCTTCAAAGGCCAAGATAGGCCAGTGTGAGAAGTACATGTAATAATATGGGGTTAAAAAAAAAAGACATTTTGTTAATAGTCTGCATGGTAAAATTGATAAACTGGGGACAGATAGATACTAGACCAATTATTTTGTTGATGCTAATCATACTATTTTTCTTGCTTTTGGGCAACAAAGCTTCATTTATCAGTTTATGGATCCACTAAATTGTTGTATCGTACTCAGGTGACCGTAAAGGCCCTTGGACCTCTTGTTTTTATAAACTACTTATTTATTAATTGAGATGAAATATATGGAGATAACGAACAGTATTCAAGCTCAAAAGTCCATTATACAATACAAAATAGGAGCAGAGCAAACACGGACCTCCAAACATCAGAGGTGGGATCAGGTGCCATGGAGGAGTGAGCATCCCCTGCCGACCGGTCACACCCGCCGTGTGCTCCTTGTCATGAGAGAATTGTTATTCTATTGCAAAATTAAATTATAATTTTGATAATTAATTATTTCTGGGCAATTTTGAAAGACTTTACACTCTGTTTAATTTTGATTATGATTTATTTGTTGTTATCAATTCCAAAGCTTAATTTTCACTTAAATAAAACTTTACACATTGTTTTAATTTATCATTGATCATAGTTCAGAAATTCCTTTTCTGGACTGACATTTATAACTAGAGGTATAGTACCAATATAAGCCACGTTAGCTGATGGCTTTATTTTATTTTCTAAAGAGCCCTATTCCGGTTACATATCAAATGTCACATTTTTTTCTGACTTAATCTCCATACAAGGGAAATATTGCAAAATGAAATTAAGCACACCGATAGGATTGGTTACTCTTGTTCCTATAATAACTGTAAGTATGATTCTTATGATGTGTATATGATATTTTACATTTGACTACTGTAATTTTGTGTCTTTTCTTTTAGTAACTATAGTAACTATAATTTTTACTTCATCAATATGTGTATTTCAAACGAATTAAAAAAAGACCTTTTCATTTTTATTTTTATTTTTTTTATTTTTTATTTTTTTGCTGACAGACTTTTGGAGTCTTTACCATTATTACAAAAGTACATGTATATAATTGAACATGAATAAAGTAATGAATTGGACACTTTTAAATAATTACCCTTTAAAAAGTTGATGAAAAAATGAACAATAACGGGGGGGGGGGGGGACGGGATGATTACTTTGTAAAATTATTCAAACTTCAGCTTAGTGTGAATTGGCAATTTTTGCTTAAAGTTTCAATACTATATTTGTGTTATATTGTAAACATTTAGCTCACTCGTTGTTAATCAATTTTCACAGGTTCTCCACGTTAGTAAATTAAGACATATTTGAGTTGTAATGTCAGTTTAAGGGTAGAACGTGACCAGTTCAACATTTACACTTTTCTAGAATCAAAACATGAAGGTTTTGCGAAGAGAAGTGGATGTAGGCTATGCCTGTTCACTTCTCTAAAGAGAGTACACTTTTGCATAAGTCTGTCATAAATGCAGTAAAATGTCTGGGTTTCACAGGAACATTTAAATGCCAAATGTCGTGAGCTTGGGATACACTGCATACAGTGCATTTTTGTCGCACTCATTAAATAATGAGATGGCTTTAAGGTCAATTTTTGAAATGAAAAAAAAAAAGAATCAAGGATGGGAATGGGCTACTGGAATGGGCAAGTGTAGGTTCAAAGGGCATATATACGTTTGTTTTGTGCTTCTTCATTGCTCTCCTCTAAATTGATCCATCTTGATGATTTTTTGTGTTTCTCGTGTTTATTGTTATATGTTCAATGTCATTTTCGTCCCTTTCAAATTTTAAGGACTTCAGTGACGGTTGTTCGTGATATTCATAACTTCAGCCTTACAAAATGAATTGCAAGAAATACCATATTCTGAAACAGAATGCTACATGGCTTTTTCATTTGAAAGGTATGTTTTTTGGGAATTTAGAATTGTGTCATGATGTTTTGTTGATGCTAGTTATATCCAGGATTTTTTAGAGTATATTTCAGTTAACAACTTATGCAACGTTACTCAAATTTGAAAGAGTTTTTGGGTTCAGTGAGGATACTTGTTAGCAACGGAACAATAAACTTGACCTACTTGCAAATAGATTATTACTTTCATATTAATTTCTTTAACCTCAGTTATATTTTATCACAAGTAAGTATGGCTTTAAAATTAATATGTTATTTTATGAGGTAATGTGATAATTCAGTTAATCGTATTTTATGTAAATTGTTTTAATAAAATATTTCATTTTAAAAAAGAACCAGTTAATATGCGTAAATTATCTATGACCTTTTTGGCACAAATACCATATTCTGGGTATAAAAATCTAACATTCAGTTTAATTCCATACTTATCAAACATGCAAAATTTAAAACAAAGCGTGTGAATCAGAATTTCGTACTAAATGGTTAACTAAAGAAATAAATGACGTTAAGAATCTACGAGATTAATTCCATAAATCCATGCTACAAAGCACAAACACCATAATATTAAACTTGAAATGTAACTAAAATTATTCCATCAATAATCCAAGAACATACATTAAAAGAAATAAAAACATATGTAGAAATTAAAAAGCACTTTGGAATTGAAAAAAAAAACTGTCGGCAAGTTTCTTATTGCTGCAATTGCGTTGAACATGCCATTTGATTGGCAGTCTCTCTATATATGCCAGGACAGACATCTCTACATGTTACTTTTCTATGACGTAGCATTGTTATTGAAAGGGGGGGGGGGCAGCCAGAGAAAAAAAACTTACCTGAAAAGACTTTCTACTAAAATAAAAAAGGAAAAATTGCCCAAAATCCTATTTCCTGGTTGGGGGTGGGGGGTGGGGGGCAACGGATTATACTGCAACAAAAAGTGGGGGCCAACGGGACTTTCAATGAACAATACTAAAGTAAAAAGTTAGGTCTGAAAAAAGTGGGGGGGGGGGGGGCTGATGTTAGCATTCACAGGTGTATTCCTTGTGACAAAGCCGTTCATTGGATATCAACCATTTTTACTGCTTCACCCTGGAGTTTGACGTACTTTTAAAAAACTTTAAAAGTTTTGACTTTTTTACCTTTGGCCTTAGAGTGTGACCTACCTTTCAAACATTTTAATCTTGTCCATAACTTTCAACTGTTGATGTTAGGGTTTTCATATTTTTACATATGTGTTTTTTTATAAGGGCCTCCCATGAGTACCGACAGTTTTGACTTTGTCCTTGACCTTGGGGTTTGACCTACTTCTGAAAAAAAAGTTGACCTTTTCCATAACTTATATTAATTAATGCTAGGGCTTTCATATTTCAGTATCTATTTCTTGTGACAAGACATTCCCTTGGGCACTGTTTATCTGTCCTTGACCGTAACTTTTGACTTGAGTATCAAAAAAATTAACCTTTGCCATACTTTTCAACAGTTAGTCCTAGCGGTTTCATTTTTCACAGTTATATTCCCTGAGACAAAATCTTTCTTTGAGTAACATAATTTTTTTTATCTCTTGACTTTGACCTTGGAGTTGGATTCGGATTTGAGAAACTTAAACCTTTGCCATAATCTGCAATACCGGGGCATCAGTGTTCCACAAACACGTCTTGTACAATATCCAAACTGGACAAAAATCATTCACAATAAATCCTTAAATCATTGTGTTGAACCTAATAAAGTATTTTGACTCGATCTATGGCCTGAAAGAACATGGCTGAACTTATCCAGTCAATAGCTCACAGATTGGGATTTTTCTTAACTAGTGTGTGTTATGGCCTTGATGAAAGGTTATTTGGATGAGTTTGGATGAGAAACTATAAATTCGATCCCGTGTTTTTTCTAGTGAAACATTTCTCGTATCACGCAGAACTCAAGTTCAAGGTCACTAAGGATAAGATTTTTTTGACTGGATGTATGGACTGTAAGAACATGTGTGAATTTGAAAAGTCAGTAATACACAGAGGGAGTTTGCTATTAACCAGAGTGTGTCATGGCTTTCGCAAGGTCATTTGGACAAGTTCAAGGTCACGTACATTCCTTTACAGAGTGAAACATTGTTAGTTGATACCCCTTACAAGATTGCTTATTACCTTGAATATGGCATGACCTTGACTCAACGTCACTTATTCCTGCCCGCAGCTCCAACGGAAGACCTTCTCGTTGCAAAGAGCTCGGCTCTAGTTTCCCAAATATGTTTGTCGATGCATTTAAAACATCAGGCCTTCTACTTTTGGAAACCGTCTTTGCCACTTTGCACTGCTGCTGGGATTCTGAACATGTTGAAAAATGTCATTTTTCAAATTTTATAGCATGTTGCCGTGGTAACCATGACACATAACAACCAATTTTTGCCTGATATGAGATTAAAGTGTCAAACACTTTCATCATAGAAAGTTTGGAGAAATTCTGAGACTATGCATGCCACAGCTACCATATAAAATGTCAAGTCATTACAGAGAATGGCTCTTATTATAATGAAGACACACTACATTTGTATTAAATTTATATTCTTATCTTGCTGATAATTGTTATCGCTATTACAGGGTCGACAGACATACGTATATATTTTATGAAATAAATATATAAACTAATGATGCGTTTTTCTTCAAAGAAGCCTATTATAATGATTACCCCCAAGACCAAGGCGCAAGTTGCCATATTACGATCCATTGCAAGGCCTATCAAAGGTGATGTGATGCAACTAAAATCGTAAGTGGATCTTTAAATTCAATCAAATTAGAATGGACCGTTATATTTTAAATGAAGCATAAATTTTTTTTTTTTATGTCACAATTTTTTAAGCATTTCAGGTGTTATAAAGGCCACTGCGATAAAGATAGGACGTTTCTTCCGGTTTAATATATCATTTGTCGGAGGCATGGTGAATACTGTCCTATCAATGGTGAATTCTGGTTCATTTCAAAAAACTTCGTTTTTAGCTCAACTGAGCCGAAGGCTCAAGTGAGCTTTTCTGATGAAAGAGTGTCCGACATCCGTCTTTCGTCTGTCGTCAGTCGTCAGTCGTAAGTAGTCCGTAAACTCTTCTGCTTTCCACTTCTACTCAAGAACCACTTGGCCAATTTCAACCAAACTTGCCACAAAGCATCCTTGGGTAAAGGGAATTTAAGTTTGTTCAAATGCCGCGCCCTCTTCCAAGAGGAGATACTTAATAATTCGTGAAAATTTGGTGACATCATTTAAAAAAGTTCTTCTCAAGAACTACTGGGCAAGAAAAGATGAAACTTATGTGGAAGCTTCATTACATACACTAGATTCAATTTTGTTCATATCATAACCCCCTGGGGTAGGGCGGAGCCACAAGGGGGGTCTACGTTTTACATAGGAAGAAATAGGAAATTTCTTGAAAAATCTTTTTCTTGAGAACAGCAAAGCCTTGACTAGTCATACTATAATAGAAGTATCCTCAGGTAGTGTAGATTCACGTTTGTTCCAATCATGACCCCTGGGGTAGGGCAGGGCCACAACAGGGGGTCAAAGTTTACTACAGGAATATATAGGAAATATCTTTAAAAGTCTTCTCAAGAACAGATAAGCCTTTATTAATCATATTAATACAGAAGTATTCTCAGGTAGTGTAGATTCAAGTTTGTTTAAGTCATGACCCCCGGGGTAGGGCGGGTGCCGAAACAGTGGGTCAGAGTTTTACATAGGAATATATAGATGTAATGGTTCAGGGGCATTTGAGTAAAACGCATTGAAGACTTCAGATAGTGGAATGACCTGAAAACCCTTGGAATGGACTAGCCAAACTAAAGGGTATATAAAGTAAAGATTTGGGAAAGTCACACATTCAGAAGCTAGCTGAAAAAGTTGGATGTTGAATCAGATATAAAGAAGATAAGGTATTCCATCCCTAATAGCAAAAGATTCAATGAAATTGAATACATAACAGATGTGTAGGGGTTGAATACTCAGTATATTTAGACATGATTCCCATTTATCACTATTAGCATGTGAGGGTGGGATGTGTCCTAATTCAAGACCTTGAATTTGGTAAGAGTTATCTCCCTCTGTTTTATATTAATAAAAAAAATCATTTAAAATAAACTTATCTTGTAAAAAAAAAATCGTTTTCAATTTTCATTCGATTTCTAATGTTTTTATGCATCTTTCCACCACAGTATTTATTGATATTCTTATTATTTGAATTTTTATTTAAAAAAAAAATGCTTGTCCCCATAGACTTCAATGCAATCTTTGTTAATTAATTACTACTTAGATACATTTTTGAAACTTTCTTTTGGTGAATCCTTTTCTATTGTAAAATGCTTTAAATAAGTATCAGAGTATTGTGGACTTGATGGACATTTAAGGATAGAGAATTTGGTCATATGAAAATTATAAACACCAGTGGCAAGTATCCAAAGGAATTTATGTTAAGTTCTGGGTGTAGTAAAGCCATTATTAGTCATATTTATACAGAAGCAACCATAGGTATTGTAGAATAAAGTTTGTTCAAATTATGACCCAAGGGCTGGGGGGGGGGGAACAACAGAGGGTCAAAGTTTTCCATAAGAATATATCGGAATCATCTTGAAAAAAATATCTATTCAAGAACAGCAAAGCCATGATTAGTCATATTTATATAGAAGCATCCTCAGGTAGTGTAGATTCAAAGTGTAGATTCAAATTTGTTCGAATTTAGGGTGAGGCCACAATGAGATATCAGCGTTTAACATAGGAAAACATAGCCAAAAAAACTTTAAAATTTTTCTGTTAAAGAACAGCAAATAAGTATAATTGATATGAAATCATTTCACCTGAGGTAGTGTAAATTAAAGTTTGCCACCCCACCCCCTACTGAACTGATTTCTGCTTCTTCCCAGCCAATGTGCTCAAGTGCTCAAGTGAGCGATGTGGTCCATGAGCCTCTTGTTAAAATTGTTACTTTCTCAATAAATAGCATAAAATTGTGTTACAAATTCATATTTAATCACATAATACATATTAAACTCCATTTTGATAATTTTCGGTCGGTAGCGAGATCGCTAAAACTTGTTCAAGTACGAGGGTGTCCGATGCTTGGTGAACGTACCCTAAATATCCTAGGGCTAAAACAAAAACCCTTGGATCAGTTGTGTATTTGTACAGTTTGCATTTGTAAGTCACAAGAATTTACGATACTTTAATTTAAAATTCTTAAGCAACGGGTAAGTAAAAAAACATCCTTTAGTCTATGGATGAAATAGAACAATCTGGTGTCATCATTTGAATTAATTGCTGAGTGCAATTTTTGAGAATATAATGATGGTATAGTTTTGCAAATTGCATCTTTATGTACTGTATTTTTCTAAAGTCATAAAAATAGGTAACACCTATAGTCTGTGTTGATTTAAGTATAGTCTCAAACCTCTATTGAACACAAATAATATATAAATACAAAAATTATTGTCAAAATTTATTGAGAAAATTTTCAAAACTGTCTGTCCTTCTTGAATCCTCCATATATATAACTGATTATATGTTTACTTCTTTTCTTTTTTCTTTATATACTTGTCTATTTTTTTTACCCTTGGCTGTAATTTTTGTTTCTATATATGTATACATGTACCTCTTGTACCAGTGCTCTGGTTTTGAGTGAATGAAGAATTAAATTGAATTGTTCACTTTATGTTTTTTTTATCTATATCGGGATTGTCAAGTTAGAGTAAGTGTGCTAATGTAATCCATTTTGTGACATGAGTGCAGAAAAACCTCTTTGATGGGGTAAAAAGATCACGCATTAATTTCTAATCAGTTAAACACTATAAATTATTCACTTTATTTTTATTTATGTACATCGGAACTCTCAAGTTAGTGTGAACGCACTAACAGAATGCATTGTGTGTTCAACCTGTAGGGAGGTAGAATGGACGGAATTATTGATGCAATTACAAAATAATTATTATGAATAAAGATTATGTTTATATTATATTTTGTAAAGGTTTTTTTCCCCCGTTCTCTCTCTAAAACTGAAAAAATAGATCTGTGTTGTTTTCCCGGTAATTATATTTCTGTATGAATTTTTCCTTATTTACACGTGCAGTCTAAAAATGCGCTAACTTAAGAATGTTAATCGACATGCTTACTTTTAATACCCCCTCCTCAGAATAACAGCGTCGATCGTATAATATTTCTGTAAACCTGAAATCGGACCTTACATCGACAAAAAATTTGAAAGCACTCTATGAAAGATATTCTTTACATTATGAAAAGTTATGTTAAATAAAAAAAACAAACATACACAATGGTAACAAATATTTATCGGCATGTTCCCAAAAGCATCCTCCAGCGCAACTGCGACGTAGAATATTTCTCCGAACCCGAAACTGGACGTCAGATCGAGAAAATAATTCAAAGTTCCCCTAATTTATTTTCTTGAAAGATCGACTTCTATTGGCCCATACATGAGCAAATAATATACCCCCTCCCCCCGAAAGAAAAGAAACACACAGTAAAATTTTAGTGTCACTTGAACTTAAATATTACTTAGTAGAATGATGTATTGATAATAAAGAAACGTTGCAAACCATACAACTTAAATGTCATTAAAAAAAAATAAAATCAATGACAGTTCAAGGTCATTAAAGATCAATATCTTGACCCCCCACACCCTTCGACACCAATGATAACCTAAAACGTCATCCCAATGGACGCAAATGAGTGTATAAAAACCTGTATGAGAACGCTGTCACACTCTAAATTTAGAGCTTTGGTCACCTGTTGCAGAGTCTGGGAATGCGATTGTCTTTGGCGGATATGCCTATCAATTTTGCCCATGGGGTTTTAATCTGGCGATTTAGATGGCCAAGAGAGAACATGTGCTGTGGATTTGAAAGAATGCGCTTGTCAAACAAGCCATATGTGGCTGTGTATTGTCAGATTGAAATACAGCTCCAGGATGTTACAATATTGAAAGGCATGTGCAGGCAAGACATCGTCAGAGTACCGCTGTTTCGTCAAAGGCCTTTGAATATGAGCCAAGTCAGTCCAACTTGTATATAAAAGTTTTCAACATCATTACACTACCACAGCCAAATCTTATAACCTCCCGGAGGCAGTTTTTTTTAAAACGTTTATTGCAAAGCTTATGCAATCTTTCTCTTACATCAGGCTTTGCAATAAACATTTAGGACTGGTATTTAAACCAAACTGTTCAGTGATGTTGTTGTGGCCATACTCTATTGGTCTGAGACCTTTGAAGTCGATATTTGTTGTGTTGTAGGGTCAGAACAATTTAATGAATAAGTCATATGGTGATAATTCCAGCATCCCGTATTCAATCAAAAACGGTCTCTTTATATATTCTGTGCACTTCAGGGATAGCCAATGCTGTAGACGAAGTCATTGTGAAACATTGATGAAAATTTCGAAAACCACTGAAGCGACCTTGTGCTGCATGTCACGCACTGTCTGTCATATTTTAGCTATCATTTGTTGTACCATGCTGTTGGTATCTTTTCCATAGGTTAAAAATGGTGCTTTGTGCAACATTAAAACTTCTTGCAAGTGTAGACTGTGGTACACATGTTTCCAGTCGCCCAATTTCCTTTTTTAGATATGCAACATTCAGATGCAGCATTTTTTAATAGCTTCAATTTTCAGGAAAAAAAAAAAACAGAATCAAAATATCAAGAATCCCAGCTTTAGATAGCCCTTTTGTACCTGAAGGGTGTGGATGAGAAACCGACAAAAGAAAAATGTTAAGAAACCCCATTTATTCATTTTTGCATTTTGCTTTTTGTATGTGAGGTTTGTAGAATGGCTGTCAAGTTAACAGTAGCGTTAAATATAAAATAAAGCATTTTACTCGAATGAATCATGTCCACCTAAAAAAATTGTATGAAAAAACTATTTAATATTATTCAGTATTCAGGGTATTTTTCCTATTATGCGTTTTTTTTTTTTTTTTTTTTTTTTTTTTTTTTTTTTTTTTTTGAAAAGTATAAATTTATCGGCGAAAACAACAAGTTCCGTAATGGCTAATATCTTGAAGCTCTGAAAACGTCTTTTGATTAAATTAATATAAGTTTAAAATTTTGCTGTCTTGCATTTTTCTGATTTGTGTGTGGAATTTATCTTTTCTTTATTTACGCTATCTTATACAACAAACAAAAATGGCCATGTCTGCCTCCGTAAGCCTTACTTTCGCTTTCCTTAAGTTGGGTTCGATCATAGCTAGCAAGTGTATCGTGTTTCCTTTGGTTGAGGCTATCTGGTACCGCTTGCAGGGTGGCTGGCAGGAGTTATCTCTCCATAAGTGCGTACGGGTTATCTCGCATTACAACGGTGATAACCATGAATTTATATCCCTATTCAAAAGTTCCACATCAATCGTTTTCTAGAAAGGTTAATGTTTATTTAATATATAAAAAGTAATAATTAAGAGAGAGAAAGGGTAAGAGAAATTTATGTTTTCTAATTGCTAATCTTAAGATCTTGCGAACTTGGGGGCGGAAAAGGGAAAGGGATGGGTCGTCACAATAATTTAAACATTAATGATTATAAAATGGAAATAACTTAGGTGTTTAACAGAGCTGTGCCCCCCCCCCCCCCCACCACACACACAAACATATGCATGACGAAGTTTATTTACTTAAATATTTAATTATTCTATTTATTTACAATGTATTAATTCATATATTTTGGCTTCTAAAGGAATTTCTCTTTGGTTGTGTCCCCAAACTTTTTAATTAATATTGCCTAGAGAGCACAGTCCTGGATCAATGGAAAGCTGCGATTCCAAGACCAATAAATATCTACCCCCCCCCCCCCCACACACACACACACACAGACACCCGCCTGATGTAAGATGTGGAATTTTATGAACAGGATGGGTCTTGATATAAAAAGCATTACAAAATTTAAAAAAAAATGCACATAGTTTAACGGTATAATTCTATGTATAATATTCCTATTTTAAAATTTATGGATTTTTGCTGCTGCAAACAAAAACTTTTCATTCTAACTGCTCGATATATTTCTGTGAATAATTCTTAATTTCATTTCTTTTTTAATGCTTTGGCACCATTAGGCAGTACCAAATGCATATAAAAAAAATAGAGACATTTAGACAAAAATATCGGTTTATTTCATATCATTTGATATACTGGTCGTAATTATAAAGAGTGTTTGTGAAAGCAGAGAATAATTTAATGGTCAGATGGCGACAACTATCGATTTCATTCCCGCATCAATATATTCAAACTTCTGCACGCAGTAACTGGGTTAATGATAGACCTATATTCAAATAATTTAAATGCTTCAAAGTTAATATTAAAGTTCATCTAAATTTGGCACTCTGAGAAATGTGGCCAAACATGAGAAGATTGTTTTAAAAAATTTAGACATGACTGAGCAATCAACCCTTCATGCATTCTACTGAAATTAAAACTAAACATTGAGATTAGACTGAAAGAGAGTGAGAACTGAATTATTTTGAGGGTAATTGATTCTAAATATGCAAAAAACAAGCAAAAAAAGGATAAATCATTTAAAGCACTCTACCTCTAACAGAAACCAGAATAAGATGCTACCTACCTGAAACAGGTACCAGATTTTGAAGATACCTACCTCTAACAGGTACCAGATTTTAATATTACCTACCTCTAACAGGTACCGGATTTTAATACTACCTACCTCTAACAGGTACGAGAATTCAAAGCTATCTACCTCTAACAGGTACCAGATTTAAAGCTACCTACCTCTAACAGGTATCAAATTTCAAAGCTACCTATATCTTATATGTACCAGTTTTCAAAGCTACCTTCCGCCAACAGGTACCAGATTTTAAAGTTATCTACCTCTAACAGGTACCAAATTCAAAGCTACCTACATCTTATAGGTACCAGTTTTCAAAGCTACCTTCCGCCAACAGGTACAAGATTTTAAAGCAACCTACCTCTAACAGGTACCAGATTTTAAAGCTACCTACCTCTAACAGGTACCAGATTTTAATACTACCTACCTCTAACAGGTACCAGAATTCAAAGCTACCTACCTCTAACAGGTACCAGATTTTAATACTACCTACCTCTAACAAGTACCAGATTTTAAAGCTACCTACTTCTACTAGGTACCAGAATATGAAGCAACTACCTCTAACAGGTACCAGATTTCAAAGTTACCTACCTCTAACAGGTACCAGATTTTAAAGCTACCTACCTCTTACAGATACCAGATTTTAAAGCTACCTACCTCTAACAGGTACCAGATTTAAAGCTACCTACCTCTAACAGGTACCAGATTTCAAAGCTACCTACCTCTAGCAGGTACCAGATTTCAAAGCTACCTACCGCTAATAAATACTAAATTTTAAAGCTACCTACATCTTATAGGTACCAGTTTTCAAAGCTACCTTCCGCCAACAGGTACCAGATTTTAAAGCTATCTACCTCTAACAGGTACCAAATTTCAAAGCTACCTACTTCTTATAGGTACCAATTTTCAAAGCTACCTTCCGCCAACAGGTACCAGATTTTAAAGCTACCTACCTCTAACTGGTTCCAGAATATGAAGCAACCTACCTCTAACAGGTACCAGATTTTAATACTACCTACCTCTGACAGGTACCAGATTTTAAAGCTACCTATCTCTAACTGGTATCAGATTATAATGTACATACTTCTATGCAGCACTTTATTATAAAGCTACCTGAAGTTATTTAACTCATACAGGTACCAGATTATGAATCACGTACCGTAACATTTATTGAATTATGAATTACCCTTCCCGTAACAAGTTCCAGAGTTTTACTTAACTATACCAAGAGCCATAATAGGGAAAATTGAGATGTCAGGAAAAATTCAATTTTTTGAAAAGATTGATCGAGATTACAGAGCGTAATTAAAATATATATCAGCGACAGATAAGAAAATCATTTGAATCAAGTACAGCAAGCAAAAATATGGTTTTGACAGTTATAATCCAGTTCCTTTACTAACCGCTGTTATTTAAACGTTAAAGTCTCTAGTAAAACACAGTTTTAATTGATTTTAATAATAAATTAAACATGACAAAGCAATTTATTTGCATGATTTTTAGTATTACAATTTGGTTCCAGAAAACCTTTTAAGCCATTTGATTTTGCTGTGCATAAACCTAAATTGCACATTTAAAGTTGGTGACTATCTCTGAAATTTCATTAAAATTCTCCAAGCCATCTGTGAGAATATTCGTGGACAAAATTTAAGGTCTAGGAATAAGAATATGTCGCTTGACTTTGTTTTGGTTGACATAATGACAGTTTTATCTCAATACAGCATAAGACACAAGCTTAAGTAACCTTTTCTGATTAGAGTGTTCAGCGTCTGACTGCCTGCCTGCCCGTCTATCTGTCTGTATATTGTATGTCATCTGTACGTTACCAATTCCCATTTACAATTTTCTCCAAGTCACCAAATAGACTTGTCATAAACCATTCTCTAGTGATTAGAATTTTTTTTTGTTCAAATGACAGGCTACACTATCTTCCAAGGGGAAATAATTCAGAAATAGTGGAAACATGATTGGATCTTCTCAAAAGCTATTGTGCCAAAAAAGTTCATACTTATGTGTAAGGTTAGACAGTGTTGATTCAAGGTTGTTTAAAGTTTGATCATTAGGGATAGGTTTGAAAACCAATACAGAATCAAATTTATACTACGAATTTGTACGATATTTTTTGCAAAATCTTGCTTAAAAGAGCAGCAGAACCATGCTTAGACATATAATATGCAAACATCCTCAAGTAGTGCATATTCCACTTGTTCATAGCATGGCCCTCAGGAGTAGGTATGGGGCTGCAATAAGATCCAAAGGAAGAGGTTTCCATAAGGCTGTTTTTTAGTTTATGTTTTTTTTACCAAAAATGAAATTGGATTGTCCACAAGTGTAAACTTATTTTCATTATTTTCAACATGTCTAATTTTGTGCTGTATTTTTTTTTTTTTTTTTGCGAGAGGATAATGTTTGAATAAACGATGGAAGCATGGTACCCTCAACCACCTTAACATTGAGTGTATGGGAAAATGTTGAAGGGTTAAGTTGTTTAACATTCTAGTACACGACGTGTTGCATTGAGAACCAAAACCATATTCTGATAATTGATTACTTATATGTAAAGGAAATTATACTGGAATATGGTTGTGGTTCGCAATGCAACACGCACCAAGATACTAATGACTGCTAATTTTGCAATTTGTTGAGTTGTGGTTAAATCATTCAAATATTTAAAGTGATCGATACATATCCATAACATGGTATTACTACCTTACATAAATCAACAGTTAGGTCTACATCATATTCGCACTAAACTTTACTCTGTCCCTTTGAAACTTTTAAATAGTCTACTTGAAAAGGTCAAGGAAAGTCCATTTTTTGATTCCTCGACACCAGAATATAGGCTCGGATCTGTAGTTATGGATATTGCAAATCATAGGCTTTTTAAACCCCCGCGTTTTACTGAAGAAAATGCAGCTAAAACAATCCGTTTTTTCCTTAAACTTCAATATGCCAACAGAGGAATTGACGCGGTTAATATAAGAAATATTCTTAATCACAAAAGGGTCCAGTCTTGTATTCCACCATATTTCAAGTTAAAGACTACACCTTGTATTTCCTACAAATATACATCGACTATTGCTTCCAAACTTTTTAATTACGAGAAAACTTTACAGAGCCTGGATATCGAATATCTGAAACATAATCCTCCATCGTGTTCATGTTCTTCTTCGCCCTATAACTATAGTCCTGCTGGACACGTTATTACTGGTGACGTAAATATAGTTAATAATGAGGACCTTAGATTACTAATTTTAAAAGGTCCTAAATTTAGGGAACCCAGATCCTTCAACTGGCGTAAGAATTTCATAAATATTATGGATTCTGTAGAGGACTACGCCAGGCGATGGGCCAGACATGAAAAAGAAGACCTTGTCACTTTGTCAGAATGGATTAAATGTATCAGATGTATGTTAAAATCGCGCATTAAAAGATTGAGAGGCAATATGAAAACCATCTATCCTTCTGTATTCAATAATCTAGAAGTGAAAAATGAATTAGATAGATTACATGATCAGTACGTACTGGTCCCTGCTGACAAAGCAGGTAACAACATTGTCTTTGTTTGTAAGGCTCATTATATTAAATGTATTTTAGAGGAACTTGGATTTAATTCTACAAGTGGTAATCCAACTTATACTCATAGTTCCCTTCCTAAGGAAGAAATTCTTCAAAATCACATGTCAGTTTTGAATATTTTTAATATTCCAAACAATCAAAATGAATTTGAATTACCATATCTATATTGGATTCCGAAACTTCATAAAAATCCTTACAAAGAAAGATACATAGCGGGTTCCAGTTAATGTTCAACCAAGCCTCTTTCTTTACTCCTCACTAAGATATTAACAGTAGTGAAGGAGAAACTTCGAGAGTACTGTGCAACAATATATTCGAGAAGTGGTGTAAATCAGATGTGGATACTTAAAAATTCCAAGGAACTTTTGGAAAATTTGAAATCACAAGAATTTACCAAAATCAACAGCTTAAAAACTTACGACTTTTCAACTTTATACACAACCATTCCCCACAATAAATTAAAATCCAGGCTTTTTGATATCATTGACAGGTGCTTTTTCAATAAAAATGGAACTCGTAAATTTACTTACCTTGTCATTGGTCATTTGCAAAATTATTTTGTTAAAAAAATTCTGATTGTACACACAAGTACTCTGAATTTTACTTTAAAAAGATGCTTGAGTTTCTGATTGACAATATGTATATGGTTTTTGGAGACCAGGTCTTCCAACAATCGATTGGAATTCCCATGGGTACCAATTGCGCCCGATTATTAGCAGACCTTTTTGTATTCATATGAAGCAGAATTTGTCCAAAATCTTATACGTGAAAAGAAGAAAACACTTGCTGTGGCCTTCAACTCGACATTTAGATATATCGACGACGTATTGTCAATTAACAATCCATTCATTCTTATGTCGATACGATATGTCCTGGTGAACTTGAGATAAAAGATACCACAGAGTCTGACACATCTGTTTCATATTTGGATATTTTACTTGAAAAAGACGTTAATGGTAATCTAACAACCAAGCTTTATGATAAACGTGATGACTTTAACTTTTCAATCGTCAACTTCCCTTACTTATGCAGCAATATACCTTCATCACCTGCATACGGGGTATATATCTCTCAGTTGATTCGATACGCAAGAGCATGCTCTACGTATGTACAATTTCTAAAACGAGGTAAATTTTTGACAAATAAGTTGACGTAACAAGAATATCAGCTGTCTCGTTTAAAGTCATCATTTCGTAAGTTCTATGGTCGATACAATGACCTTGTCAGCAAATACAATTTATCATTGAGTCAAATGCTGACTGACGTTTTTCATACTAATTGTTAGGCCATTATTTACACACTGAATTTCCCGATCATGACAAGGAGCACACGGCGGGTGGGACCGGTCGGCAGGGGATGCTCACTCCTCCATGGCACCTGATCCCACCTCTGATGTTTGGAGGTCCGTGTTTGCTCTGCTCCTATTTTGTATTGTATAATGGACTTTTGAGCTTGAATACTGTTCGTTATCTCCATATATTTCATGGTCCAATTAATCAAACAGATTATTAAACCCCCGCTACGAAGGAAAGGGGGTGAACTGTGTCGCCCTTATGTATCCGTCTGTCACTCTGCTTAGCTGTGTGTCTGTCCGTAACAAATTTTCGTCGCAGATGCTTGATCCTTTAAGCACACTCTTTGTTTAGGCATGTCAAACGGTGGGATTCATTATTATTTGAATCCAATGTCAACTTCCTGTGCGTCTGTCTGTACCAAACTTCCGTTGCAGTTTTCTCAGCAAATACTCATTGTAGATGCTTGAAATTTTAGCACAATCTGTTTTAGGCATGTCATGTAGTGGGATTTATAAAAGCCTGTCAGAGCGAGCGTATTACTAGTGAGCATTGGCTTACAGTCTTCTTGTTATATAAGCATATTATGAGTTATGATGTCAAACGTGAAAGAGAAATTTATCATTTTTATTATAACACGCCCGTGTCTGTCTGTGAGGAAAACCACAACTTTGCCATTTGAGACGGTATTTGCATTATGTAAATATCAAGCTCAGACTTATTGTTTCACAGTAAACAAAATAATTGTTTTAATGAAAATCTAGATCAGTTTCTTGACTTGGGTATTTGCCGCATCACAGATTTAACGTACGTCTTTTTTTTTTTCTGTAACCAAAACCAAATGCAATCAGAAGCTTAATGTGAATTTTAAAAGATGTTGTTGATGATGTAGTTTTTACCTCGATCAGTATTCGATCAGTCTAAAAGCTATTGCTCATATGATCAGTGGTCTTATCAATGCTTTAGTCAGTTGTAGTTTTGAAAAAAAAAAGAATTGCTGAAAGTCCCTACCATAAGCCATAAGCGACAATATGTACCTACCCTCATTGGACATATTATACCATCGGTACATATTGATTTAACAATATGTACAAAGTCTTTTTTTTATCCTGCAAAATAGACGACAAATTGTACAGTTGAGCATCGGCACATTTTGTCGTCGGCCGGTAATATGTACTTGTTGTGAACATTTACACATTTTGTGGCCGATATATTGTGTTGAAGAATATTTACTAAGGTTTTAAAGGGAGAGAGAGAGAGAGAGAGAGCGAGATTAACACACACAGACGTACAAACAGAAGGATAGACAAAATGTTCGCCAGTTAAATAAGTAAACAATTTTCATAACTCGCAATACAGTAGGGAGAAAATGTTTTGGTCAGAAAAATTGTGTCCAGGATTGATGTACATTATGTACATCACTATGATATGTCAAGATACTGTAATTCTTGAAATATTTGCTATCTGATAAACCAGTCTATTTTTTTTTTATTTCTTGTTATATATACTTGGAAATTGAAATAAAGTTTTACTTCAGTAGTAATGTTTATCCGGAAATTATTTTATGTGTCATTCTTATATATGTACTGAATTTATTGGTGTTTGGGGTCGACAATGTTTTTATATCAGAAAGTGATAAAAGTTCTTTTTTGACAGAAAGCGGAAATTGATTGAAGTTTCAGAGAGAGAGAGAGAGAGAGAGAGAGAGAGAGAGAGAGAGAGAGAGAGAGAGAGACTTTTTACATTTAAAAAATTACAAAACACTCTTATAGGTAGGTAGCTTCATAATCTGCTACCTGTTAAAGGTAAAGAGCTTTATAATATGGCACCTCTTACAGGTAGGTAGCTTCATAATCTGGTACGTCATGCAGATAGGAAATTTTATAATACTGTACCTCTTACAGTAAGGAAGTTTCATATTTTGGTACCTGTAAGAGGTAGGCAGCTTTTGATTGTGGTATTTGTTACAGGTAGTAAGATTCGTAATCTGGTATACCTCTTACAGGTAGGAAACTTCATAAACTTGTTCGTCATGCTGATAGGTAGCTTTGTAACCCGTTGGTTGTGAGAAGCTTTATAATCTGGTACCCCTTACATAATCTAATGTAAGGGTAGGTAGATTCATTATCTGCTACATAATAGAGATTAGTAGCAGTAGTATTAGAAGAAGAAAGTTTTGCAATCTGGTACCTGTAAGAGGAAGGTAGTCCTGTAATCTGGTACCTATAAGAGATAGGTAGCTTTA
Source organism: Saccostrea echinata (assembly GCF_033153115.1). Taxonomy (NCBI): domain Eukaryota; kingdom Metazoa; phylum Mollusca; class Bivalvia; order Ostreida; family Ostreidae; genus Saccostrea; species Saccostrea echinata. The sequence continues at coordinate 18,940,864 of NW_026889763.1, forward strand.
AAATCTGGTGCCTGTTAGAGATAGGTAGCTTTAAAATCTGGTACCTGTCAGAGGTAGGTAGCTTTGAAATCTGGTACCTGTTAGAGGTAGGTAGCTTTGAAATCTGGTACCTGTTAGAGGTAGGTAGCTTTAAAAACTGGCACTTGTTAGAGGTAGGAAGTATCAAAATATGGTACCTGTTAGAGGTAGGTAGCTTTAAAATCTGGTACCTGTTAGAGGTAGGTAGCTTTAAAATCTGGTACCTGTTCGAGGTAGGTAGCTTTAAAAATATGGTACCTGTTAGAGGTATGGTAGCTTTAAAATATGGTACCTGTTAGAGGTAGGTAGCTTTAAAATCTGGTACCAGTTAGAGGTAGGTAGCTTTGAAATCTGGTACCTGTTAGGTGTAGGTAGCTTTAAAATCTGGTACCTGTTATAGGTAGGTAGCTTTAAAATCTTATACCTGTTCGAGGTAGGTAGTATTAAAATCTGGTATCTGTTAGAGGTAGGTAATATCAAAATCTGGTACCTGTTAGAGGTAGGTAGCTTTGAAATCTGGTACCTGTAAGAGGTAGGTAGCTTTAAAATCTGGTACCTGTTAGAGGTAGGTAGGATAAAATCTGGTACCTGTTAGAGGTAGGTAGGTTTAAAATTTGGTACCTGTTAGAGGTAGGTAGCTTTAAAATCTTATACCTGTTAGAGGTAGGTAGTATTAAAATCTGGTATCTGTTAGAGGTAGGTAGCTTTGAATTTTGGTATCTGTTAGAGGTAGGTAGTATTAAAAAATCTTTTACCTGTTAGAGGTAGGTAGTATTAAAATCTGGTTCCTGTTAGAGGTAGGTAGTATTAAAATCTGGTTCCTGTTAGAGGTAGGTAGCTTTGAAATCTGGTACCTGTTAGAGGTAGGTAGCTTTAAAATCTGGTACCTGTTAGAGGTAGGTAGCTTTGAAATCTTATACCTGTTAGAGGTAGGTAGTATCAAAATCTGGTACCTGTTAGAGGTAGGTAGCTTTAAAAATTTGGTACCTGTTAGAGGTAGGTAGCTTTAAAATCTGGTACCTGTTAGAGGTAGGTAATATCAAAATCTGGTACCTGTTAGAGGTAGGTAGTATTAAAATCTGGTTCCTGTTAGAGGTAGGTAGCTTTGAAATCTGGTACCTGTTAGGTGTAGGTAGCTTTAAAATTTGGTACCTGTTATAGGTAGGTAGCTTTAAAATCTTATACCTGTTAGAGGTAGGTAGTATTAAAATCTGGTATCTGTTAGAGGTAGGTAGTATCAAAATCTGGTACCTGTTAGAGGTAGGTAGCTTTGAAATCTGGTACCTGTAAGAGGTACATTGTAGGTAGCTTTAAAATCTGGTACCTGTTAGAGGTAGGTAGCTTAAAAATCCGGTGCCTGTTAGAGGTAGGTAGGATAAAATCTGGTACCTGTTAGAGGTAGGTAGGTTTAAAATTTGGTACCTGTTGGAGGTAGGTAGCTTTAAAATCTTATACCTGTTAGAGGTAGGTAGTATTAAAATCTGGTATCTGTTAGAGGTAGGTAGCTTTGAATTTTGGTATCTGTTAGAGGTAGGTAGTATCAAAAAATCTTTTACCTGTTAGAGGTAGGTAGTATTAAAATCTGGTTCCTGTTAGAGGTAGGTAGTATTAAAATCTGGTTCCTGTTAGAGGTATGTAGCTTTGAAATCTGGTACCTGTTAGAGGTAGGTAGCTTTAAAATCTGGTACCTGTTAGAGGTAGGTAGCTTTAAAAATCTGGTAACTGTTAGAGGTAGGTAGCTTTAAAATCTGGTACCTGTTAGAGGTAGGTAGTATCAAAATCTGGTACCTGTTAGAGGTAGGTAGCTTTGAAATCTGGTACCTGTAAGAGGTAGGTAGCTATAAAATCTGGTACCTGTTAGAGGTAGGTAGCTTTGAAATCTGGTACCTGTTAGAGGTAGGTAGCTTTAAAATCTGGTACCTGTTAGAGGTAGGTAGCTTTGAAATCTGGTACCTGGTAGAGGTAGGTAGCTTTAAAACCTGCTACCTGTTAGAGGTAGGTAGTATCAAAATCTGGTACCTGTTAGAGGTAGGTAGCTTTGAAATCTGGTACCTGTAAGAGGTAGGTAGCTTTAAAATCCGGTGCCTGTTAGAGGTAGGTAGTATTAAAATCTTTTACCCTTTAGAGGTAGGTAGCTTTGGATTCTGGTACCTGGTAGAGGTAGGTAGTATTAAAATCTGGTACCTGTTAGAGGTAGGTAGCTTTGAAATCTGGTACCTGTTAGAGGTAGGTAGCTTTAAAATCTGGTACCTGTTAGAGGTAAGAAGCTTTGAAATCTAATATCTGTTAGAGGTACGTAGCTTTAAAATCTGGTACCTGTTAGAGGTAGGTAGCTTTAAAAATCTGGTACCTGTTAGAGGTAGGTAGCTTTAAATTCTGGTACCTGTTAGAGGTAGGTAATATCAAAATCTGGTACCTGTTAGAGGTAGGTAGCTTTGAAATCTGGTACCTGTTAGGTGTAGGTAGCTTTAAAATCTGGTACCTGTTAGAGGTAGGTAGCTTTAAAATCTTATACCTGTTAGAGGTAGGTAATATTAAAATCTGGTATCTGTTAGAGGTAGGTAGCTTTGAATTCTGGTATCTGTTAGAGGTAGGTAGTATTAAAATCTTTTACCTGTTAGAGGTAGGTAGCTTTTGATTCTGGTACCTGGTAGAGGTAGGTAGTATTAAAATCTGGTACCTGTTAGAGGTAGGTAGCTTTGAACTTTGGTATCTGGTAGGGGTAGGTAGCCTTGAACTTTGGTACCTGGTAGAGGTAGGAAGTATCATATTAACTTGACATCTGTACATTTTACAGTGACAAGCTACATAATGTAGTACGAATACCGTTAGAGGTGTGCAGTTTCATTTTCTGGGGGTTGTAACATAAAGGGTACTTAAGTCTAACACCATGCTTAATGTACAGTGTTTAATTTAATACTGTAACTAAAAGCTTGCTTAGATATGACAATCTTAGCAAACTTAGGCGGTCGGTAGAAGTGACTTTTGTATGTCTTAACTTTAATCAATACACATGTTTAGGACTATTAAATGTTAATTATCGGCGTTAAAACATTCCTCTATTCATATTATGTATTAAAGAAAATAAATATCACTATTAAATACTGGTTTAAGAATTTTAGTTTTTTCATCGGGGGAATTTTTTTTTGGGGATAGTTTTGAAATGCTACACAAGTTGGACCTATGTTATAAACGCTATCATTATTAGTAAGTTGTACAAGGTTATCATGGAATTGTTAGTTCACTGTGAAAATATGAGATGAAATGTATTTTTAAAAAACAGAAAAATTTTCGGTGAATTAGAATATGATGACTAGAAAGCTAACGAAGAGTGTCTGAAAATTAGATTAAATGTAGAACACAGAAAGCACGGATTGAGGCAGTGGTTCACTACCGTCAGACAGAGAGACATAGAGAACTCGTAATAACTTGGAGACATTCAAAAACACTTCCTCTCGACCCTTGATTAAATTGAAATAAGTATATAATAAAAGATCTATGTAGAGTCTTTGCACACCGGCATTCGCTGATACATGGAGGGGGATTTAAAATTCCCTAATTTTTTGTACTTTGATTTATAAGGGTTTCAATTTCAAGAAAAAAGACGTTCGGTTATCGTGCCATGTCTGCGAGAATGACAAAGCGAGTGAACATTTGTCAAAAGAAAAGAATAACAGCAAAAGGTAACTGAAAACATCGCAGTCTCGAGTGATAAACAAAAGGTGTGTATTTACAAAAATAAATAAATAAATAAAAATAAATATGTACATAAAATTATATATATATATATATATATATATATATATATATATATATATATATATATAATGAAATAATTTAAAAACTTCATCATACATTTTTTTGTGGAGAGAGAGAGAGAGAGAGAGAGAGAGAGCTCCGTAAGACATCTTTCTTTTCAAGTAAATATTATATAATGTTAAAATTATTATGACGATACCCCGTCGCCCCCCCCCCCCCCCCCCCAAGTTCGAATGCACTATATGCTCCCAAATCAACAATTAAAGGACTTTAATTGTCTATCTCCCTTTATTTTTCTTAATTATTACGTTTTACATATTAAATAAACATTAACCTTTCTAGAGAACGATTGATGTGGAACTTTTTAATAAGGGTATAAATTCATGGTTACCACCGTTGTAATGCGAGATAACTCGTACGCACTTATGGAGAGATAAATCCTGCCAGCCACCCTGCAAGCGGTACCAGATAGTCTCAACCGTTTCCTTTGTGTGTGAAAGGGAAGGGGGCTTTTTTCTACGAATATTCACATTTTTAAGCATTTTTTAATATCTTATAGTTTATGGTTTAGTTCGGGGTGACACTCTATTGCTCGCAGTAGCAGACTTTCTAGTTTTTCTTCTTCTTCTTTTTTTTTATTTAATATTATCATTTCTCTAATACTGATTTTAGAGAATGCATTGCTGACAAAAGTGGGTAACTTTAACTCAGATGACTATTCGATTTCATCAAGTCATGTATGACGTCAATGATTTCCTTAGATCTGTTATTGTCAACTTTGACGAAAAAATCTCACAAGTTTCCCGAACGACATTTGAAATCACCTAACAAAAATGTTGCATCTGCTTCACTGTTAAGGTAGATTTGTGAAAATATGTGAGAGTAAAATGCAAGCACATCTCTGCTCCATGGTGTCAAAATTGTCAATAATTCATGTTCGAATATTCGGTAGGTGTATTCGAATATATTCGAAAATTCGAAATAATAAACAAGTCTTGCTGTATTTCATATATGCATCAACCTACCCTCAGCTATTTAAGGTTTTGCTTCTATGATTGGGGGTAAGATTTCATGCAGAGTTTTGTAAGTGTACAGTCAAGTATCTTTGTATGTGATATTTGTAAATATTTTGTAAACTTTATTTTCCCCATTTGAGTAAGCAAAAGTGAATTTTATTTATAATTACTTCATCATCTTTGAAGATTTTTCCTGGATAAAAAAGGCACGCTCCCTATATTAAAAATGAATTAGTTAATTTCAAAACATCCTCCTTTACGCTATATAATTTTCTCAAAGTCCAAAAAACATTTTTCATCAGTGTATAGAGGGTCCTTAATACCAATATAATAAGAAAATATGAAATAAAATTTCTAAGTTAAAAAATAAGCCGATTATTCAATAAAAAGATACAACTGAAAGATAATTGAAAGGCCACTGATATGTATCTGCTATTCAGTCGACTGAATGGTAACTGAAAGACCACGGAAAAGTCACGGGAAAGGAACTTTTCAGTGACCTTTCAGTGGCCATTCAGTTACCATTCCATCGACTGAATGGTGTAATTTCATCCTGTGATGTGCGCCGTCCGTTAATTTGAACATTTTCAGATTCTTCTCTGAACCAATTCCAACCAATTTTGACATACAGCATATATAAATGAAGGGGAACAAAATTGTGAATTTCATGGTTCCTGTCTCTCTGGGGCCTGAAGGGTGGGGCTAAAACCATCTAAATTAGTGCTATCTCTAACATCTACTTCTTTACTCCCGGACATCAAGCAGTTGAACTCTTGTCATGATTATAAGAAACATTAAGTTCTCCACTCTACTGTGAAATTCATTGCCCCAGGTTCAGGGGTTCTGGTGCTAGGGCGGATCTATATAGATCATATAGTGAAAGTGCAACTTTTCTTTGAAAAATCTTCTCTGCTTCTGGGTAATTTTTAAACAAAGTAAGTGTATAGGTATGATAAGCAAGGTTGCCGTTTCCAAAATTGTAAAATTCATGGCCCCTGGATCAGGAGTTCTGGTGTTAGTGCGGGGCTCTATTGATTATATAGTGAAATTGCATTAATTCTTCGAAAATCTCATTCTCTGCGCCAGGGTATCATTTAAACAAACTAAGTGTATGGTTATGATAAGCAAGGATGTCTCTTTCAAATTTGTGAAATTTGTGAAATTCATGGTCTCAGGGTCGGGGGTACTAGTGAAAGGTGATCATAAAGTGAAAAAGCATAATTTCTTTGAAAATATTTTTTTCATCTCCTGGTTTTAAAGTGAAGAAACTTAGTGTATAATAGTGATGAACAATAGTGCTTTTTCTAAAATTGTGAGTTTCATGGCCCCTGGGTCAGATGTGCTGGTTTAAGGGTGGGTATCTATTGATAACATAGTGAAATACATTAATTCTGTTAAATATTCCTGTACTCTGAAATTGACATTAAAAAGATGCTTGAGTTTCTAACTGACAATATCTATGTGGTTTTGGAGACCAGGTCTTCCAACAATCTATTGGAATTTCCATGGGTACCAATTGCGCCCCGTTATTAGCAGACCTTTTTTGTATTCATATGAAGCAGAATTTGTCCAAATCTTGTACGTGAGAAAAGGAAAACACTTGTTGTGGCCTTCAACTCGACATTTAGATATATCGACGACGTATTGTCAATTAACAATAGCTGTTTCCATTCTGTCGATACGATATATCCTTGTGAGCTTGAGATAAAAGATACCACAGAGTCTGACACATCTGTTTCATATTTGGATATTTTACTTGAAAAAGACGTTAATGGTTATCTAACAACCAAGCATTATGATAAACGTGATGACTTTAACTTTTAAATCGTCAACTTCCCTTACTTATGCAGCAATATATGTTCATTACCTGCATACGGGGTATATATTTCTCAGTTGATTCGATACGCAAGAGCATGCTCTACGTATGTACAATTTCTAAAACGAGGTAAATTATTGACAAACAAGTTGATGAAACAAGAATATCAGCTGTCTCGTTGAAAGTCATCATTTCGTAAGTTCTATGGTCGATACAATTACCTTGTCAGCAAATACAATTTATCATTGAGTCAAATGCTGACTAACTTTTTCATACTATTTGTTAGGCCATTATTTACACACTGAATTGTCGACGGATTTTTCCGTTGTTTCCCGATCATGACAAGAAGCACACGGCGGGTGGGACCGGTCGGCAGGGGATGCTCACCCCTCCATGGCACGTGATCCCACCTCTGATGTTTGGAGGTCCGTGTTTACTCTGCTCCTATTTTGAATTGTTTAATGGACTTTTGAGCCTGAATACTGTTCGTTATCTTTATATATTTCATTCTATTGAGTGAAGTTATTCCCCTTTGACATTCACTATTGATACACTATAAATAATGTATTTGAAAGGTTAATAGAATAATTGAATTACACAAGAATTTTTATTGAATACATGTAACACAAAAAGTACCTTTATAGTTTTAGTGATCGGGTAGACTTGTTAATGATAGATAAATAAAAATGAGACAAAAATAAAATATCTTATTAATTTTCCGTCAATGACCAAGAGAGGACAATATGAGAGCTTATGATATGGGGTTAAAAACAGTACGGAAGCTCTAGTAGTTTGATAATAGTCTGCATGGTGATAGTGATAAATGGGGGACAGTTTAGAACTTACTTTATGAGTTGTGACTGAATACTAGACTTTTTTATCCTGATCATCCTATTTCTCTTGCTTTTAGGCTACAAAGCTTCATCTATCAGTCTGTTTTATACTCTATGTATCCTCTAAATTGTTGCATTATACTAATCTCTGACCGTTAAGGCCCTTTGACCTCTTGTTTATCATTTGTTTCACATTTCGATATTTTACTGATTAAAGAAGTTTGTGGTCAATAGCTGTAGAAGTCTCTAAAACATCAAGTAATTCTTATTTGAATTGTAAGGCACTTTTGCTATATTTATAAAAATTACATATATGATCATTGTTGAAATCATTGGCTTAAAAAAACATTCGGACGCAACTTAATTAACCGGTAGATAGACATTGTAAACAATTATCTCTCTCTTTTTTTCTTTCTCTCTGGATAGTATAAGCAAAAATAAAAAGAAATCTTTTTTTTTTTAAAAAATGATACATTAGGCAAATCAGACTGGATTTGACACAATTTATTTATGGTGCTCAAGGTTTATGACGAAATAAAAAAAATATTCAACAAGGAAATAGTTTTTAAAACGCATTGATTGGTGGATGTAGGTACTGTGACTGTATATAAGGCATCAATATCGATCATCTCGTTATCTGTCCTACATCAACATGGGAAAACTTCTCATTGTATTGACTCTTCTCTGCTTCGTGGCCCTGACGACCGGTGAGTGTATAATCTCTTTTTTTTTTACTCTCTCTCTCTCTATCTCTGTCGTGAAATTGTTTCTTTTTCACAGTAAATCTTGTTTTAGTTCTATTTTAGAATTTTAATCAACCTTGTAATAACAAAATAAAAAACAACAAAAAGTTACAGAACTGCTTAGGACTATAGTTAGATAGATAATGAATGACAATGTTGATTTACAGCGTCAATGACAATTTTGTGTTGATATGATATGATGATAAATCACTTTTTTTTCGCGAGAATTTTTTTGCAAATTTTGAAAGTCTGATAGGGAAGATTTTACATCCGTGTATAATTGTATTTTTAAAGTTATATTGAAGAAAAATTAGAATTTGTGAAAATTTTGTCTTGCTAATACATGCAATAAAACTATCTTGCGAAAAAATAAAATGGTACAAAAATATGACAAATTACAACATTTGAATTATGCCCAGAAGTGTTTCTGTCAGCAAATTGTTACAAGGTGTTATGAAAACACGCGTACGATTTCTAATGAATAACATTGCTGCAAAATACGATCTCTCTGAAGGTTACATAACAATAGTTACTTTTCCGTCCATTTCCTTCCATTTATTTTTCTTGAAGGTTCTTTGCAGAATTAAATGCGATTCAATTTCTCGTGAAATAATTCCTAAGCGAATGCATTTGCATAAATACAGAATTAATTTTAACAGAAAAAATGCAAAAATGGGTTATTTTAACTAGATTTATATAAAAAATAAATCATTGATATAATAAATAAATAAATGAATAAATCATGCGATAATCTTTTCGGGGAAAATTTCAATCTGCAGATCGAATTATATAAAATAATTGATGATTTGGAAAAGTTAGTAGTAATTCTAACTTTCTTAATTTCAGCTTGTCCTCTTGGAACGCAGCAACACTATAATCGTCGCTGCTGTTATCATAACTTTCATTGCCATCTCGGAGAATATTGTAGAATTGTGTCTCACTTCCCGTATACGCACGGCTACTGCCGTATTGCAACCGGCGGTAAGTATCTATCCATGTCTATAATGTAGATATAATAATGAATGTATATTATGTTGGAACATTTCATAATGATTGTCTTTACTTTTGAAATTATTGGTTTGTCAGTGTTTGAAAAATTTATTGTTATTATCTTTCTGTTCGAAGATTGAGGAGTTTTAACTATCACTAGTAACAAGAGTCAATCTTGACTGAAATATGAAATACAATTTTAGTTATGTATTTTACAGATTATGTAGGACGATAAAATTAAGGGAAGAATGGAAAAAGGCACATGATTGGCAAATTGACAAAACAGCTTGATATTTCAAATAAATTAAACTTGCAGTGATCAATGTTCAATCAATTTATAATTGAAGCATTTGAATAAAATTTTGCATCTTGTGTCAACTTTAATTAATAAGATTGTCTATTGCATACTAAATAAATTCTGACTTATGGAAATTTTCAGGAAATTAGTTTTCTACTGATTGAAATTATCAGGATTTATACTTTTTACGAAATGTTTTGATGTCAGTTGTCCCCTTCTCAATATGAGTAGATGAAAGATTTTGAGCAGGTCGAATAATACATTAGTGATGCGAAAGTGCATATCACAATTTTTATTCACAATTTGTTCAATAAACAAAAAAAATCATCGTATCTGGACGTACTTAAAAAGTGCTTGGGACTGGCCATAGTATTATTAGTATACGAAATATTTCATGAGAATTTCAACTTACCCGCACATTTGAGGTTAATTCCACTCTTCATCATAATTTATAGCAGAGCAATAACACTTCCACCCCAAGCCAGACTTCATCTGATGCATTTTCACAATATCTTATTTTTAAGTTAATCCCTGTTTATCACTTGCGGCAGCATGCAATATGCACACATATATATTCCACCTGAAACAAGGGTCCTGCAACTTCCTCTTCCAGATTTCCACAAAAGATTTCACATTAATCCTCATTAATCGCCTACGTCATACTCTTTGATACAATCAATTTACGTTACTATTATGAACACTCTCAATTTCAATCAAGTGTAATTAAGTAATTTTTTTTTTATTTTTTATTTTTTTTTATTTATAAAAAAAGGACATGTAAGATTTAAAAATACAATAAAGACATGTGAATTTTCAAAGATGTTCTGCCATTTTAAATACGTTTTGAAATAAGACATAAGAATTATGTCACCCTCCCCGTCACAACAACTCGAGATGAAGGCCACAGCAAGTGTTTTCTTCTTTTCACTCAACATGCATGTAAATAAATGATTTTATCAAAACAACTGTCCTGGTTATGAAAAAATGAATTCATTCCTTCTTACTCTCTTTCGATCGCTTTTACTCTTTCTCTTAATCGATCAAAGTGTCAAACGATGAAAACGATCAAATTACACTGATTGATACAACACGCAAACATCTTGCAAATATGCGATGAAATTTTTGAAAAAGAAATACAAACCTGTTTGAAGATCGTATAATTATACAAGGTTTTAGCCATGATTATGATATTTCCTAAAATCACGCTGGAAAATGACATGACAGTTTGTAAACATTGCACAGCTGGGCCTTACTGACGTCATATGCTAGAGGAAATAAGCAACGTGTCATAGCTCATTTTCTCGATGGAGTAATTTTGATCGACTGTGCTGTGGCTATCTTGCATAAGAAAACCAAAAGGAAATATTCCCGAATGTAATTCAATATGTTCAGGTATCTATTTCCTATGACCAGCACTTGATGTCCTTTGTATTCAGCAGCTTAAATTGGAAAATTTATTTGATTTTATTTAAATTTATTTGAAAATTTATTTCCTGTTATTCCATGTTCTCACACCTTAAAGAGTTAAAAACTTATTCAGGGTCGTTGTGAAAGAGCAGTAATTTTATTAAATAGTTTAGTCGCCCGCTTGGAGCAGTGATTAGAGCGTTCGCTCTAGAGTCGCGGAGTAAGGAATTGATCCTTACGTCGCAGGTTCGAATCCCACTGTGGGACGTGGAGACCGGTCCTTCGGATGAGACCGTATAAACCGAGGTCCCGTGTCGCAGTAGGTGCTGACGCGAAAAAGATCCCTCACTACTCAATGGCCCTAAGTGCCGAGCATAGGTCAAAATTTGCAGCTCTCCACCGGCAAGTGGTGGCTTCTCCATATTAGTGAAAAACTCTCGAGAGGGACGTTAAACAACAAACAATCAAAAAATTAAATAGTTTAAGTCTTATACCAAAAAAAAAAAAGAAAAAGTTATCAAACAAATTTATTTCTTGATTTTTAGCAGTACAAACTCATGTTTATTACAAATCTAAAACGTCGTAGCAAAGAGAGAAAAGGAAAGTATATTTACTGATGAGCATTTAGTAGATATCGACAGCCCTAAATAAATTTATAATTGAAAAGATCTGGGAAACGAATAGTGGTAAATTCTATGAATCCTATAATAGGGCAAAAACGCAGAATTCCCAGACACATTAGAGAAGGGATGAAATCTGCAGAGTAGTCATCGCCGGTCGACCAGACACGCCTCTTATTTCCCTGAAACAAGGGCTTTATAGCTGGTATGAAACGTGAAAGTCAAAATAAGACCTAACTAAAGGTCGTCTATGCAAACAAAATTATATGAAATGCTGATTATAAACGAGATGTTAAAACCATATAAATCATCATATTTAGCAGCAGTCTGTCTCGCTTTTAAAAGAAACATTATCACACTTAGAACATATGTTGAAGGCTACAGAAAGTGTTTTCTTCTCCTCGTGAAGAAGTTTCTGAATTTATATATTCTGCTTCATATGAATACAAAATAGGTCTGCTAGTAAAGGGCGCAATAAGTACTCATGGGAACTCCAACAGATTGCTGGAAGACCGGGACTCCAAAAAATACATAGATTTTGTCAATCAGAAACTCAAGCATCTTTTTAATATCAATTTCAGAATACTTGTGTGTACATTCAGATTTTTAACAAAATATATTTCAAATGACCAATGACAAGGTAAGCATATTTACGAGTTCCATTTTTATTGAAAAAGCCTATGATGTCAAAAAGCCTGGCCTTTAATTTATCATGGGGTATGGTTGTATAAAGTATTTAAAAGTACGATTTGATGTTATTGGTTTTGGTAAAAATTTGTTATTTCAAATTTTCTAAAAGTTCCTTGGAGTTTTTAAGTATCCACATCTGATTTACACCACTTCTCAAATATACAGTTGTACACTACTCCTGAAGTTTCTCATGCACTGCTGTAATATTTTATTGATGACTTAAGAAAGGGGCTTGTTAGAACATTTACTGGAACGCGCTACATGTATGTTTCTTTGTTTTTAAGGATTTTTATAGATTTTAGGAATACAGTAATCCATATACCTTTTGTTTGTTGAGAATATTAAGAATATTTAAAACTGACATATGGAGAATTGAAGAATTTCCTCCTGATAAAGGGAGCTGTGGGTGTAAGTTGGATCACCAATAGCAGAATTAAATCCTAGTTCCTCTTAAATACAATTGAAAAATGAAAAAGAACTATAAGTGTAGGTTGCATTATCGGATGTGGAATTAAAACCAAGTTCTGCTAAAATGCAGTTGTAATAAGAAAACTTCCAAACAAAGACTGTTTTGTTACAAGCTTTGTCAGCTGAAACCTAAATGAAATATAAAGATTACGAGCAGTATTAAATCTCGAAAGTCCATGCAATGAAACGATACAAAGAATGAGTGCACTTAAGAGTGTCATTTGGAACCTTTTTAACCACCCATTTTAAGCCTTGAATTAGACTATATTGCTAAATTAATCTATGATTGTTGTGCATACATATGCGTTTGATATTTATACTTCAATTTTTTGTTAGACATATTTCTATAATTCTACACAATGTCATTGAAAAGTACATGTATAAGACTTAAATTCCGGAAATTTGAACTGGACCACTTTCGAATTTAAGGTACCCGCAAATGGGCGGAGATATTTAAATCGCATGGAAGTGGAATGTAAACATTTGCACATTATTTCAAGATTGATTCCACAGTATGAATTTTAACGGAGGAGAGAGAGATTGTGTAGTTTCATGATTCACACAAATAGTAAACGATTCTTGGCGATTCATATTGATCATTTTCATGATTCGTATCCATAAATTTGCTGCCTAGCACCGAATCAGCTCAATCTTAAAGTTTTCTTATGTATAAAAAAAAATGCCTCCCCCTTTTTTTTTTACTTTAGCTTGATCATTTTTCGTTTTAAATACTGAATGTTTTTCAATTCAAAGAATAAATGTATGTTTTAGGAAAGATTCACATTTAGTTTACATGACTTCAATGTCACTCTACATTTAATTCAGTGTACATGTAGTACGTAGTAATACAAACATGTGTAGTGAAACAATTAAAGTACACATGTATGTAGTACTCATGGTGATGCATATTTTATTATATGCATGTATAGATAAACAACATTCGGAAATGAAATATAAAATTTTAACTAAAAATTTGAGTTGCTAGGTTAACATGAAAATTCCAAGAAATACAAACTATCTGTAAAGATTATGCACTTTATGTAATGCTATTAATAATGAATTTCATTTCTTTTTACAATGTATTGTAATATTCAAGCAAGGAATATACTTATAAAAACCATGCTAGATAATTATTGTTCCTCATTCTATCTCAAATCACCCACACAGAAACTTTAATATATACTTAGTCCAATACTTGCACTTTTATAAAACAATCATTAGAATATTAAGAAATAAAAGGTCCACATCGGTGTAACATATATTGAGTAAATTACTTACAATGTGCCTATTGTTTATAAACATTCATTGTTCTCTGGGTTTTTTTCAAATTTTGTATTGTATTGCTTGACCATTTGGGTGTATTATGCAATAAAGAAATTATAAATGTAATTTTAATTAACATTTTATTGACAGAACAAGTATATTTGATATTGAAAACCGTGGTCAAAGAAAATTCTACAACGTTACTATGTCGATAATCACTCGCTTATGTCTTCAATATCTGTTTCATTTCGGCAATCCAAATATTGTCAGGTATGATAGTGTTTAGGGATGTGTCTGTAGATGCCTGCAGACCATAATACGGAAGGCGACATGAGCTAGCACAGCTACCTACTAATCGTGCACCTGATTTGCACTGGCAATAACAGAATTTCCTTCAAAATTCCAACACAATTTAGTGAAAGAAGACTAGGTAAACTTTAAGACCCTAATAAAATATTCGCAAAATTCTTCAATATTTTGAAGCCAGTACACACGGCGAGATTTGTAATATAATACAAGTATTATATTTGTATTATTATACTTTCCTGTACCCACGCTTATACATGTCTTATTAGATTGTTAATAGACTTTAGGTATTTCTACGTGTTTCCCTCGCAATATTTCTCTCTCTCTCTCAATAATGGAAAACGGGATTCCGTATCTGTGCAGTATCTGTTATAATAGTATTATGCACTGCATTAAAACTGAAAAGACCATCATAATGGAAAGAACGGCGGAACACTCGTACATGTACTGGTGCACATACTGCCTCGCTAGATTTAGGTGCAAAGAGAAGGCCCAAGAAGTTTAAAAAACTTCTTTAGAATAAATAATGCAGCATTTGAGCAACTTTTACAATCACATGTAGTTACTCCTTTTGATCTCCTTCCCATAAAACATATGTTTACTGCTGAAGGCGACCATTATTTACCATGTGCTTTTTTTTTGTTATGATAAAAATAGGATGACCCCAATGTGAGTACTTTTGATTGGTTTAAAAATGAAAGGTAAGGTAAGACTTGTATAAGAAATAGAGCATTGCCCTACTCTTAATAAAGTTTTATAAGATTCGAGAAATCTTATGATTCTCTGTATTAAAAGTCTATACATAGTAAGATTTTGTACTTAAATACATATCCGTGTGAACAGCCCTCGATTGACAGACACAATGAAAGCATATCGAACAGTGGAATGTCACGTGAGTAAAGTGATTATAATATCAAACGGTTGACACTCGGTGACCTGCTAATTTAGTAGCTAACTCGACCGATATTTGGAGAATTTTTCAAAAAATTACATATGAGCCGCAAATTGTCCAACATTGCCCTTTGGATATATATAAGTTTAAATCAAAATACACATTCTGTACAAATGAGATGAATGGACAAGTTGCGGCTCGATGTAAACAATGTCGTTGAAAACTGGTATGCATATGAATAACAAAAGAAATGTGACAAAACTGCTAGACCCCCGTCGCAAAAACCAGTGTCGCTCGACATTATTTAATATTTCCATGTGATATAATATATCAAATCCTGCTCTTAAGATATTGTTGAATAATTCTGATTCAAAAAGGTTATAAATACCGGAAATTTATTTTTGGCAAAGCACCGGGACCCAACTCTCCTAGCTTAAGTTCACTGATCCTTTGGAGCAGAGCAAACACGGACCTCAAAATGTAGAGGCGAGATCAGGTGCCATTTAGAAGTGAGCCTCATGTAGTCTTTCTAATGCTTTTATCACTTTTGGTCTACTGAAAGGAAGGATGGAAATTTCTCCTTTTGCCCTTTAATTTTCCAATCCGATTTTGTAACATTTATCTACATAGTTTTAGGGCATTTAGAGTTTTTTGAGTATCGATTAAGTCGGGAGATATAAACGCTATATGCAGGTGATAGTGGAATATCACTGCAAAAATAAGGAAAGTTGACGATGGAAAAGCTGAAATTATCTCGTTTGTCATACAATTTAGTTGTTAGTTCGCCATTATCGTCTATACCCAGATAGCAAGACAATGTTGGGCCAACGTTGGCCCAATTTTTTTTACAACGTTGGGCCACTGTTGGTATTCCTACGTTGGCCCACGGTCATTTTGCTCATCGGCCCAACGTTGATCCAACATGTTGGCATATTGTTGGGCCAACGTAGGTATAATTGTAAGCCAACTAACAGCCAACATAGGTAAATGGTTGGTAAGGTTGGCCCAATGTTGGCCCTCAGTTGGAAACGTTGGCATATTGTTGGGCCAACGTAGATAACATATAAAGCCAATTAACAGCCAACATATAGATGCAACTGGTCCTTCCCTTCAGGTTGGCCCAATGATGGCCCTACCCTTGTTGGTTATACTAAAAACGATTGACCGATATTGGCGGTTTATTGCTCTAAAGCTTTTTGTTGGCCAGTTGTTGAATATAATTTACATCTGTTAAAACAAATTGAATGAAAAAATATATATTTGTTAATTATACTTATATTGACATACCATGAATATTGAAAGAGTACACTTTATATATATTTTGACCTGCATTCACAATGCATATGAGTAGAAAGAAAACATTACAAATGATTCCCTGTAAAATGATTTTCATATCAATTAAATTGTCAAAAAGTACAAAAGTAGTATTAAAAAGATGAAGATGAAAACTTTTGGAAAATAATTAAAGTTTTTAATCCTGGCTTGCTTCCCCACTGTCCTTTTCCTTCTCTTTCTTTTCTCCTCCCTTTTTCTCCTCCCCCCATCTCGATCCTTGGCGTACCTTAGCCAGTCCTTAACAAGTTTTTCAATTTCATTGTCCGTTGCTGCACTGCAAAATTTATTTTTCCTCACAGCCTCTGATTGAAAATAAAAAAATTTGGTATTGAAAACAAATTACTGGTACAGACATCAACATGTAGACATTACAAAGGCAATAACAAATATATATAAGTGCATGTTGATTTATAAACCTTGGTATCTTTATCAAAATCGTAATTATCTATACAATAGAAAGTAGCTAGATTTAGACAACTTGAGAGAAAGATGTTCAATACTCTGTTACTTACTTATAATTATGTCTTTTAATTTTAGACTTGAGAGCCCTCTTTTATTCCCTTTCCCACTCCAATTCAATTGCATTGCCAAAGTTGTTGCCATCAAAAAGGATAGTACTCTCCGAACACAGGTTTGGATATTGTCACCACCAATGCACATCAGTTTTCCAAGCTTAAAATCACAATTTGTAATTAGTTAACTGAAACAACTTTTAGATACATGTAAAATTGATGAATTTTTAGAACAGTATTTATTATAAATGTTCACAATAATGCACAGTATTTATTAGAGTTACCATTATTTTGGCGGTTTCTTGGCACTTCATTTGTTCCTCTAAAGAATCCAATGCCTCTAGGGTTTTCAAGGGAAATTCAATTCCCAGATCTACCTCATCCTCCGTAGTGGTTCCAGTGGTTCCAGTAACCTCAACCTTTGCCAAGATATTCTGTAGTAATTTCGTATTGAATCGGACTTGTCCCTTTATATCTTCTAAAATAGTGAGGATTTTGATGTTCGTTGCTAAAAAAGTAATCAATTATCTTTAAATATACAATGGAATCTTTTTGTGTACAAAATCTCAGAAATATTAAATTGATAGAATTTGAATTTGATAAATAAATCTGTAACAAAATTTGAATAAAACTAGAGGTACACTGAACTCACTAAATGATACCCCTGTCTCCCATATGATTATAATGGCAAAGTCCATGTTTTGCCCTGGGAGAACCGAAATAAGTGTCAGATCAAAGAGTAAAATAGGAGGTGCACAATGGCATTATGTAACAAAGATTCTGTGAAAGTCTCATTAAATTTCATTCAGTGGTGTAAGAGGAGTTGCGGATAAGAGATAGGTACCCTAAAGCGTAACAGACGGACGGACGTACAAACAGACGGACGGACTGATGGACAGACGGACGGACGGACACCCCGATCACTATATACCCTCCCACTTTTCATGCGGGGGTATAAAAAATTCATGCACATATCTAGATACAAAATGTACACTGTATACTTATAAATAAATCCTGTTTACCTGTAATTTGTTGATTTGGAGTTGAATCCAGTGCAGCTTTAGATGAAGTTGGTGATGATGTCGTACTTGATGTTGCTTTAGCTGACGGGGTTGAGGGTGCTGATTTTCGTGCTGGTGATGCAAGTGAAGGAAGAGCAGGGAGTGGTGGGGGTCTGGAAATTGTTTCTTTGATTTTCTTGGTGATCTTCGAAGGCTACCTGAAGTTTTGTCCTGGCTTATATTGCATTCATTCTCCTCCTCGCTTTCAGAGGAAAGAGAATCATATCTTGGATTAGGTCTGAAATGATTTTAGTGTAAAACAAAACAATTAAGAATAGCTTACTAACGAGTAGTATAAGAAAAATGTTTTGAAAATCACAGCCATCACAATCATTCAAGTACCTTTTCTTTCTTTTCGGGACTGCGTCTAAGTTTGATGTAACTTCTGCTCTTGAGAGCCTTTTTCTAGCCTTTTCATAATCGTCTGAGTGTGTAAAAATAATATTGTAACAGAATAAATTTGGATAATAACATAAATATTTGATGTTTATTTGTTATTCTCCCATTATTATGTTCATTCTTTATCAAACTCTGTACCTTATATATGTAAGAAAAAATAGATCAAATTATTTTATGATTTTTCGTAAAGATTTTTCAAAGTATCTCGCAAGGAGTATTTATATTTACCAGATTCATACAATACTCGGATGGAAAGACACATGAAAGAAGGTGTAGGCTCCATAGACTGTTTAACAGCATGGTTAATTTTGTCCACATTTGTCCACATCGGCCATTTGCACTTTTTCTTGTCATCAGTAAGCCAGGTCTTAGGAACGACAGCAACAGAGCCCTCATCAATAAACTCAACCACTGCGTACATAGACCTATCACAGATCAATGAAACAAGTAAATTTATCTTATGACGCTATATATATATTCTGAATTACTTGACCTTATTTTCACACATATCTAACTACAGTACATATAAAAAAATACTTTCTTATAAAACATAGCATAATTTCACCAGATAGTACTCGTGAATGGGATAGCCAAATATTTCCTTTTATGTGGAAGTAGAGTGCATTTTGCTTGGATGTCAGACAATTTAGAAACGCTTTCAGTAGTGTCCAAATCATGAACAATTTGTATTCCAAGAAAACCAGAAGGTACCGGAATATCAAAGAAATCCTCCGAATATTTAAATGGTTGGTATACAACAAAAGTGTCGGCATCATCTAAAATGATATTTTTTACCACACCTATTTGTCCCCCTACACGCACGCAACTATCTTTCTGATTCAATTTAATACTGAATTTGGGAGTTTCTACTGATCCATATTGAATACCATTGGAAAGACAGGGTGGCAAAGGTCCAACTTGATGTTGTTTCCTTAAAATTGGGTAATGTTTTCCAGGGTTTTTAGTACTTTGTGCAATCCTTTCCTCTGAAAGTCTACGGATAATCTGCTGCAAAGGGAAGGATGGTTTACGAACCATACGTTTAAGTCTCCCAAAAAATTTTCAAATGGAAAGAATGATACATTATCAAGATTCCCATATTTTGAAGGATCAGCTGACAAATGAACCAATCCATGAACATTATAAACTAGCATGTCTTTCCCATAAATTTGACCAAAATGTGTAACAAATGCAACAAGATCATGAGCAAATGAACAATACATTTCACACAAACGATCATTCAACATAATGTGAATTGCAACAGAGAGAAGCATGAAATTTTTGTACAGATTGTTGTGTACAACTTGCAAAAGGACAAGAGGACCTGTATACAGCACAAATTGTCTGAACTCTGTAGCTTTCCATCTATCTATGACATCTAGGGAGCGTGGTTTTCGGGAAAATTCACAAGGAATGTAATTTTTCAAAGACAATAATAATTCAGATATTTTGTTTATATCTTGTGAACCTAGTCTACACTTTAATGGTCCCCTTAGCCATAGCAAAAGCAATCGTTTGACAACGCCTAAACATACTAGATGCATGTAATCTATAGGGAATTGGGTCACCATGCCTACATTTATTTCCGCTAAAGGTGAAATGCCTTTGTGGTGATCTTCATCAGATAATGAGTCAAATGAGGGATCTGTTCGTATGGGTGCATTGGTTTCAGGAAAGGTCATTTTACCCAAATGAACACCGCTCTGGGTACATTTGTCACAACCTGAGTAGCCAGTGTGGCCTTTAACACATTTCACAAATGCCCTTGCTGGAGTATCACAAATAAACGAGTCTATTACTACACTGAAATGCTTGCCATGGATATCTAATCCATTTTCTCGTATTTCCTTGTACTCATCAACAAAGATTTGAAGAAAATTGTTTAAATTGTTCGGTTTGCTTTGTCCAGAAAATAAACCAATAACAAAAGAGGAATCATCAGTAATGTTTCTTATCCTACCTAAAATAGGTCAAAACTGATCATTGGTACTTTTGAACAAAGGCAAACCGTCAATGTTTATTTGCAAAGCAAAACGATATTCATCTTCAAGGAAACGAAGGCATGGTTCAACTTTTTGAGATATGCCAAAAACAATACCAAAATGATAGTATTGCCCTCCGCCAACCTCTGACAAATTATAAGTTGTTTGTGTCTGCAATAAAGTTCTGGGGTCTTTTGGCAATTCTGGGAAATATGGTTTTAAGATATCTAACAGAGATAACAAAGCCATATTTGGTATTTGAAAGGTTGTAGACCATTCCCCAAGTTTCTGTGACATGGTCCTCTTGTCCTCATTATCAGATTCACTATCAGAGCTACTAAAAATATTGTTCGGGTGAATTATATTGTCATCGCTTTCTAAATCTGCAGTATCTGAATCATGATCATCTTCACTCAGATAAAAACTCTGGGGTACATCTAATTATCTCTGAGCATCTGATTCCATATTTTGATTTATCACATGCACAGACTGATTTCTAGGTTCAACATATTCTATTGAATTAGCAATATTATCTAACTCTCTGAGAGATTCATTTTGATCTGTCCCAAAAGTAGTATTTTGGATGTTTTGTAAATCAGCCAAATGCTCAGAAACGCGTGACCTCATTTCTCTTCTCAAGGTCCAATATGACTCAATTTTCCTAGCCATAACTGTTTGAAAACAAGGTCAAGTTTAAGTTGAAATAATATTTGCCACAAAATAATTTATAGATAGGTCTATGTCTCCTTTATCATTTTCACCTAGTTATATGTTTATCTGAAACAGAAAATAACAAAAAATCTTTAAAAAATCAATTTAAAAAATGAAATTTTTTAAGATCTATCAATGTTTTATTCAATATACTTGTAACATTTTGTGAATTAAAACAAAAGAATAACAACCAATTACTACATTGTGGGTGGGGGGGGGAGGGGGACTTCATTCCTCACTTTTTCAGACTTAATGAAACATTTTATTACATTTTGATACAGAAAAATAAAAATTTCCTAGCACTCTCTCTAAGCTTGTAGTAAAAGAAGAATATATATATAAGGAAAAAAAATATGTAATACATACTAAAACGAAAATCAATTCATGTTTAATATCACATAATATGCAAACATTTTGATCACCTATGGCATTTTGGTTGAAAATTTGATATGAATCACTTGTAAATGGCGGATTGTTAAAAAATCGAATGCAGCACAAAGATTTATAAGCTTATACATTAACAAAAACTATATATCACCCTCATTGTTATACATATAAATATATTTTGTATGCATTATGATCAAGGATAAATAAAGGCACTGGAATTTACTGCAGATAAAATTTAAAAATAAGTGGATATATACTGTACGTATGCACGTATATACTTTATATTTATATTAACTCCCAGTGTCTTTGAGCATAAACATGATAAGAATGGAAACAATGCACACAGTAAATTTGAAAGTAATTTAAGGAATAAGAATTTATACTCACATTTCTTTTTTGAAACAGATATATAACAGTTGAATAATCCAAAAGTAAAATCCCGCTCTGTATATTGATTCTATATTAACCACCTGTGAGTAATTGAATTTGACCCACAGTGCCCGCATTTTGGTGTTTAAATTGCTGAGACTCCATCAGTTTTAACGACTCGCCTATCTTCTTGTTTTAATGCAATTATGAAACTTGTTGGGTTACTTTGATTTATGTATACATAAGCCTCATGCACATCCTGTCCCTTGGAACTTCAAATGTTTTTAGAAAACGCTTTCGTTAATGCAGCGTTTTCATAATCATCTCGGAATCTGCTTCCTAAATTTATTATCATTCTTTAATATTTGCAATATCAGATATATTTGAAACACAACTATTTGGCCAAATTTCGAAATCCAACTTTAAATTTATAACAGGGACCCCAGCAAATTAGCAAGTTTCATAAATTAAAAGAACTAACGTTGGCCCTATGTAATGCTCCTCAGCTTACAAGGACACCGTCATTTTATATCGTAATGCAACTGTTGGGCCAACATCGGACCAATGTAACCATCCCAACTTAAAACACTATTATAAAAGAACACTCATGCTAACATTGGGGCAACGCTGGGCCAACGTACTATTAACAGCTTAGTAAAATAATTTTGTATAGTATGCGTCACAAACGTTGGGCCATTGTTGGGCCAACTTTATAATCCCGACTTCCTTGAATGATAAAGCAAATTGGAGTTGATTTACGTTGGACCAACGTTGGGCCAACGTAGAAATCCCAACATTGTTGAGAAGATTCACATGGTAGCATTGGCCCAACGTTGGCCCAACGTTGTTTACCCAACGCCAACCATACAACCATTTGCCATTGTTGGCCCAACATACTCATGCTATCTGGGTAGCCAGTAAAAAATCCAAATGTGAAACAGATGAGGCAAACTCTTTATGTCTTTTATTTCAAATTCACCAGGACATATCGAATCGACATATGAATGGAAATACAGATGAAACTACATGTATAGGATATTTTTGAATGTCGAGTTGAAGGCCACAGAAAGGGCTTTCTTTTCTCAGGTAGAAGTTATTGAATAAATTCTGCTTCATAGGAATATAAAAACAGGTCAGCTAATAAAGGAGCACAATTAGTGCTAATCAAAAGTCCAACAGTTTATTGGAAGATCTGGTCTCCAGAGACTACATAAATGCTGTCAATGAGTAACTCTAGCAGCCTTTGAAAAAACAAACTTCAGAGTACTTATGTGCTTTTTGTAGAAGTAATTTTATTGATGACCAATCGCAGGATGTAAAAAATATCCGAGTTCCATTTTTATTGAAAAAGCAGTTATAAATAGTATCAAAAAGCCTTGTTTTTAATTTATCGTGAAGAATGGCTGTATAAAATGTGAAATTCTTGAAAGATCTGGGCTATCTGAAATTAGGTACTTTTAAAATGAAAGCTTTATCTCGTCATTTTGAAGTATACCTGCATCACCAGTAATGTTGTGTGCAGCCAGACTATAGAAGAACAAGAACACTTAGGAGGATTTTGTTTTCGATGGTCAATAATAAGAAATAATAAAAAAAGCATGCAAAAATTCAGAATACCCTTGAATCCGGCAGGAAATGTATAGCTTGTCATTAAAAATTAGTCAACAATCAGAGTTTGAAATTAGTAGATAATTTCCACAGACATTGGTTATAATGACTATTGTATTGGCTTTGACGTCTAAGGTCTAATAACAAACTCCATTTTGAATATCCTCAGATATTTATTCAGCCATAAGCTATAAAGTAGTTGTTTTAATGCTGAAAATGGATGCTTTTGCAGTACTCAATAAAACAAATGGAGCTCACTTTACTCCATTACAAAAACATTTTTGCACAAATGATATTAAAAGTATTGATGACATGTATTGTTGCAATATGGAAAATATTTGAAACTACAATAATGACTATTTTCTTTTAAAAGTGAAACAAATGGTTCAACTGATTTCACTTAAGAATCGTGTTCACACTATTTTCTTCAAAGAAAATCCTATTTTTGCCGCTCACATCAATGTAGGGTCTGAGATTGAATGAAAAGCGCATTTTTTATTCTCTCCTATATATATATATATATCAAGTAATTGACGTCTTTCATTCACAGTTCAACGTTTGAAAGTGTAATGATGAAAGGTCTAATGGCGACTGTACGCCGAATTTTACTGATTGGTCTTAGATTTGGACACCATCCACCATTTGTATCTCTAATGAAGTGAGGAAAGAGAAATGTATTGAAGCAAGGGAAGGCCAAGTTACCGCTTACTCAAAGGCTTATGCCTCTTACATCAATTCCATGGAAAACAAAGTGCACTGTAATTTAGATGTGACGAAATTTCCATTTGATTCGCACACTTGTTATATAGTGTTTTATAATATAAATCCGAGTACAGAATACCTTACCTTCAATGAGATGAACTCCTATTTCTCATTCCAGTTCTACGAAAGCAAATGAAATGTGGGAAATCCTCAATGGTTCACACTACATATAGAAGTACTGAATTTGGAAAATTAATTAAGAACAATTAATTTTCCAGCTGAAGAGAAAGTCTTTATATATCATCATTTCGACATTCTTACCCGTAATCGTTTTATCAGTGCTAAATTTATTTTGTTTCGTGGTACCTATCGACTCTGGTGAAAAGATGGGATTCTGCATGGCTATATTTCTAACCTTTGCAGTATTTCTAACAATAATTAACGACACTTTGCCTAAATCATCGGATAAAGTTCCATTTTGTAGTATATTTCTGATAACTCAGCTCCTCATTAGCGGGCTGGTCGTTGTATTGCAGGCTGTTATACTTTTTATCCACTTTAGTCTTTCTAAAAATAATGGCGGGTCGTTAGAAAAAAAGTTGGAAACCAAACATGTCGATAAAAAGAATAGATTCTCTTTAACTGGAGCAAGTCTGGACAAAGTTTTCTTCATTTTCATACTTGCTTGTGATATTTTTTCGGTAATGATCTGTTGTCAACGTGAGATAATTTCAATAACATGACTCATATGACTATGTATCTGATTATTCGTGAGATGTATAGCAATGAAATGTTTGAATAAGTTCCATACTTTCATAGATGATTGATTACATTCTGCGTTTGAAAAATTTGTATAAAATTTGTGAAGTGTTGATTTGAGCCTTAGGATAAAGCAAAACTTTAATATAATGTTGGGCTCAAAGGGAAGCTATGCTGATCATATTTTAAATACTTGTGAACAATATGCCATTGAAATTGTTGATATCAATAAGATTTTTTTTTTGGCATATGAGTAATATGCCCTTTTCCGAACGTGTTTTATAGTATATCTACTTCAATTAATTTATATTTTATCCATATTGGATCACGTCAAAGAAGTTGCTTTGCTTTTTGTTTTAAATATTGGGTCTTAACTATGTTCTAAAAATATTCCTTTTTATATGATTATAGAGCAAATAAACCATGCTGACAAAGATCAAAACTATCAAAGTTTCTCCAAATAATGTTTACAATGTTAGCTATGACGTCTCAACAGCTCAACTATGAAGTCATAGCCTAAGACAATGTGCAACAATAGGAAAGAGGCAAAGTAAAAAAAAATCAAGGAAAATGTGATAAACAGAAAATCGAATAGTTTGTAGTAGGATGTAGAATTTATTTAACTCATGGGACAGATTTTTTAATTCAATATCTGCAGTCTTCTTTTTAAATATCTTCGCACTCGTGAAAATTATAAAAAAAATCCTGTCCCAGTCGTGAAGTAAATTCCATAGCCAACAACAAAACATTTAATATCCTCTATATATCAATAGTCCGTTGACTATAGGAGAGTCGATGATTCTACAAAGTTCAAAAATTGGCAAAATAAAGGACAAGATAGGCCAAGACCCCTTTTTGGCCCCTGGTTTGGGGTGTCTTTTAGAATGATGAAACAGTTTATCAAAATAACCTGTTGTCACTCCTGCCATAAAAAAAGTATTGGTTCTAAGTTATGGGATACACAGAGGTCACAGGAAGGTCGAAAAATATGCCATTTTCCGAATTTTCTCATTTTTTTGCAAATTTTCATCGATTTTACAACACATTTTGTTTCAGAAAACATAGAGCAAAAGCTTGCCTATCTGCCGAATATATTTCATACACTAGCATCAGATGCATCTTATGTATAAAAATCGCAGATAGGCAAGCTTGCGCTCTATGTTTCCCGAAGTGAAAAGTACCTCAAATTTGACGAAATTCCACCAGAATTGAGGAAATTCGGTTAATTGGCCTACTTCTGCACCTTCTTGTGGCCTTCATGTAAGCTTTAAATCAAAATTAATGCTGGTTTTAAAACAAGCATCATTTTAAGTTCCTAACTACAAACTATCACAATTTTAACTGTGTTCTGATTTTACATGAAATAAGGGGCCAGATTCGGCCGTTACCATACCTTGTCCTTTATTGTAATTGTTAAAAAATAAGTCCTAACATCATTTCAGCTTGCTCTTTGGGAATTGGAATTTTGCTCAATCATATACTCTGACTTCTTATTAATAGTATGTTGAAAAGAGATGATTAAGTATGTCGTTAAAAAAATTAAGATACATCCTTAATTTCACATATATAACACTGTGGAATATTGTAGTTTTTATTATACTTATCTATATAGAATGAAGATATCAGCAAATCGAAATTATATTTAGAGAGGAGTAAAGAAAGAGCTTGGTAGACCATTAAATACACCACGTAATTAAATTTTTACCAAACAATATTTTACTTAAAACCACAAAACCCCACTCTACCCTCTCCGTACGCGAAAATAAGTGAATTCATAGTACTTCTTATAGTTCATGAACATAAAATATATCGATACAAGTCCAAAGTTGAGTAAAATCCCATATACTTTAACGTTCTTAAGATCAAATGTGAAGATCATAAACAGTTATCATGCTCAAAGCCCTTTCAAAACAATACAAATCTTAAGCAGAACAAACACAGACCTCTGGAAACAAAAGAGGGATCAGGTGCCATGGAGGAGGGAGCATCCCCTGTTGAACGGTCACACCCGCCGTGAGCCCTATGAATTGATCAGGTAGACTGAACATTCCGTAGTCAAATCTAGCCTAAACACAAAGACATAACAATTGGTATGAAACACGTCAGCCATAATAAGACCCAATGATAGGTTATAATTGCTAACAAGGTAATAAAAATAACCATAGAATTTCAAAAATGATAAATTTAAACGAGGTTGTTGAAATCCCTGTAAGATCAACTCATTTCTCGGTAACCTGCCTTGGTTTAAAAATTAATCGTACTCAGAGCATGCTCTTGAGTATCAAATAAGTTGGAAGACAAAAAACATGCGTGTAATACCTGAGACGCAAAAAACATATGCGTGTGTATTATTACATAGATAAATAACTTATTTGTCAATACTTTGTTTCGTTTTAGAAATTGTTTGAACGTAGAACTTGCCATTGTGAATCCAATCAATTTAGAGACATATTATAATTATACATATCTACATAAATCAGGGAAGCTGACGTGAGTAAAGTTGAAGTCATTATGTTTATATAAAGCTTATTTGTTAATTCCGTCATCAATGTCTTTTTCAAATAACATTCAAATATGAAATAGATGTGCCAGACTCTGTGGATCATTTTTATTATTTCAAGTTAGTTCAAGGCATTGATCGAATCAACGTAAGAATGAAAATTAATATTGTTAAGAAGAAAAATCGTCGTTGATTAAAGTGATTGTCGAATTGAAAGCAAACTTTTTTTAAATATATTCTGCTCCATAAATATACAAAACAGGTCTTCTTATAACGGTTCACAATTAGTAAATTCCAAAAGATTATTGAAAGACCAGGTCTTAAAAGATTACATAGATATAGTTAATGTCAAACTAAAGCATCTTTTTTTAATATCAACTTTTGTTTGTTCGTAGAACTTGCTATTGCGTATCGAATCAATTTAAAGATATAAACCCCATATTTAGGTAATAGTGGTACATGAATCACGGAAGTTGACTTGAGTAAAGTTGAAGTCATTATGTTTATTTAAAGCTTAGTTGTTAATTCTGGCATCAATGTCTTTACTAGTAAAACATTCAAATATGAAACACTCAGGGCTATTGAGCAGTGAGGGTTCTTTATCGTGTTAACGCCAACTGTGACGAGAGATCTCGGTATTTATGGTCGTATTCGTAAGATCCGTGACATTTACTTTTGATGCCGGGCGATTGGCGAAGGAACAGTTACTACATATGTTTACGTCTTAGGTTTGTTTGTCGCAGTGCCGGGAACGAGAATGAACCCGGTACCTCCCAATCAGGAAGCGAACGCCCTACCACTAGGCTACCTTGACATATTGTTTTAAAAGAAACAGTCGTCATGATACCTTCTACGTATGTACAATTTCTAAAACGAGGTAAATATAATATTTGGACAAAGTTCTTATAATTTGGATACAACGACTCAAAACAAAACGATTTATAGCAAAATGACAGTAAAGATTATTAAAAAGATTTTTTAAAAGAAGCCCTTGGCTGGTTTCAGAAGATATGCAGATGAATTGAAAATAAGTGCAAAAGTAACGTCAGAACGACAAGAGTAATATTCTTGCCTTGCGGCTATAGACAAAACTTAATGTTCTGTTCATCTCAATATTTAAAAAAAAGTATTTTTGATTTTATAATCATTATTATCATATTTATAACGGAATAGAACTTTAAGGCAAACATCCAAATAGATAGGGGAGTAAGTATGTAAAATTTTGTTCTTAATAACATTCGACTATTTAAAAAAAATTATAGCAGTTGTGATATAACTTTAGGATCAACCCTCGTATTAATGAAGATAATTAAAACATTCTTTTATTTTAATAAATCTTGAACAACTCAGATGACAAAGCTTTATAACTGAACTTTTCCTTTTAACATACTTGGGCACTCCCTAGCAAAAATTTAATATAGTACTATAGTTTATTATCTATATAGAGGAAATGAAAAACAGTAATATTTATATTTAAACATTTATTGGTTGGCGTTGTTGGTCGTGGCATAAGATACATGTATAAGCAGCAAAGGGGCGCCAAGCAGGGCAGACCCAAAATTCAAGCAACAACACAATACAAAGCAAATGAATTATTTGGCTGTTCCAGGTTTACCGCAAACAGTCATTTACCTTTAAGCTTATTAATGTTTTTTAATTATGACAAAGTTTTGAATAAATTGAAATATAGCAACAACAAACATAAAATAAGCAGCACAAAATCTAGCAGCATTTGTTTGTTCCGGATTGACCGCGAACAATGAAATAAATTGTTAATGTATTTACATTATAAAATATCAAGCCAGTGTTCACAGTTCAATGTCTTTAAAATATCATACACAGTCAGATGCACAAGGTTGAAACATCAGTTGAATGGATGGGCGCAAATCCCTTCATATGCGTTGCTTTGGACTTCACTTCTTTCCATTAAAGATGCCACGACAATATTTTAATTGTAGGATTCTGGATATCGTGATGTTCTGCAACTAACAAGCAAAAAACCAAAAGCAGTACCCATTTAACTACAAAAAGAGCATTACCTTTATTGGGAAGGGAGGGCTGGGGTTTTTAGAATAATAAAGCAGGATTGAGATTATTTTTTTGAAATTTTCAAGAGCTTAAATTTATGCTACCTTTCTTAAAAAGAACCCGATTTTGTACGCCGAACTCGAGCAAAAAATTTCCCCATAAGATAAAGGCATCTATATTATATTTATATGGATGCTGCTAACAAACAATAGTTTACTGTAGTTAACTATAGTAAATACTTTGATACTTTGATTTACTATGAAACTTTACTTTAGGATTTTTTAAGATTTTAAACCTTAAAATCTCTTAAATCAAATACCAATGATGTTAAATATGGAAATCATATGTGAATTTACAAATAATTTTTCCATCAAAAATATGGATGTATGAGTTGGAGAACAACCTGAAATCAGTAGTAAAAATACTTTGATTTACCATATTAAAAACTTTGTGATATACTTTAGTAAAAACTTTAATATTTTAGTGAACTATAGTTAACTATAGTAAACGTATAGTGCTTTTTTGTTAGAGCTGTTTGTGGTACGTTTGTTTAAGTCCCTTCAATACATTTTTCACTCAGATTAGGACGCCACCACTTGTCTGTGGAGGACTGCAAATTTTGACCTGTACTAGGCACTTACGGTCTTTGAGCAGTGAGGGATCTTTTCGGACCAGCACCTACTGCGACACGGGACCTCGGTTTGTACGGTCTCATCAAACACCGGTCCCCATGTTCCCAGTGGGATCAACTCCTTACTCCGCTATTCTAGAGCAATCGCTCTAAAACAGCACCACGTGGGCGACGCACCCTGTGTTACAAAATACTATCATTAAAAATGTACCATATTTTTAAATTTCCACCAAATTTATAATTTTGTGAGATAATAGTTACAAGAAATTAAAGGCCTATGAGTAAATTTTCAGGTCCACATAAATATTACAATTTCATTAATTCCTAAAATTCTACAAGGCAAATCAATGAGAAAAAAAATTCACTAATCACTGTTCGTTATCTCTACCTTCTCATTTTAATAAGGTTGTATGCTTTAATGCAAGTTTTAATGGATCAGACAAAAGAGAAAACATACAACCAACTCTTGGTGAATTTGTAATGAATACTATAGATTAGGCCCAAAAATTTACAATTACAGATATCATGTATCTACTATATCTGTCAGGTAACAGCAAAAGCGAGTTATTTGCTTATCAGTACAGTCTGAAAAAAGTGATCCAAAGAACATTCAAATTTGTGCTATTGATGATGTAATTAGCATGAATGAGAAGATTTTAAAAAAATTACGTCATTCATCTTTGACAATTATAAATGTTTCTTTTAATAAATTATAATTATAATGAATTACGAAATTGTTTAAAAACGCATTGACTGATGGATGCAGGTTTTCTGACAGCATATGATTGATTGATTTCCTTCATCTGGTTTTCTGCGGAATCATATAACAACATGGGAAAAACCCTGGTTTCTTTGACTCTTCTCTACTTGTTGACCCTAGCGAACAGTAGGGTTATTCTCTCTCTCTCTCTCTCTCTCTCTCTCCCAAACTAAATTTGGTTTAAGAGCCATTTAGAGCACAATTAACCTCATTTTAAGTAATCAAAATTACATGAGACAAAATACTGCATTTGCTTCATGGATTTTTCAAGACCAAAAGATATAATCAACTTTTTAATCATTTTTTTAAAAGCATAAAACTTTTCTGTCCTCCGTGTTGCATCTGATAATACATATTGGCATCTTTCGGTAGTGTTTTGAGTCTTAGCATTAGTTGCAGGTTTTTCACAAGTTATAGAGTCTTAATAGTGCTCGGAATAAGCTAGCATGTAGGTTCTACAGAGTTTAGTTTCCCCTTTCAAAGTCCAGCCACCTTTCACGGTAGCCTAGTAGTAGAACGTTCGCTCAGTGATTGGGAGGCTCGGGTTCGATTCTCGTCCGCCGCGCCGCGTCAAACCTAAGACGTAAACATAGGTAGTCACGGTTCCTTCGACAAACCTCTAACCCCGGCACTAGAAGTGGTGAAAGTCACGGGTCTTTCGGATGAGACATAAAAATCCGAGGTCCCGTGTCATGGTAGGATAAAGAACCCTCACTGCTCAATGGCTCTGAGTGCCGAGAATAGGTCTAAATTTTGAGCCTTTTGAGGTGACGTCTCTATATGAGTGAAAAATTCTCGAATGAGGCGTAAAACAACGTATAATCAATCAATCCAAGTCCAGTCTGATCTATGGACAGGTAAACAACAGGTGACATTTCTAGAACCATTCACTGTTTCTTATTTACCCTTCACATTTTATGGTGATGTTTATTTTCTGGGTTCATTAATTATATCTATATAGTCTAGATTTCGTGTCATTTTTCATGGTCTAAATAGTGTGTTGATAGTAGAGTTCATATAGGATGATGTAGCTCATTTGCTTACTTTTCCAGCTCACTGGCATTTATAATACTGTTTATTTGTAGAGAAGAATGTTGACCATTTTCATGAGTATGGAGGCCAAATAGTGGCATAGAGATATTGTTGTTTTATTTTCTTATATTTTTTTCAATGATCTTCCACATCATTGCCATTTCCTATTTTTTCATAAACTTCTTATTTATTAATTGAGAGTGTTGTTATTCTCTTGCAAAATTAAATTATAATATTGATAAATAATTATTTATGGGCAATTTTGAAAGACTTTACACTCTGTTAAATTTTGATTATGATTTATTTTTTGTTATCAATTCCAAAGCTTAATTTTCACTTAAATAAAACTTTACACATTGTTTTCATTTATCATTGATCATAGTTCAGAAATTCCTTTTCTGGACTGACATTTATAACTAGAGGTATAGTACCAATATAAGCCACGTTAGCTGATGGCTTTATTTTATTTTCTAAAGAGCCCTATTCCGGTTACATATCAAATGTCACATTTTTTTCTGACTTAATCTCCGGACAAGGGAAATATTGCAAATTCAAATTAAGCACACCGATAGGATTGGTTACTGTTGTTCCTATGATAACTGTAAGTATGATGTTTATGATGTGTATATGATATTTGACATTTGAC
Organism: Saccostrea echinata; assembly: GCF_033153115.1. Lineage (NCBI taxonomy): Eukaryota > Metazoa > Mollusca > Bivalvia > Ostreida > Ostreidae > Saccostrea > Saccostrea echinata. The sequence continues at coordinate 18,973,405 of NW_026889763.1, forward strand.
TACTGTAATTTTGTGCCTTTTCTTCTGGTAAATATAATTTTTACTTCATCAATATGTTTATTTCAAACGAATTAAAAAAAAGACCTTTTCATTTCTTAGCAACGGTACAATAAACTTGACCTACTTGCAAATAGATTATTACTTTCATATTAATTTCTTCAACCTCAGTTATATTTTATCACAAGTAAGTATGGCTTTAAAATAATATTATTTTATGAGGTAATGTTGGCAATTCACTTAATCGTATTTTATGTAAATTGTTTTAATAAAATATTTTATTTTATAAAAGAACCAGTTAATGTGCGTAAATTATTCTATGACCTTATTGGCACAAATACCATATTCTGGGTATGAAAAATCTAAAATTCAGTTTAATTCCATACTTATCAAACATGCAAAATTTAAAACAAAGCGTGTGAATCAGAATTTCGTACTAAATGGTTAACGCAAGAGATAAATGACGTTAGGAATCTACGAGATCAATTCCAGAAATCTATGCTACAAAGCACAAACACCATAATATTAAACTTGACATGTAACTAAAATTATTCCATCAATAATCCAGGAACATACATTAAAAGAAACATAAATATCTGTAGAAATTGAAAAGCAATTGGAATTTAAAAAAAAAACTGTCGGCAAGTTTCTTATTGCTGCAATTGCGTTGAACATGCCATTTGATTTGCAATCTCTCTATATATGCCAGGACAGGCATCTCTACATGTTACTTTTCTGGGACGTAGCATTGTTTTTGAACGGGAGGGGGGGGGGCAGCCAGAGAAAAAAAATTTCAATTTTTTTTTTATTTCCGCTTTTCAATATTCATATAACAGTATATTCATACAGATAAACATTGCGGATTTTTATTAAACATTCACTCTCCGATTCTTTCTTCTCACTCATTCACCTACATATATATATATATATATATATATATATATATATATATATATATATATATATATATATATATATATATATATATATATATATATATATATATATATATATATATATAAATTCCATATATATATGCATGTATACAAATTACAATGTTTACTATCTTTATAAGAAAAATAACAAAGTAAAAAACTGCAATTTTCTTTATAATTGTAATACATAGCTGATTATTTTTCAAATAAATGGTTCCAAAATAACCATCTCTTTTTGAACTGAATGTCCTCCATATTTATTGCAAACAAATATTTTTCAAAAATATAGTATTTACATATTATATTTTTAACTTCATCAAATATCAAAGGTTTACAATTTCTTGATTTTTGGTATACATAATGTTTTACAAGCAAGATAATGACATTTAAAGCTGTATTTTCTTTGCCAGAAATACCTAATAGAACAGAAATTGGGTCTAGGTTTATATTTTTTCCAGTTTTTTCTAAAATCCATTCTTCGAAACAATCCCATATTCCCTTAACAGGATGACAGTAAAAAAAAAGATGCTTCAAAGTTTCCTGCTCAAGATTACAGACAGAGCACAGTGGGTTATCTTTGATTTTAGATAAAAACAATAATTTACAGGTTCCAAGAATTCTATGTATGATCTTATAATTGAACCATTTGAGGTTTGAATCTTTAGTTATGTATTTTAAATTTGTAAAAAGATCTTTCCAGATAAAGTCATTCTGCAACCCTAAATCTCTTGTCCATTTTGCTACACATACTGGTTGGTTATAACGCTTGGATAAAAAGAAGTTGTGTAACGATTTACAGCCAAAACCATCACGACAAAGGAACTGAATGTGTGTAGGAATAGATATTCCAATAACTGATGTTCTATTTTGTTTAACTTCAGGCCATTTTTTCAAAATGGAAAGTCTAAGCCCTTCATAATTAGTAAATGGGATCAAAACATCATAATTAATGGATATACAATTAAAAGATAACAATTTGCCTTCAGTATCCAATAGATCAGACACAATATGAAAACCTTTTGCATATAATTGTTTGTAAAAAAACAGACTTATTTTGTACTCTGATACTACTGTTAAACCACAGAGGTTCATTCATAACCTGAAAAATATTTTCAGGTTCAAATAAATTAATAAATTCTTTATAATCAGAAAGAACTTCTTTCCAAAACATATTATTTGTTGTTTTACTAAAATATAAAGCATATTCTGATCCAAACTGTAAGAGTTTTGTAATATTACAGCCTGTAGATTCCATAAATATTCTAGACCAGGTAGAATCTGTATGTAATAACCTCCTGATCCAAGTAAGCTTAAGTGCCTTAATAAATGTTGGCAGATGTGGCATTCTAAAGCCACCATCATCAAAATCTAAAATCATTTTATTCGAGCTATTTTATCATTTTTATTCTTCCATACAAACTTAAAAAAAGATTTCTCAAGGTTTTTCATAGTTTCATCACATGGTTCTGGCAACGTTAACAATAAATGTGTAATTTTTGAAAGAAAAAGAGATTTTATAACTGTAATTTTACCAAGAGGTGTAATACGTCTCTTTTCCCAGTGGCTCATTTCTTTGTTTATATCATTAATTCTGTTAATAAAATTTATCTTTTCAATGTTGTCCAGACTGGCATTAAATGTTATTCACAATATTGTAAAGGTCTCAGATGTCCACTCTAAATTATATTCCTTGCACAGATTGTCATTATAGTTAATTTTTGATCCAATCCAAATTGCTTTAGTCTTAGAAAGATTAGGCTTTAAGCCTGAAAATTTAGCAAACTGGAAAAGAAGATCTAATGCACTCTTCAAACTTTTTTCTGATCCATCCAAGAATATAACTGTATCGTCTGCATACTGTAATAATCATACTTTTTCCTTACCAATTTTTATACCCTTTATATTTTTATTTTGTCTTATAAGGTGACCCATTATCTCGACACACAGATTAAAAATATATGGTGAGACAGGGTCTCCTTGGCGGCACCCTCTACCTATGCAAAAAAAATCTGGAAAAAATACCATTTTGTAAAACACATAATGTGGCATTTTTATATAAAACTGAAATCCATCTTATAAAATCATGACCGAAGTTAAAAAATTCTAAAGTCTTGTACATAAATCTTCAGGAAATAGTGTCAAAAGCTTTCTCAAAATCTATAAGTAACATCATCCCTGGGATTTGTTTTTCTTTTGTAATATGTAGAACATCGTATATAAGTCGAGTATTTTCTCCTATGAATCTTCCTTTCAAAAACCCCTTTTGGTTCTCATGGATTAAATAATCTAAAACACTTTTAAGTCTATTTCCAATACATGCTGATATAATTTTGTATGAAACATGAAGGACAGACGATACGTTTCTCAATAATATATAATTTTTTCTAAGATTTTGTCATTGAAGTATTGCTACTTTAACATGTTTACTCGCAAAAAAATTGAGGTACCTTACCAGGCATTTGTGGAAGGTACCAGAGGATGATGTTTCCTATATAATCCTTTTGGGAAAAATTTAATTTGCCAATATCACATTTTTTAGTGTTTAAACTTTTTAAAGACAATTAGAAACCAGTTTAGAAATTATAAGGTAATCAAATTCTGAATATTTTTCATACAATGCGAAGTTATACAAAACAGATATTTGATGAACGTATCGTCTGACCTTAAGGAGAGAAATAGGTCTCCAGTTTTTTGAATATTCCCTTGGTTTTTCACCTTTTGGTAATATAGACAAAATTCCCTGTTTCTGTATTTTAGATAATTCTCCTTTCAAGAAACCAAAGTTAATAGATCGAAGTACAAAATCTCCAATATCCTTCCAAAGAAATTTAAAGAACTCTACGTTGAAGCCATCACTACCGGGACTCTTGTCATTTTTCATATTTTTCAATGCCAGTGATGCTTCTTCCTTGGTTATCAGACCCTCTAATTTGGAAGCTGACTCCTCATTTAAGATGCGAATATTGTCCTTAAGTATCACATTATTTAAATTCATATCTAGTAAAGTGTTATCACAGGAGGAGTATAAATTAAGATAAAAATTTTCAATTTCTTTCAGGATTTCTTGTTGCGAGGTAATTGCTAAACCATTATCATTAATTAGTTTTGTTACTGTTTTATTGATATAATTCTTTTTTTCTAGACTCAAGAAATATTTTGTATGTTTCTCACCATATTCTACCCATTTAGCTTTTGTTCTTACAGACAGACAATTTATATAATGTTTTCTAAGTTCTTCCAATTTAGATTTTGCAGTAGAAAGTTTTTCATCAGTTTCGTGAGAATTGTTAAAATTTCTGATGGTTTCTAATTCTTGTATTTCTTCTTCTAAGAGATTTACTTCGCTGTCTCTTTTCTTTTTCTTTCTAGAACAATACTTTATAGTAGTACCTCTTATCTCAAGTTACAACATTTCTAGGAATAATTGATCATCAATTGTAAAATTAATTTTTGCGTTTTCTATATTCTTAATCATTGCACGATTATATGGTGCCACTTCATACTGAAATTTAATCCTATTTATTGTTTCTTTAACTAAAGTTATATAATTGTCATCTTTTAAGAGAGAGTTATTAAACTTCCAGAACCCTTTACCCACCTTAAAATCTGAAAATAAAATATGAAGTTCAATAATTGAGTGATCAGTTCTGTACCCCGACTTTATATCAACCTTATCTACAAAGGTCATTAATTATTTTGATATCAGAAAGTAGTCAAGTCTGGCCTTTTTTACTGGATTGTTTTTAAACCAAGTGTATCTTCTAGAATTATTATATCTAGTCCTCCAGGGGTCACATAGGTCTCTCTTGCTTTAGGGTTATTAATGTTACGATAATTATAGCAATCTAGAGTTAAGTCTTGAATTAAATTAAAATCTCCTCCCATTAACACAAACTCACCCTGGAATTTCTCAATTTCATCTCTGATCAGACTATAAAAATCAGGCTGATCTGTATTGGGTCCATATAGATTTACCAATAAAAAATTATACTTTTTTGCTAGGTTGACCTCTAAAATGACCAGATTACCTGCTTCATCTATATATTTATTTGTTACATTATATTCAATGTTATTATTAAAAAGTATCGCCGTTCCTCTGGCATCTGATCTTCCAGGACTGATATATACATCAAATCCCCATAACGATCTAACAAGGTCGATATCATTTTCAGTAAAGTGTGTGTCTTGGAGAAAATATATAGAGAATTGTTTTTGTTTTAAGTAATTAAGAATGTCTCTCCGTTTCTCTATTCCACCAAGCCCTCTACAATTGAGGGACAATACACTTAGACTCATTGATCGGTGATATTTATGTCAATGAACGACTGTACAGTGACAGCGCAGAAAAGAAAAGAATATGTAAACATAGTCTTGAAATATGGTGATACTGATTTGATAGGCAACACTCTCACAACTTACACACATACATACATACCAAAAGAAACAAACAAAAAAGTGTCAAGTAAGTCCGTTAAGAACTGCTGGACGTAAACAATGTGTTCTCCGGAATACCGATCCAGAGATCTCAAAGCACTGAGCTCGATCCCAATGCATTTAGTGTCTTGAGTGCGCTACTTTCATGGAACCTTAAAAATCACTCTCTAAGTTTTTTGTTAATATCATCAAAAATATCAAATGTGTGGCGTCTATTGTTTTTGTCCAGGGCAAGCACTTTACTATTAAAGTACCAGGCGGAATGCACTAGTTCGTGATCCTTTAGTGTCTGTATGAGTTTGGCGTTCAGTTGAGTGATGTGATCCATCATAACAAATTCGTCTTTCATTGCCTTGCGATGTTTGATAATGGCTGTTTTGGTCTCCGTACTGATCATCCGCACTATGACCGGTCGCGATCCACCATTCCGATTTCCGGGGATTCGGTGCATTGCAAGGATGTCCGTAGGGTCCACATCAAGATCAACTTTTTGTTTAAGAATTGTGCAAAAGTCCCTTTTAAGATTTTCCTTTGGCTGCTCACTCCCACCCAGTATTTTAATATTACATTTTTGAGAATATTGTTGGTTAAAGTTTGCCATTGATATTGCTTGTTGAGCGTTCCTAGACGCTACAGCTAGGTCATTGCTTAGTTTTTGTAACTCTCTTTTTTCTTTTGCGATTTTCTCTCTCACATCAGTCAAGTCTAAATTCAAGGCATCAAATTTTTCTGTATTGTCAATGTTAGCACGCTTCATTTTTTCATCAACATTCCTGTGTGTGAATTTTTCTATCTCGGCTCTAATTTCATTCTTAATTTCCTTTCTTATTTCATCTTTAATTGCAATCTTGATTTCTTTGACAAATTCACCTTTCAGTTCTGACAATATGTTTTTCACAATCTCACCAATATCATCTTTTGTTACCATCCCTCGCTTTATTTCGTCAAGACTTTCTTGTATTGAATGTAGGTCATTTTCACTGTCTGGGGCACCGACGGGGTTTTGGTCAGAACTACTTAATCGAGGCTTTTTTGAAGCTTTTTTGTCAGACACAACGGTGTTTTTTACCGAAGTAGATGCCGATTTAATGTTCAACTGAATTTTTTCTTTTTATTGTCTTTACCACTAGCTGGCGATGTAGTTGAGGGACTAGTAACATTACTAGTAACATTACTGGCCATGCTTATGTGAACACTACTCGGCTCACGGCGAAACCAAAAAAATATGAGCACACTAGGAATTTCTATATTAAATTGCAAAATAAGTCACTGACGACTCACCAAGCGTTGTCCACTCCCATCACAAGCTTATACAAACCAAATATACACTGATATATAAAGATATACACTATAATAGTTCCACTCAGCAGTGCTCGTAAAAAAAATGCGTCCTACGCCATGTCTTGTCACGTGACTCCCACCCACAAAAAAAAAAAACTTACCTGAACAGACTTTCTACCAAAATAAAAAAGGAAAAATTGCCCAAAATCCTATTTCCTGGTGGTGGTGGTGGTGGGTGGGGGGGGGGAGGGGGCAACGGGATTATACTGCAACAAAAAGTGGGGGCCAACGGGACTTTCAATGAAGATTACTAAAGTAAAAAGTTAGGTCTGAAAAAAGGGGGGGGGGGGCTGATGTTAGCATTCACAGGTGTATTCCTTGTGACAAAGACGTTCATTGGATATCAACAATTTTTACTGTTTCACCTTGAAGTTTGACGTACTTTTAAAAAACTTTAAAAGTTTTGACTTTTTACCTTTGGCCTTAGAGTGTGACCTACCTTTGAAACATTTTAATCTTGTCCATAATTTTTTAACGGTTGATGTTAGGGTTTTCATATTTTTACATGTGTGTTTTTTGTGATAAGATCCTCCATGAGTACCGACAGCTACTTTTGTCCTTGACCTTGGAGTTTGACCTACTTTTGAAAAAAAAAACGTTGACCTTTTCCATAACTTATTATATAAATAGTGCAAGTTTTTGAGGGTAACAGTTGAAATTGACACCCCAAGGAAAACCATTGTCAACCGACGCGTCAGCGGAGGTTGAGAATGGTTTTCCGAGGGGTGTCAATTTCAACTGTTACCCTCAAAAACGTGCACTATTTATTTTATTATACTGAATGTCTTATTTATTTCGGATGTCATAAAAAAATTCGGAGATCGTCGTTAAGTTCACGCTTAGAAAGCTTTCACACTCCCCACTTCTATTTTTTTTCAATGAGAAAGCTTCGGAAAAGATTTACCAACCTCTTTATTGTTTGTTTGCTACTCAAAAAGTCCTTAATCATCTAAAGTTTGCACTCGCAAGGATGTTTCGTCTGTCGTTTGTTGTTTTCAAGTAAGCTACATCGGACGCAAGCTTTTATTGACGTCGTTTATTCGGCTTCTTTCAAACGCACAACCGACGTTTTGAGAATTCTACGGTGAACCGTACGCGCATCATTTGAACGCATGTGACATTTTCGTAATGTTACCCGTTGTCAAGTGTGTTGCTAATGCTGAGGGTAACATTACGGATTGTTAAATGCGTCTAAACCAATCAGATTTTAGTATTTAACATGAAGGTATAATAAGATTAATTAATGCTAGGGCTTTCATATTTCAGTATCTATTTCTTGTGACAAGACATTCCCTTGGACACCGTTAATCTGTCCTTGACCTTAACCTTTGACTTGAGTATCAAAAAATTTAACCTTTGCCATGCTTTTCAACAATTAGTCCTAGCGATTTCATTTGTCACAGTTATATTCCCGGAGACAAAATCTTTCTTTGGGTAACATAATTTTTTTTTTATTTCTTGACTTTGACCTTGGAGTTGGATTCGGATTTGAGAAACTTAAACCTTTGCCATAATCTGCAATAACGGGGCATCAGTGTTTCACAAACACGTCTTGTTCAATATCCAAACTGGACAAAAATCATTCACAATAAATCCTTAAATCATTGTGTTGAACCTAATAAATCATTTTGACTCGATCTATGGCTTGAAAGAACATGGCTGAACTTATCCAGTCAATAACTCACAGACTGGGATTTTTCTTAACCAGTGTGTGTTATGGCCTTGATGAAAGGTTATTTGGATGAGTTTGGATAAGAAACTATAAATTCGTTCCCGTGTTTTTTCTAGTGAAATATTTCTGGTATCACGCAGAACTCAAGTTCATGGTCACTAGGGATAAGAATTTTTGTATGGACTGTAAGAACATGTGTGAATTTGAAAAGTCAGTAATACACAGATGGGGTTTGCTATTAGCCAGAGTGTGTCATGGCTTTCGCAAGGTCATTTGGACAAGTTCAAGGTCAAGTACATTCCTTTACAGAGTGAAACATTGTAAGTTGATACCCTTTACAAGATTGCTTATTACCTTGAATATGGCATGACCTTGACTCAATGTCACTTCTTCCTGCCCGCAGCTCCAACGGAAGACCTATTCATTGCTTTGTAACGAGCTCGGCTCTAGTTTCCAAAATATGTTTGTCGATGCATTTAAGACATCAGGCCTTCTACTTTTGGAAACAGTCTTCGCCACTTTGCACTGCTGCTGGGATTCTGAATTTGTTGAAAAATGTCATTTTTCAAATTTTATAGCATGTTGCCGTGGTAACCATGACACATAACAACCAATTTTTGCCTGATATGAGATTAAAGTATCAAACACTTTCATCATAGAGAGTTTGGAGAAATTCCGAGACTATGCGTGACACAACTACCAAATAAAATGTCAAGTCATTACAGAGAATGGCTCTTATTATAATGATGACATACTACATTTGTATTAAATTTATATTCTTATCTTGCTAACAATTGTTATCGCTATTACAGAGTCGACATACATACGTACATATTTTATGAAATAGATATATAAACTAATGATGCGTTTTTCTTCAAAGAAGCCTATTATAATGATTACCCCCAAGATCAAGGCGCAAGTTGCCATATTACGATCCATTGCAAGGCCTATCAAAGGTGATGTGATGCAACTAAAATCGTATGTGGATCTTTAAATTCAATCAAATTAAAATGGACAGTTAAATTTTAAATGAAGCATAAAATTTTTTTATGTCACAGTTTTGTAAGCATTTCAGGTGTTATAAAGGCAACTGCGATAAAGATAGGACGTTTCTTCCGGTTTAATACATCATTTGTCGGAGGCATGGTGAATACTGTCCTATCAATGGTGAATTCTGGTTCATTCCAAAAAAACTTCGTTTTTAGCTCACCTGAGCCGAAGGCTCAACTGAGCTTTTCCGATGAAAGAGTGTCTGTCAGTCGTCTGTCGTATGTACCCGTAAACTCTTCTTATTTTCACTTCTACTCAAGAACCACTGGGCCAATTTCAACCAAACTTGCCACAAAGCATCCTTGGGTAAAGGGAATTTAAATTTTATTCAAATGCCGCGCCCTCTTTCAAGAGGAGATAATTAAGAATTCGTAAAAATTTGGTAACATCATTTAAAAATCATTGAAAAGATGAAACTTATGTGGAAGCTTCATTACATACTCTAGATTCAAGTTTGTTCATATCATAACCCCCGGGGGTAGGGCGGGGCCACAAGGGGGGTCTACGTTTTACATAGGAAGAATAGGAAATTTCTTTAAAAATCTTCTTCTCGAGAACAGCAAAGCCTTGACTAATCATATTATAACCTAAGTATCCTCAGGTAGTGTAGATTCACGTTTGTTCCAATCATGATCCCTGGGGTAGGGCAGGGACACAACAGGGGGTCAAAGTTTACTATAGGAATATATAGGAAATATCTTTAAAAATCTTCCTAAGAACAGATAAGCCATTATTAATCATATCAATACAGAAGTATTCTCAAGGTAGGGCGGGTGCCAGAACAGTGGGTCAAAGTTTTACATAGGAATATATAGGTGTAATGGTTCAGGGGCATTTGAGTAAAACGCATTGAAGACTTCAGAATGACCTGAAAACCCTTGGAATGGACTAGCCAAACTAAAGGGTATATAAAGTAAAGCTTTGGGAAAGTCACGCATTCAGAAGCTAGCTGAAAAAGTTGGATTTTGAATCAGCTATAAAGAAGATAAGATATTCCATCCCTAATAGCAAAAGATTCAATGAAATTGAATACATAACAGATGTGTAGGGGTTGAATACTCAGTATATTAAGACATATTTCCCATTTATCACTATTGGCATGTGAGGTCGGGATGTGTCCTAATTTATGACCTTGAATTTGGTAAGAGTTATTTCCCTCTGTTTTATATTAATAAAAAAATCATTTAAAAAAAACTTATCTTGTAAAAAAATCGTTTTCAATTGTCATTCGATTTCTAATGTTTTATGCATCTTTCCACCACAGTATTTATTGATATTCTTATTATATGAATTTTTATCTTAAAAAGAATGCTTGTCCACATAGACTTCAATGCAATCTTTGTTATTTAATTACTGCTTAGTTGTTTACATTTTTGAAACTTTCTTTTGGTAAATCCTTTTCTATTATAAAATGTTTTAAATTAATATCAGAGTATTGTGTACTAGATGGACATTTAAAGATAGAAAATTTGGTCATATAAAAATTATAAACACCAGTGGCAAGTATACAAAGGAATTTATGTTAAGTTCTGGGTGTAGTAAAGCCATTATTAGTCATATTTTTAAAGAAGCAACCATAGGTATTGTAGGATAAAGTTTGTTCAAATTATGACCGAAGGGGTGGGGGTAACAACAGAGGGTCAAAGGTTTCCATAAGAATATATAGGAATCATCTTGAAAAAATTATCTATTTAAGAACAGCAAAGCCATGATTAGTCATATTTATATAGAAGCATCCTCAGGTAGTGTAAATTCAAATTTGTTCGAATTTAGGGTGAGGCCACAATGAGAGATCAGAGTTTAACATAGGAAAACATAGCAAAAAAAAATTAATTTTTTTCTGTTTAAGAACAGCAAAGCCATAATAAGTATAATTGATATGGAATCATTTCACCTGAGGTAGTGTAAATTAAAGTTTGCCACCCCCTCCCCTACTAAACTGATTTCTGCTTCTTCCCAGCCAATGTGCTCAAGTGAGCGATGTGGTCCATGGGGCTCTTGTTAAAATTGTTACTTTCTCAATAAATAGCATAAAATTGTGTTACAAATTCATATTTAATCACATAATACATATTAAACTCCATTTTGATAATTTTCGGTCGGTAGCGAGATCGCTAGAACTTGTTCAAGTACGAAGGTGTTTGATGCTTGGTGAACGTACCCTAAATATCCTAGGGCTAAAACAAAAACCCTTGGATCAGTTGTGTATTTGTACAGTTTTCATTTGTAAGTCACAAGAATTTACGATACTTTAATTTGAAATTCTTTAGCAACGGGTAATTAAAAAAACATCCTTTAGTCTATGGATGAGATAGAACAATCTGGTGTCATCATTTGAATTAATTGCTGAATGCAATTATTTGAGAATATAATGATGATATAGTTTTGCAAATTGCATCTTTATGTACTGTATTTTCTAAAGTCATAAAAATAGGTAACACCTGATAATCTTGACGACCTTATTTACAGTCTGAGTTGTTTTAAGTATAGTCTCAAACCTCTATTGAACACAAATAAAATATAAATACAAGAGTTAATTGTCAAAATTTATTGAGAAAATTTTCAAAACTGTCTTGTCCTTCTTGAATCCTCCATATATATAACTGATTATATGTTTACTTCTTTTCTTTTTTCTTTATATACTTGTCTATTCTTTTACACTTGGCTGTAATTTTTGTTTGTATATATGTACCTCTTGTACCAGTAATCTGGATTTGAGTGAATAAAGAATTGAATTGAATTGTTCACTTTATGTTTTAATAATATATCGGGATTGTCAAGTTACAGTAAGTGTGCTAATGTAATCCATTTTGTGACATGAGTGCAGAAAAACCTCTTTGATGAGGAAAAAGATCATGCATTTATTTCTAATCTGTTAAACACTATAAATTATTCACTTTATTTTTATTTATGTACATCGGAACTCTCAAATTAGTGTGAACGCACTAACAGAATGCATTATGTGTTCAACCTGTAGGGAGGTAGAATGGACGGAATTATTGATGCAATTACAAAATAATTATTATGAATAAAGATTATGTTTATATTACAATTTATAAGGGTTTTTTCCCCGTTCTCTCTCTAAAACTGAAGAAAATAGATCTGTGTTGTTTTCCCGGTAATTATATTTCTGTATGAATTTTTCCTTATTTACACGTGTAGTCTAAAAATGCGCTAACTTAAGAATGTTAATCGACATGCTTACTTTTAATCCCCCCTCCCCAGAATAACAGCGTCGATCGTATAATATTTCTGTAAACCTGAAATCGGACCTTACATCGACAAAAAAATTGAAAGCACTCTATGAAAGATATTCTTTACATTATGAAAAGTTATGTTAAATAAAAAGAGCATACACAATGGTAACAAATATTTATCAGCATGTTCCCAAAAGCATCCTCCAGCGCAACTGCGAAGTAGAATATTTCTCCAAACCCGAAACTGGACGTCAGATCGAGAAAATAATTCAAAGTTCCCCTAATTTATTTTCTTGAAAGATCGACTTCTATTGGCCCATACATGAGCAAATAATGTACCCCCCTCCCCCAGAAAAAAAAGAAACACAGTAAAATTTTAGTGTCACATTGAGCTTAAATATTACCTAGTAGAATGATGTATTGATAATAAAAAAACCGTGGCAAACAATACAATTAAAATGTCATAATTACTAAAAAAAAATTTACAATCAATGACAGTTCAAAGTCATTAAAGATCAATATCTTGACCCCCCCTCCCCCCCCCCCACACACACACACCAATGATTACCTAAAACGTCATCCCAATGGACGCAAAGGAGTGTATAAAAACCTGTATGGGAATACTATCACACTCTAAATTTAGAGCTTTGGTCACCTGTTGCAGAGTCTGGGAATGCGATTGCCTTTGGTGGATATGTCTATCCATTTTGCCCAATGCATGCTCATTGGGGTTTAAATCTCGCGATTAAGATGGCCAAGAGAGAACATGTGCTGTGGATTTGCAAGAATGCTCTTGTCAAACAAGCCATATGTGGCTGTGTATTGTCAGATTGAAATACAGCTCCAGGATGGTACAATATTGAAAGGCGTGTGCAGGCAAGACATCTTCAGAGTATCGCTGTGTCGTCAAAGTCCTTTGAATATGAGCCAAGTCAGTCCAACTTGTATATAATAGTTTTCCACATCATTACACTACCACCACCAAATCTATCAACCTCCCGGGGGCAGTTTTTTAAAACGTTTATAACGAAACCTATGCACTCTTACTCTTACATCAGGCTTTGCAATAAACATTTAGGACTGGTATTTAAACCAAACTGTTCAGTGATGTTGTTGTGGCCATACACTATTAGTCTGAGAACTTTGAAGTCGATATTTTTTGTGTTGTAGGGTCAGAACAATTGAATGAATAAGTCATATGGTGATAATTCCAGCATCCCGTATTCAATCGCAAACGGTCTCTTTATATATTCTGTGCACTTCAGGGATAGCCAATGCTGTAGACGAAGTCATTGTGAAACATTGATGAAAATTTCGAAAACCACTGAAGCGACCCTGTCCTGCTGATGTCACGCATTGTCTGTCATATTTTAGCGATCATTTGTTGTACCATGCTGTTCGTATCTTTTCCATAGGTTAAAAATGGTGCTTTGTGCAACATTAAAACCTCCTGCAAGTGTAGACTGTAGTACACCTGTTTCCAGTCGCCCAATTTTCTTTTTAAGATATGCAACATTCAGATGCAACATTTTTAATAGCGTCAATTTTCAGGAAAAAAACAGAATCAAAATATCGAAAACCCCAGCTTTAGATAGCCCTTTTGTACCTGAAGGGTGTGGATGAGAAACCGACGAAAGAAAAATGTTAAGAAACCCCATTTTTTTTTCATTTTTTGCTCGAATGAATCATGTAAACCTGGAGATTTTTAAAACTGTTTCTATTGCCGTGGAAACGGTTGGACAAACTTTTTCTCCGAACGAACGAGTAAACTAACGTGCACAGGTACAAACTGCAACTACGTGATCATTATGAATGGATCATCATGAGGCGCTGAATTGGTATTTATTTCCATGTAGTGATATCACCTATTCGAATAGGTGATATCACCTTTTAGAATTAATTATATCACCTTTTTGTTTTTAAGAATTGGTGATATCACCAAACTGAATTGGTGATATCACGTATTTGCATTTCTTACAATATTAGATAATAAATGTTCCCTTCCTCAAGATATTCTAGCTTCAATGCAAAGTAAAGGATAATATTTCAAAAGACTTTCATTGAACAATTTTATTTCCTTAGCAGTGATTCAAAATTGATGAAACTGATTTCATTACTTTTGTACAAACGTTTCAAATGATAATGAAGTTTTTATGGATTTTTGTACTTATTTTTCACCCATAACCTCTACTATTTCGGCATTGCATTTATCAAATAAACTGTAGATTCGCAGTAAGATTTTGTTGGCACAAAGAGGGAAGGGGCACTGTTTTTAAGTTACAATGTATATATACACAAATACTGATTAATATATGAAAAACTAGATTTCTATTGACCATACGCAAATTTGGGCTGCTCTTTTCCCTTGTGTTATAGTCCAAAACATTTTAAACACCATTTTTTTCAATACCTGTGAAGTTATAGAAATTTTATTTGCAGTCAGTTTTGCTATATTTAATGATACTTTTTCTCTTTTAATAATTATCTATGTGAAAAGAGACTGAACTTTGGGAGCAGTTGCTATTTCCAACTTAATTTGAATAGGTGATATCACCTATTCAAATAGTGGATATTACCAACTGAAAAGCTAAATAGGTGATAACCCCATTTCGAATAGGTAATACCACTTAATTGCGGTAAATGCCGAAATGGACCCTCATATAATTGTTTGCGATAGCATACATTCTAGTCTTAATCTTTTAAGGTCATCTGAGTCATTCAGGTGACCTATTGCTACCTGTTTTCGTCCGTCGTCGTGCGTCTTGAGTTGTGCGATGTGCGTCGTCCGTTAATTTGAACATATTCAGATTCCTCTCTGAACCAATTCCAACCAATTTTGGCATACAGAATATATAAGTGAAGGGGAACAAAATTGTGAATTTCATGGTCCCTGTCTCCCTGGGGCCTGAAGCGTGGCGCTAAAACCATCTAAATTAGTGCCATCTCTAACATCTACTTCTTTACTCCTGGACATCAAGCAGTTGAAATGTTGTCATGATTATAATAAGCATTAAGTTCTCTACTAAAATTGTGAAATTCATGGACCCAGGTTCAGGGGTTCTGGTGCGAGGGCGGATCTATATAGATCATATAGTGATATTTTTTTCTTTGAAAAATCTTCTCTACCCCTGGGTAATTTTTAAACAAACTAAGTGTATAGGTATGATAAGCAAGGATGCCTCTTCCAAAATTGTGAAATTCATGGCCCCTGGGTCAGGGGTTCTGGTGTTATTGCGGGCCTCCATTGATAATATAGTGAAATTGCATTAATTCTTTAAAAATCTTCTTCTCTGTGCCTGGGTATTATTTAAATAAAATAAGTGTATGGGTATGATAAGCAAGGATGCCTCTTTCAAATTTGTGAAATTCATGGCCCCAGGGTCGGGGGTACTAGTGAAAGGGGGGCTCTATTGATCATATATGACCTGATCCCACCTCTGATGTTTGGAGGTCCGTGTTTGCTCTGCTCCTATTTTGTATTGTATAATGGACTTCTGAGCTTGAATACTGTTCCTTATCTCCATATATTTCATAGTGAAATAGCATAATTTCTTTGAAAATATTCTTTTCAGCTCCTGGTTTTAAAGCTAAGAAACTTAGTGTATAATAGTGATGAACAAGAGTTCTTCTTCCAGAATTGTGAGTTTCATGGCCCCTGTTCTGGTGTATTGGTAGTGCTCTATTGATAACATAGTGAAAATCCATTAATTCTGTTAAATATTCCTGTCTGCTCCTTGGTGTTGAGCAGATACACAAAGTGCATAGTTATGATGAGCAAGAGTTCTTCTTACAAAAGTTTTGAAACTTTTGGTCCTATGGTCAGGGGTTTTTGAATTTCTTGGGAGGGGGGGGAGGGGTTCTATTAATAGTAAAGTGAAAATTTGTTAATTCTTTGAAAATCTTCAACTAAGTGAATAGGTACATGTATGATGATGAGGGTACCTCTTCCAAATTTGTGAATTTCATGACCCTTGATCATGTGTTCAGGTGTTAAGGTAGGGCTGTGTTCAATATGTAGTGAAAATGGATTATTTCATTGAAAGTCATCTCTGCTCCTGGGTATATCGGAGGCAAACAGTGTAAAAGTTTTATTAAGCAAGGGTATTTGTACCAGAATTTTGAATATCTGGACCATTTGGTCAAGTGTTCTGGTCATGACCAGGGCTCTATTAATTAGTATTCTATTGAATGAAGTTATTCCCCTTTGCCATTCACTTTTGATACACTATAAATAATGTATTTGAAAGGTTAATAGAAGAATTGATTTACACAATAATTTTTATTGAATAACACAAAAAGTACCTTTATAGTTTTAGTGATCGGGTATACTTGTTAATAATAGATAAATAAAAATGAGACAAAAATAAAATATGTTATTAATTTTTCGTCAAAGACCAAGAGAGGGCAATATGAGAGCTTATGATATGGGGTTAAAAATAGTACAGAAGCACTAGTAGTTTGATAATAGTCTGCATGGTGATAGTGATAAATGGGGAACAGATTAGAACTTAATTTATGAGTTGTGACTGAATATTAGAATTTTTTATCTTGATCATCCTATTTCTCTTGCTTTTGGGCTACAAAGCTTCATCTATCAGTTTATTGTATACTCTATGAATCCTCTAAATTGTTGTATTATTCTAATCTCTGACCGTTAAGGCCCTTTGATCTCTTGTTTATCCATTGTTTCACATTTCGATATTTTACTCATTATAGACGTTTGTGGTCAATGGCTGTAGAAGTCTCTAAAACATCAAGTAGTTCTTCTTATATGAATTGTAAGGCACTTTTGCTATATATATAAATATTACATGTATGATCATTGCTGAAATCATTGGCTTAAAAAAATCATTCGGACGCAACTTAATTAAACGGTAGATAGACATTGTAAACAATTATCTCTCTTTTTTTTTCCTTTCTCTCTGGATAGTATAAGCAAAAATAAAAAGAAATTTAAAAATAATAATAATAATAATAAATAAATCATTAGGCAAATCAGACTGGATTTCACACAATTTATTTATTGTGCTCAAGGTTTACCACAAAAAAAAAATTAAACAAGGAAATAGTTTTTTTAAAAAGCATTGATTGGTGGATATAGGTACACTAACTGTATATAAGGCATCAATATCGATCATCTCGTTATCTGTACATCAACATGGGAAAACTTCTCATTGTATTAACTCTTCTCTGCTTCGTGGCCCTGACGACCGGTGAGTGTACTTTCTATTTTCTTTTTACTCTCTCTCTCTCTCTCTGGTTGTGTGTGTCGTGAAATTGTTTCTTTTTCACAGTAAATCTTGTATTAGTTCTATTTTAGAATTTTAATCAACCTTGTAATAACAAAATAAAAAACAACAAAAAGTTATAGAACTGCTTAGGACTATAGATAGATAGATAATGAATGCCAATGTTGATTTACAGCATCAATGACAATTTTGTGTTGATATGATATGATGATAAATCACTTTTTTTTTCGCGAGAATTTTTTTTGCAAATTTTGGAAGTCTGATAGGGAAAATTTTACATTCGTGTATAATTGTATTTTTAAAGTTATATTGAAGAAAAATTAGAATTTGTGAAAGTTTTGTCTTGCTAATACATGCAATAAAACTATCTTGCGAAAAAATAAAATGTTACAAAAATATGACAAATTACAACATTTAAATTATGCCCAGAAGTGTTTCTGTCAGCAAATTGTTACAAGGTGTTATGAAAACACGCGTACGATTTCTAATGAATAACATTGCTGCAAAATAAGATCTCTCTGAAGGTTACATAACAATAGTTACATTTCCGTCCATTTCCTTCCATTTATTTTTCTTGAAGGTTCTTTGCAAAATTAAATGCGATTCAATTTCTCGTGAAATAATTCCTAAGCGAATGTATTTGCATAAATACAGAATTACTTTTAACAGAAAAAATGCAAAAATGGGTTATTTTAACTAGATTTATATAAAAAATAAATCATTGATATAATAAATATATAAATGAATAAATCATGTGATAACCTTTTCGGGGAAAATTTCAATTTGCAGATCGAATTATATAAAATAATTGATGATTTGGAAAAGTTAATAGTAATTCTAACTTTCTTAATTTCAGCTTGTCCTCGTGGAACGCAGCAACACGGTAATCGTCGCTGCTGTTATCATGACTTTAATTGTCCTCACGGAGAATATTGTAAAATTGTGTCATTCTTCCCGTATAAGCACGGCTACTGCTGTATTCGCAGTAAGTATCTATCCATGTCTATGATGTAGATATAACAATGAATATATATTATGTTTGAACATTTCATAATAACTGTCTTTACTTTTGAAATTATTGGTTTGTCAGTGTTTGACAAATTTATTGTTATTATCTTTCTGTTCGAAGATTTAGGAGTTTTGACTATCACTAGTAACAAGAGTCAATATTGACTGAGATATGAAATACAATTTTAGTTATGTATTTTACAGATTATGGAAATGGAGGAGGAGGATAAAATTAGGGGAAGAATGGCAAAAGGCACATGATTGGCTAATTGACAAAACTGCTTGATATTTCAAATAAATTAAACTTGCAGTGATCAATGTTCAATCAATTTATAATTGAAGCATTAGAATAAAATTTTGCATCTTGTGTCAACTTTAAATAATAAGATTGTCTATTGCATACTAAAAAAAATTCTGACTTATGGAAATTTTCAGGAAATTAGTTTTCTACTGATTGAAATTATTAGGATTTATACTTTTTACGAAATACCTCAAGGTGATTGTACGGTTTCTTCCTCTGACTTTTTTTTTTAATTTTTCTTCATCATTGCTCGGCAATTGCTGGCTAGTTATTTTATGCCCCCCCCCACCCCCCAAAAAAAAGAGAAAAAAATCTTGAAATGTTTTGATATCAGTTGTACCCTTTTCAATATGAGTAGATGAAAGATTTTGAGCTGGTCGAATGATACATTAGTGATGAGAAAGTGCATATCACAATTTTTATTCACAATTTGTTTAATAAACAAAAAAAAAATCATTGTATCTTGATGTACCTGAAAAGTGCTTTGGACTGGCCATAGTATTATTAGTGTACGGAATATTTCATAAGAATTTCAACTTACCCACACATTTGAGGTTAATTCCACTTTTCATCATAATTTATAGCAGAGCAATAACACTTCCACCCCAAGTCAGACTTCATCTGATGCATTTACACAATATCTTATTTTTAAGTTAATCCCTGTTTACCACTTGCGGCAGCATGTTATATGCACACATGTATATTTCACCTGTAACAAGGGTACTGCATGCAGCCATGTTAAGGCATCCCGAAGATTTAAAATGCGTTCAAAACATAATGTTGCATTGCAAGGTCGATTTTCATTTTAATTAGTAAGTTGTGTACTTAAATACAACCAATTTATATAAAGGTTCTCTCATATATATATATATATATATATATATATATATATATATATATATATATATATATATATATATATATATAAAATTAAAAAAAAAGAAAGGCAACACAGGTTAAAACGTTAGCGCTTTCATTGTTATCTTCAGACGTTTTACAAATACATAATAACGTTTTCTTGACTGTTATGTGTAACAAAACTATAAATACTTTAAAAATCATTATCTATAATTGAATCTGACAGCTAGCTATAAAATGCTTGCAGTATGTTCATACCTCTGAAACCAAATCTGTGTTGCCTTTCTTTTTTTAATTTTATCTTAATAAAAACCGGACACTGTAAATGTTTCAAATTTGGATATATATATATATATATATATATATATATATATATATATATATATATATATATATATATATATATATATATATATATATATATATATATATATATATATATATATATACATTCAACATGTATTTTGCTTAGAAAGTGTAAGGAAAACTAAGGTATTCAAAACACCATAACACGGACAAGGGGTCAAAAGGTTAAAGTATGCGTTTTATTTTGACGTCACAGACATTGAACGCCGTGTAAGTGCAACGTCATTAACGAAATTCAAAATCCACGCTCACGTTGAACAGAAGCTGTTGCAGTAGGTCTTCCATTAACTACAACTTACCCGAAGGATAATACAGGGATTTTGAAATATAAATCACATTTGCAGTCAAGGTAAGGAGTTAGAAAATGTAAATATAAGCATTTAATCATCATTTTTTGAAAAATATAGTCTCATAACTGCAAAGGCGTAAGGAAACATATTTTCATAACGCGCAAACGCGCGTTACTCAATTTGTTTGCACACACCGTTGCAGTTATGAGACTATATCTTTCAAAAATAATGATTCAATGCTTAAGTATCAACATATTTGTTATGATAGCACATGACTTTGGTGACCATGTGATGGTCATTTATAATTTTTTGAAGTTTGTCCCGTAAATTGCTTCGTAGCAGCCGATTACAACAATTATTATTATTAACCTTTTGTTATATTAATAAACTCATCGTATCCTTGTGGACCCGAAATGTGCTTAGAAAAAGTCATAGTATTACTTGCTTACAAAATATTTCATGAAAAGTTCAACTTACCTTCGCATCTGAGGGTATTTTCCTTACAATTAGGTTATCTTTATTAAAACAAAGCCATCACACATTTTCCCCTAGCAAGATTCCGTTAACGGACAACCTTCTCTTTACTTCCAGATTTCCACAAAAGATTTTACATTAATCCTCATTAATCGCCTACGTCATACTCTTTTATACAAACAATTTACGTTACCATTATGAACACTCTCAATTTCAATCAAGGGTAATTAAGTGATCTGATTTTAAAAAAAGTCGGACATATAAGATTTAAAAATACAATAAAGACATGTGAATTTGCAAAGATGTTCTGCCATTTTAAATACATTTTGAAATAAGACATAAGAATTATGTCACCCTCCCCGATTGCAGTGACTTGACGTCACTTTCTATTATGACATCATATATTAGAAGTTCAGAGAAGTGAAGGCAAAGAATGCAGTGTGATATTCTATGGGAAGCCTTAAGGATATGTGAACCTGACGATTTTGAACCTATCGTGCAACTCGAACTGCTGAAGATCGGGTCAATGTCGTGATCATACTTAGAGTGTTTGGTTTTGCTACAAAACCATTTTATAGAATCTTTAAACACCGAATTCCTTGAGAAATAAAGTTAAATTAAATTAATATTGCGTGCATTTAGTAAATTTCGGTTTTTATTTGTTCTTCCGATCTCCGAGAATTTACGACAAGCCCTCGCTGTTTTGCGACACCATGGTGGTATAGAGGGACGCAACGATACATTTGCACGGAAGAAACAGTATATATACCAGTTAACGGTTATATTTAGGTAAGAAATATAGAGACCGATGCTGCTAGTTTTCATGCAACAACTTCCCTAGCGATGTCACCTCTGAATACAATATCACGATGTACCATATGTACATGGTTTTCACGTAAGTAAAAATAAACTAACAGCAGAATAAACATATACCAAAAAGAATAATAATTTGGCACCTCATATAATTATTCTAACTGTTTGTAATTAATACTGTTATAGCATCATCAACATTCATTCTGTTACTAACCGGGATTCACATCATTCACGTCAGGTTAAACTTTTTAAATTTAAGCCCTAAAATTGCAGAAAACATACCCAATTTTCCTATACAGTTTCATATAGATATCTCTCTCATAAATTCAAACAGATGACAAAATAAACATCTAGCATGACATCAGTTTACGTAATTTAGTTCTTGTCAGAGTTATTAAACCTTATGAGTGTTTAAAAATGATGCAATGATTTTAAAAATTATCAATTACACAAAGTAAAGAAAAATCAAGGGGGGGGGGGTACATGAGTATAAATACACACTGTCAAATAATTAGAATTTAATAAATTGTATAAAAACACTAACACACACACACAAAAAAATAGATAAATAAATCAATGTTTGATTTCACATTTGTTTTTTCTTCAAAAGCCATATGATTATATACAGCACGTATACGTGGCGCATTTACAAGGTCACTTGTCAAGGGAAATTGAATCTTTGACTGTGTTGGCCTTTTTGTGATAAAACTATGTTGTACATAAAATATGTGGAGATCACGAACAGTATTCGAGCTCATAAGTTCATTAAACATTACAAAATAAGAGCAGAGCAAATACAGACATCTAAAACTTCAGAGGTGGGATCAGGTGTCATGGAGGAGTGAGCATCCCCTGCTGAGCGGTCACACCCGCCGTCTGCTCATTGTCATCATCGGGAAATAACGGAAACATCCGTCGACAGTTCAGTGTGTAAATAATGGCCTAACAAATAGTATGAAAAAAGTCAGTCACCATTTGACTTAATGATAGATTGTATTTGCTGATAAGGTCATTGTATCGAACATAGAACTTACGAAATGATGACTTTAAACGAGACTGTTGATATTCTTGTTCCATCAACTTGTTTGTCAATAACTTATCTCGTTTTAGGAATTGTTCATACGTAGAGCATGCTCTGGCGTATCGAATCAACTGAGAGATATAGAATATCACACTGCTGTTTTGATCTCGGCCCTGGTATCAGCCCGAGCGGTTGGTATCGGCCCAAGCCCGGAGGGCGCGGACCGAGACAATCCGAGGGCTGATACCAGGGACGAGAATAAAACAGTGGTGTGATGTTGTTTATATCATATATCTAAAACCAAAGAAATAAAAGAACAAATATTAAGACTTTTTCCCAACAAAATGTTTCATTAAATTAAAATGAGTTATCGTTCTTTATTTTCGATGATCATCGATATTGAGATAGGTAAAGATGTTGCTTGACAAAGGTAATTAATCATGTAAAGTGAGGATTTGCCTGATTTGGTCATTAAATAGATGGGTCTTGGTGTTTTAAAACATGTTACAATCAAGGGCACATTTAATTGCTAAGATTTAAAGGTCCCAAACTTTTGATAACTCTACTTTCACTTTGGATCGCACCGGGTTACATGTTCAACAAATCGTTACAGGTCTGAGATTTAAATTAACTGTTTGTTTTGCTTACGATATGCATTAAAATAAATAATGACACAAAAAGAGAAAACTTGATATTGTCTTACTGTCAAAGCAAATTAACGTCCATTTCTGTTCAAAACATACTACAACTCTCAGTAAGCAAGAGTAACCTCTCTTCCGTCACAACTACCATCATTTGGCGCACTTTTTAAAATCAATTTTCTCAATATTCTAGCATAAATAATTCTTAAATATTCAGGACTAGTTTTAGTATACAAAATATTTATCTTTAACACTTTAATATAAATTTTACTCTTAATTCACACAAATTAATCAGAAATAATGGATTGAAATTTGAGGGCGATACAGCACCTTGACAACGGGCTGAGACAGAGATATCTCAGCCCTGAGGGCGAGACAGCCCTAGTTCCAAGAGGCTGTTTCACCTAGTCCGAAACACCCGTATCAGGGCTAGGTATATAATATATATTAATCCCTCATGCAGGTGATAAGGGAATATTGCTGCATAAGTAAGGGAAATTGACGATTGAAAAGTTAAAGTAATCACGTTTATCATAAAGCTTGGTTGTAAGATTTCCATTAACGTCTTTTTCTAATAGAATATCCAAATATGAAACAGATGTTTCAGACTCTGTGGTATCTTTTATCTCAAGCTCACTGGGATATATCGTGTCGACAAAAGAATGGAAATAACGATTGTTAATTGACAATGCGTAGTCGATATATCTAAATGTCGAGTTGAAGGTCACAGCAAGTGTTTTCTTCTTTTTTTGGGATGCTCACTCCTCCATGGCACCTGATCTCACCTCTGATGTTTTGGAGGTCCGTGTTTGCTCTGCACCTATTTTGTAATGTTTAATGGACTTTCGAGCTAGTGATAGTAAAAAGAATACTGTTCGTTATCTCCATAAATTTCATGACAGTTTGTAAACATTGCACAGCTGGGCCTAACTGACGTCATATGCTAGGGGAAATAAGCAACGTAAGTCATAGCTCATTTTCAGGATGGAGAAATTTTGATCGACTGTGCTGTCGCTATCTTGCATAAGAAGTAAAAAAAATATAAAATATAATAAAATAAAAATCAATAAAATAAATAATATAAATAAATAAATGAAGAATTCAGTCTTATTTTATCAGTTCAGATGAAGTTATTCCCGTATGTAACCAATATGTTCAGGTATCTGTTTCCTATGACCTTCAAGCACTTGGTGTTCTTTGTATTCAGCTGCTTAAATTGGAAAATTTATTTGATTTTATTTAAATTGATTTGAAAATTTATTTCCTGTTATTTCATGTTCTCTCACCTTAAAGGGTTAAGAATTGATACAGGGTCGTTGTGAAAGAGCAGTAATTTTATTAAATAGTTTAAGTCTTATACCAATATATACCGTTTATTACAAATCTAAAACGTCGAAGCAAAGAGAGAAAAGGAAATTATATTTGCTGTCAATGAGTAACTCTAGCAGCCTTCGAAAAAAAAAAAATTAGTACTTACGTGCTTTCTGTCGAAGTAATTTTATTGATGACAATCACAGGATGTAAAAATATCCGAGTTCCATTTTTATTGAAAAAGCAGTTATAAATGGTATCAAAAAGTGGTTTTTTAACTTATCGTTAGGAATGGATGTATAAAATGTGAAATTCTTGAAAGATCTGGGCTCCCTGGATTTAGGTACTTTTAAAATGAAAGCTTTATCTCGTCATTTTGAAGTATACTTGCATCACCAGTAATGTTGTGTCCAGTCAGACTATAGTTGATAGAAGAACAAGAACACTTAGGTGGATTTTGTTTTCAATGGTTAATGATAAGAAATAATAATAATAAAGCATACAAAAATTTAGAATATCCTTGAATCCGGCTGGATATGGATAGCTTGTACTTAACAATTAGTCAACAATCAGAGTTTGAAATTAAAAGATAATTTCCACAGATATTGGTTATAATGGCTGGTGCATTGGCTTTGACGTCTAAGGTTTAATGACAAACTCCATTTTGAATATCCTCAGATATTTATCCTGCTCTCCTAGATATATCAAGTAATTGTCATCTTTCATTCACAGTTGAACGGTTGAAAGTGTAACCATGAAAGGCCTAATTGCGTCTGTACTCCGAATCTTACTGATCGGTCTTTCCTCCTTTCAGTCTTGTGTAGCTTTTAACAGGTCACAGTTATTCAGAGATGTCATTGACGGTCTGGATCCAGACAATGCACCTTCCCAATCCATCAACACAAGCATCGACGTCACCATAATGCTTACGCTGTCTGAAATATCCGAAATAAACGAGAGGCAAAAGACAATGACTATCTCATACGGTTTCGGTTTGACGTGGCAGGACTATTGACTGAAATGGAATGCAAGCTTATATCAAGGTATTACTTCTGTTCAGGTAAGAGCCAATAAGATTTGGACACCATCCACCATTTGCATCTCTAATGAAGTGAGGAAAGAGAAATGTATTGAAGCAAGGGATGGCCAAGTTACCGCTCACTCACAGGCTTATGCCTCTTACATTTATTCCAACGTCTCTATATGAGTGTAAAATTCTCGAATGGGACGTAAAACAACATACAATCAATCATTCAATCATTAATTCCATGGAAAACAAAGTGCACTGTAATTTAGATGTGACAAAATTTCCATTTGATTCGCAAACTTGTTATATAGTGTTTTATAATATAAATTCGAGTACCGAATACCTTGTCAACGTGAGATAATTTCAATAACATTACTCATATGACTATGTATCTGTTATATTCCTGAGATGTGTACCAATGAAATGATTGAAAAAGTTCCATACTTTAATAGATGATTAATTACTTTCTGCGCTTGTAAGATTTGTATAAAATTTGTGACGTGTTGATTTGGTCCTTACGATAAAGCAAAACTTTACATAAAATGTTGGACCCAAAGGGAAGCTATGCTGATCAAATGAATACTTGAAAACAATATAATTGCAATGAAATTGCTAATATCAATTTTTTTTTTCGCATACGAGTAATATGCCCTTTTCCGAAAGTGTATTTCAAATCATTGATCTGACCAGATAATTCTCTTAAGTTACAGCATATTCAAGTACTAGGATAATTTCAAAACTCTAATTTCAAGGATGATTAAAATGGCTATCATGCATAATATAACGAATAAAATATCGGCATTAAAAATCGTACATATAAAACTATTTATTGTTTCATGTATTATACGATCTTGAGCTAAAATTACACTTAATGTGGGTTTATTTTTGTATGATGTGCCCCCTCCCCTCCTTTACCTGCTGTGGTATTAGAATGCAAAATAATAAGATAAGATTTATTTACAAATATGGCAATATTATAGCATTTGAACATACACTAGAATGTATTTTATCTTTGTATGATTTGCATCTGTTATATATATTTTTGTTCCTCAAAATAGATTCAGGAATATTTTATTATTTATTTTATTTTATAATCACTCATATTCTTTTACAACCCTGCCACAGTAAAATTCCTTAAACACATGCTTTGTCCTTAAAAATGCACTGATGTTAGATAATTGTGCACTAAATATTGATCTCTGTGTATATTGGTGTACATTATATCTTGTCCATCATGCTCCTGTGCGTGGGAAAGTTCGCTATTTCTTCTCATGTGCTAATTACATGTACACTGAGGCCAGGAAAGAGTTTTTATAAACGTTTTTGAGATTTAATAAAGCTCTGCGATTTGATGAAGTTTTTAGATTTGATTTAGGTTTGAGATTTAATTAATTTCTGAGATTTGATGAAGTTTTGAGATTTCCGTGAAAGAAGTTGATTAACATGATATGGTACAGGTACGTAGTTCAGTCATTCTACAAAAACATGGCCAATTAAGAATTTTTATGTCGCTTACAAATTTACCGTTGTAATATCTTAACTATAAATCTAAGATCGATTTCAACTTTTAGACTTAACATACACACATGGTTTTGTAATTATTTACCGATATATATGCAGTTAAAGTTTTGATATGAACATAATGTAATGTTGAAAAACGTATATCACTGCAAATCTTCATGTCGCTTCATTTATTTACAAATTTCAAGATGGAATTTTCAGCCGAAAAAGCGTTCTGAATAGATTGCAATGAATGTTAAAAAAAGTTTGTTTTATCCTATATAAAAAGAAATCAAACCACTTCTCGCAAATAAATACATGGATCTTCTTTCATGCGAAATCATATGAATGTTGCTAAAAATCGATTAACTTCCGTAACGATTTTGTTTTGAATTTCACAACAGAATGTAGATTTCAAAAAGAACTGAAATTTATCTGAAAGTGACCACAGAACCTAGTACCATCGATTTTAGTTGCGAATCAGCTATTTTAGGAGATTACATTTTCGACAGAACAAAATGAATTAGACAAAAACAGTTGTCTCTCTTAAAAATTTAACTTCCGTAACGGTAATTCAGGAAAGTTTTTGCATTAACGATATAAAATTCTCTCTTATTTTAGGAGCGGAATGCTTCATACTTTTGCTAACATCCTAAAACAAACTTTGAGTTTAACTATTGCCGAGAATTTTAACTTTTATTGATGGGAATTAACTTCCGTAACTATATTTTTCCCGAAATTTTAATTTAATTTCAGATTCATGCGAGACTTCATGAATCATACTTAAGCGTTCTATATACTGAACATCAGAAACAAAAAAATTGGTCAAATTCAGCTTTATTTAAAAATAATAAGACTTTATCAAGCATTAGCTTTTGTAACATTACCTTAAAATCAATGGTATATTGAGATTGTTGTAAAAAGTTAACGACACAAGATTTGTGGACAATTCTTTTTTTCAAGTTCTCTGAAATGTCATTTAGAGAATTACGATGCTCATTTTGCTATTCTAAACAATTATTTTTTTCATGTTTTATACCCTGAATTGGTCCATTTATCGTAGAGTGACTGAGTTTCAGGGAATTTTTTTTAACTTTAAGAGATAGTTTTAAATTTAAAAAAAAATATTTTTACCATCAATTTAGTAACAAATTGTTCATTTAAAGGCTTATTCCCCTTTTTTGTCGCAGTAAATCCAAATCCTCCAATGGTAAGGTACTTTTAAATATTTCACGAAAAAAGTTGGAGGCAACATCCTATTACTCCCACCTCCCACGAAATAGGATTTTTCCCTACATTTTTTACTTGTCAAGGATCTTGAAGATAAGTTGACAATCCCCCCTCCTTATAAAAACGATCATCTGAGGCATTGTAAGTAATTTCAGGACAGAAAAGGGAAAAAAAACTTAAGGCCACATATTAGAACTACAAGCAAATAAACACAAGGTATATCTACTTCAATTGAATATATTTTATCCGCATTGAATCAAGACAAAGGGGTTGTTTTGCTTTGCTTTTTAAAAAGAATATTGGGTCTTAAGCCTATTAATTTTCTTGGCTTTTGGAACTAATATATAATTTCTTTAAATATCTATTTAAATTTATCATTCATTCGCACAACATATGAGTGATGAGTCTAAATCGTACGTGTGTGGGCGGCGATAGGGTGAAAAAGACGTTTTTATTGCATAACACACAATTGATTTACAAAAACATACTGAAATACAGAACAAACAGCTGAAAACAAAAACAACAAACTGTATTGGAAAATAGGAAGACTCTGTTGCAACACAGGATCGCCGATGCAAAACCAAATTAATTAAATTGCTGGTAGATGGCATGAAAAAAAGACAGTCATAATCTGGATGCTGCCCGAGTTCGAAAATTATGGAAACCCACAGGGTTCAACTCTATTTGCCATTTCTTAAAGTTCACTTTGTACATGTAGATTTTAATTTTGTATTTTGCAAATTGTAATATCACATCTTATTTATTTCATCTATCCTGCGAAAATTTTAAAAAAGAAATTTAGACAATGCACAACATTGTAATTCATAACTCATGTCGAGACTTGAAAATAGCTAATAAACATTGAATTTGTGGTGCGACTTTTTTCGAGAAATTGTTCTCTCCTATAGGATTTTTTTTTTAAATTCACGAATACTCCCTTGGATAGTCTACACTGACTTCAAAATATACTACAGAACGGATTGTTTAAACAAATATATAGAACTTACTGATTGATAGAAGGAAATGAATTCTCCAAACATAATAACGTCGGATATCTTATTCTTCCGAACAAATAAATATATTTTTTATCTGGCCCACCAACGGCGCTGTAATAGTAGCATTTGTTTTCTATAACATGAGGAAGGATTCGGAGGAGGCTATGAGGGAGGGTACCGATGATACCGAGGAGGATACAGAGGATACGGATGAGGGTATGAGGGAGGATACCGAGGAGGATATGGGGAGGATACAATGGATTCGGAGGAGGGTATGAGAGAGGATACCGAGGAAGATATGGGGAGGATACAAAGGATCGGAGGAGGATATGTGGGAGGAAACCGAGGAGGATATGGGGAGGATACAAAGTATCGGAGGAGGGTATGAGGGAGGATACTGAGAAGGGTATGGGGAGGATACAATGGATTCGGAGGAGGGTATGAGGGGGGATACCGAGGAAAATATGGGGAGGATACAAAGGATTCGGAGGAGGGTATGAGTGAGGATACCGAGGAGCATATGGGGAGGATACAAAAGATTCGGAGGAGGGTATGAGGGAGGATACCGAAGAGGATATCAAGGAGGATAAGGAGGACAGAAAATCAGAGCCGAATTATATATTTAATTGCTAAAATTAAAAAATGTAAAATTTAGAAATTTATTTCAAATTTAAGGATTATCTTCCTCATGCATATATATATAGCTCTGATCCTTCGACGTATTTGGCTCCAGTCTTTGGCACCCCCTTTTTCATCTCTTCAAACTGTCTTTAATTTAAATATTTCGGATTTCCAAAGTATCGTCATGAGCATCACTGAAGAGACATAACTTGTCGAAATGCGCATCTTGTGCATCAAGATTGGTACCGTATAAGGTTTACATTATGACCCCTGGGTCGAGGCCTCTGCTGGTGGACTGTAAGTCCCCGAGGGTCTCTACAGCCCAGTATACTACTGTACACTAAGTACTTCGGTACTAGCTTGAAAAAGGGATATATATATATATATATACATATATATATATATATATATATATATATATATATATATATATATATATATATATATATATATATATATATATATATATATATATATATATATATATATATATGTCACAGATTACTAGTATCGAGCCGATTATCTTACTTTCCTTCTTTACTTAGTTGAATACAACTCAAGTATTTTTGGATAATTTACACATTTAATTACAATAAATATACAAATATTCAAAATCCCTTGATTGTCCTACAGCAGAGTGCCATAAATGAGTCATTTTTTTAATGACTGCCATTTGAATCATACATTAACACCTGAATTCCTTGAGCCTCTTAAATGAACTCTGATCACTCTAATATTTTGTGATGTCACCTTTCTGGACCAGTACCTCTCTGCATCTATTTGGAGGGCTTCCATAATTTTTTTAAATATGAATAAAGGGATTTCATTGCAAGCCCTCAGTAACTGAGTTTTCAAGTCATTTACACTGTGTATCAGGTAAAGTCTGTTTTTGATTTTGTTTTTCATTAATAGCCAAACATTCTCGGTTGGGTTCAAATCGGGAGACTAGGGAGGACCACTTATCTGTGGAATTCTGTTCTGATGTTCTTAATTTTCAGATTCATTGGACCGATGACATGGGGCATTGTCATCTTGGAAGTACCATGTACTTTTACAAAAATTTTAAACAACAACCTGCCAAATTGCAAATATTGTCATTAATTAAGTGTTTGGATATATTTCTGAAAGTTCATATTTCCATTTATGAATGCTAAACCTCCTACCCCATAGTAGGTGATACATCCCCATACCATTATTTTAATAATAGCAGACGACATTGGTGCAAAGTGGACCAAACATTCAGGTATCCATTTTTCAGATGACTTTCTCCATACTTTTTAACTTTCCGTCAGGTTTAATGATAACCATCTTCCAGTGATTATTGACATTCCAATAAAACTTCCCTCGGCACTAAGCTATGCGTTTCTTTTTCTTTACGTTCCGAATTCCTATAGACTTCCAAGAAGATCGCCTTGTATAGCCCATGGAGTGAAGGGTCCTTTGTACTGTGCGACGAGAAACTTTAACGGGTGTACTGTTCTTGTATTCTGCTGTTATATCCTTTAAAGTTGTCCCAGGAGAATATTTAACAAGGCGAGAAAGTGTCCGTTCTCCTCTGACATTAACATATCGGGGTCTTCCCTTCCGTTGCTTATTTTCTATGTTTCCACGTTTCCTGAACCGCTTTAAAAATTTCGAAATTGTGGACATGTTTATCTTTAAACATTTTGAAATTTCTGATGCCCTTTGTCCACTTCCTATTAATTGTACGATCACTTTTATAGTGTCGTCTGATATTTCATTGCCATGTTTTGCCATTTTGTAAACAAGGAAGTAGAGTAATAATAAAATCAAATTCGCTAATGAAAATTCGGAAATTAAAACAGTAAGCGTTACTTCCCTTTGATCATGAAAAAAATCGATTTGATATCGTTTATCTTTCTACAACGTAACTTCGAAGTTTTAAAGCGGCGCTAGTAATTGCGCGCCATTAAAAAAGTTAACTCATTTATGGCACTATATGCTGTATAATGGGTTTTTGTCCTGTCGCCTTCCATTCCACAGACAAGAGGAAGACCTCTAGGGCCCAAGGATGGCCTCTCTACTACTCCTCATGATGGGAGGGCGGCCTCTCGACGCATCTCAACATAGACTCTAAACTATGAATGGATGGAACCTGCTCCAAAATACACATACACAGTTTTACTAATAAGCTCCTGTGGATTTACACAGATGCACATTTAATTATTATCAGATTTATAGATAATAAACACGTCTTAGATAACAAAACATTCCCCAGCATTATGGCATACCGATGTTTCTTCAGTGGGTCTACGTCTCCTAACTTATTCGATACTCAAGAGCATGCTCTGAGAGCAATCAATTTTAAACCATGGAAAACTAGTAACAGATAAGTTGATGTTACAGGGATTCCAGCAACCAAGTTTAAAGAAAGCATTTCGTAAATTCTACGGTCGTTATGATGACATCGTTAGCTCATTTAACCTATTAATGGGTCGTATTTTGCCATACCGATTGTTAGGCTTTTGTATTTATACTAAATTGGACTGTGAAATATTCCGTCTACCTGTTCAATATTTAGGGCTCACAGGAATGTGATCGATCGACATGGCCTGCTTACTCTTCCAAGGCACCTTATCCCTCCTCTGGAGTTTCCGGAGTTAATGTTTTATGTCCTGTGTACGGAGTTGAATTCTTTGTAGATATTTTGAGATCGATCACTGTTCGTTGTCTTCATCTTTATCATTATAAATCCATTGCCTTTAGAATATTTGTCAACAGACTAACATTTTCACCGAGGAACAACATCACATCATGATACAAATTTAATACAACAATATTTGGTTTTTTTTTCAGATTTATGCTCCTTAATTATTTCATAAACATCGGGATGAATCATATCCCTCGACTATCAGAGGCTGTCTATGTTGGATTATGCCGTAAAATAGGCGGTCCTTCAGATGTGAAAATCAGAAGGGAAGTCATGGATACTAATGCTGTTGTAAAGAAATCTGTGGACATTATGAAAGGATTCGACAGAATGATGAGTGGCAGCAAGCGCGAAGGATTCAGATTGAAGACTTCAGATGAAGATTGGATGTTCTGGAGTCTGGAGGATAAGGTCATCTGTGATCTCTCTCAGATCAGCCTTTACCGCATCCCACAGCATACTGTCATTTTGATGGAGTATGAAGATCTACCACCGGGGTTTACCAGACTAGAGCTGATGAGTGCATCAAATAAGGAACTTATTAGATCATCCTGTTTAGTGATCAATAACGGATTTTATGTATCTAGTACGTTATTCCGCAATAGCCATTTACAATTGACCAAGACTACTTTTAACGCCGCCACCTCTTGTTTCCCTCATGGACCTTGTACTACAGTGCAGGTAAGAGATAAAGAAATAGATAATGCATATTGTTTCCGCTCACACCACTGGCCAATACCATCTTTACCATGGATAAAAAGATGTCGGCAACAAGGTTGGTCCTCGGACATTGTTTTATCGAATATATTGAGCGGAGGATTCCATGTCGTTCCTATCGGCAGCACTCCTGAAAAAGGAGAAGAATGGAGAATCTCATTCTCTCAAGCAGAACAAAAACTTATTTATTCAATGAATCACTGTCAGTTTTTGTGTTATGGTCTCCTAAAAATATTTCTTAATGAAGTTATTAATTTTCAGAACAGTATACCTGCTCTCTGTTCATACTTTATGAAAACAGTTGTATTTTGGGTAATTCAGAGGAATCACTCCTTGACTTGGACACCTGATACTTTATTGTCTTGTTTCTGGGAATGCTTTAAATATTTAATATACTGGGTCTATGTTGGAGAATGTCCAAACTTTTTTATTCCTCAAAACAACATGTTTCAACGCAAAGTCATTGGTTCTGTACAAACATCACTTTTTTGTCAATTGTATGATTTGTATTGTAAGGGAATATCGTGTTTACTGTTTAGCCAAACTGTGAGACCTTACCTCAGTAAAGCCATTTTAAATAGAACTTTGGGAGTTTGTACGGACGCGAGCAGTATCATATCTTGCACAGAGTTGGATATTACAGCATTTGATGAATTAAACGAATCAACTGCTATTATTAGGTGTATGGAGGAATTTGCAATTTATAAGAAACAAATAGAGAGACTGATAGAAGGAAGTTTGACACCGTATCAGGAAGTTACATTACAATGTATTACTTCTGATATCTTAAGAAACACTGCCATGTTAATACAGAATACAATATATCCAAATAAAAATCGCAAGGTTTATTACAAGGCTAACAAAATACCAGTATTGCTAAAACTGTCATGTATATTAGGTTATTTATCTGACACCCTTTACCTTGGTATGCACTTCTACAGAACATGTAGGTATGAACATTCACTCAGTTGTTTATATAAAGTACAGAAGGAAATGTTTTTGCCATATACTATATGTAATCGTCCTGTTAATGTAGATATGTACGAACGCTGCATGGTGGGGATGTCGTTGGGTAGTAAAATCAGGAAAACACGAGTGACAAAGATTGCAATGAATAGTAAGTACACTTACATTGATGAACTAGTGTTAGAACAGAAGATTACTGAGAAGAATGGAGAAGTATTATTATTTATTCCAGCTTTAGTGATCTTACACATGTTATTCATACTGAATCACCACAGATTGGGCGACACAGTCAAGTTACAAGAATCTCTACGGGATCTTCAGACACAACTGCTCTGTGATGACGGGACTTATGTGTCTCCTAACCTTAGAGGTATTTCATGGCAAATACTGGGTATCTGCCAACAAATCTGTGGAGACAGTTTAGGATCATTTCAATCTTATCAACATTCGTTACAACAAGAACAATATCAGAATATTCAGGAAGCAACACTTTATAGAATAAACACGCTTTTTGATGAACATCTGTAATTTTTTTTGTTCATGTCAGTGCATCAGTTTTTTTTTAATATGAAATCTGTGCACTATCTTTCACTTCTTTTCATATGTATTTTATTTCTTTTCTCTTTTCAATGGCTTGCATTCCTACCCTAACAAAAAAATACTATAGTAAACTATAGTTAACTATAGTTTACTATAGTTAACTATAGTAAATCAAAGTTCCAAAGTTTTTACTATATTAAATCAAAGTTCCAAAGTTTTTACTATAGTAAATCAAAGCTCTAAAGTTTTCACTATAGTAAATCAAAGTTCCAAAGTTTTTACTATAGTTAATCAAAGTTCTAAAGTTTTCACTATACTAAATCAAAGTTCTAAAGTTTTTACTATAGTAAATCAAAGTTCCAAAGTTTTCACTATAGTAAATCAAAGTTCCAAAGTTTTTATTAAAGTTATTCAAAGTTTCAAAGTTTTTACTATAGTTAATTAAAGTTTCAAAGTTTTCAAAATAATTTTATTTTATTAAAGTATTTTTTATAATTTTTTGCTTATTTTCCCGTTTTTTAAGGGGTGGAAGTGGGGTTTTGTGGGGACTGGGAATTGTTGTACATCTTAAATTAAAATTACAGATTAGTTAATTTAAAAGCAATATTTACATTTATAAATTGAAAAAAAATACATGTTTACTGAAATTGATGGAGCAGGTATTTTGATTGTAAATGACGCAAATTTTATTTTATAGTATATTATTTTCCTTTCTCCATTAATTTTTTTTTACACTATATCTGCATCTATCGGCCTGAGAGACAACCTTACATTAAAATTCATTTCTTGTACATTAATTTTTTGGGGGAGGGGCCCGGTTTATTAAAAGTTCACTGAAACTTTTATGAATTTCATAAAATGTCAAGAATGGGAATCAAAAACATAATTCCACGGGTTTTACTATAGTAAATCAAAGTATCAAAGTCTTTGCTATAGTAAATCAAAGATTCAAAGTTTTTACTATAGTTAATCAAAGTTCCAAAATTTTTACTATAGTAAATCAAAGTTTCAAAGTTTTTACTATAGTAAATCAAAGTTCCAAAGTTTTTACTATAGTTAATCAAAGTTCCAAAGTTTTTACTATAGTAAATCAAAGTTCCAAAGTTTTTACTTTGATACTATAGTTAACTATGGTAAACTATAGTTAACTATAGTTTACTATAGTATGTTTTGTTAGGGTATGTTTCATGCTCCTAATTATCTCGTCTCTTTCTTGTCCTATACTGTATATACTATAAAGTATTGAATAAATTTCTAATTTATTACACTGATTTCAAATTTTATTCATTTAAACTTGTCTTATGTATTGGTCCAGTATGACTGTTAAGAATATCGGATCAAATTGTTAAAGTTCTCGATTCTCCAAATCATTTATTAATGAGAAATTAAATTTAAATGTTTGCATTACTCATTCTTTTTATTGCATATATTATTTAATTTATTTCTAATACTATTATTTTGATTTTTATATTGATATGCAAAATGCAGATAAAATCTAGAATTCTTTTTTCTTGTTGATTTTTTTTTTATCTTTATGACCCTAAGGGCTACATGATTTTAAAAGGATTGCAATCTCAAATCTTATACTTTTATAAATAAAATATGGCAAGTATGATGATTTTAATAATGTAGGTTCATTTGTTATTTTGTTGCTTTTTAAATATCTTATTTACAAATGCATAAAATAATATATAATGCAAAATCAATTCAACAGTGGCTTCATCTATCATACATGTACAATTTAATTTTCAGAAATCATTTAAGGTGAATAGCTAATTGAGAGAGAGAGAGAGAGAGAGTGAGAGAGAGAGAGAGAGAGAGAGAGAGAGAGAGAGAAAGAGATTCTGCTCATTATTGACTGAGGAAAATACTGAATCACTCAACACTTTAATTTATTAAAGTAAGAGGCTATATAGCTATTTCTTGTTCAACTAAGTTAGAGCCTGCTGAAAAGAAAAACTTCCGTTTATAAGAATCATCAAGCAGCTAT
The DNA here is from genome assembly GCF_033153115.1 of Saccostrea echinata. NCBI lineage: Eukaryota > Metazoa > Mollusca > Bivalvia > Ostreida > Ostreidae > Saccostrea > Saccostrea echinata. The sequence goes on from NW_026889763.1 coordinate 19,010,620, forward strand.
ATATTTCAATGTTGAGATATATGTTTCGATATCTATAAATAGTACGGGATGATAAAATTTTATTTAGACATCCCCCCTTATTTGTTTATTGAGTCATATGCTGACTGACGTTTTTCATTCTTATAATTAGACCATTATTTACACACTGAGATATTTTCGTTTTTTCCCGAACATGACAAGTAACACACGACGGGTGTGAACCGTCGGCAGGGTATGCTCACTCCTCCATAGAACCTGATCCCACCTCTGATGTTTTAGATGTCTGTGATTATTTTTGCTCTGCTCCTGCTTTGTATTGTTTGAATGGGCTTTTGAGCTTGTTCGACATATCCATATTTTATTCTTATATATGTAGGATTTAAGAACCAGAAAAAATAGGCATAATTCTCTATGATAATTGGAATAAATATCGAATCCAGAAAAAAAGTGCGCAAGAATCTCTGCTCAACATTATATTAAATACCTAATCGTTTAAATTTGGATGGCCAATAAAAATAAATATCTTGACAATTTTTCATTTCAGCATTTTTTGCTACTTTTTCAGAGATACCGTGCTTTTGAAAGATAAAAGATAAGTCCGATCTGTATCTTGCTAGGTACATATTTCTTCACAGAAGGCATAGGTAAGAAAATTAATCTGATATATTGTGTTCCTTTGTCCCATAAATATAGATATGTCCAGGCAATGCATTGTTGGAATGCCTTCGAGTAACATAATCAGGAAAGTGCTGGTGTCGGCATTTACTTTAAACAATAATTACACTTATATTGGAGAACTTGTAAGGACGGATCAATGAGGAAAATGGACGTTCGCATTGGATATTCCACCTCCAGTGCTGTTACACATGCTTTTGATAATGAATCATCACATTCTGGGTGAAGCAATGAAGTCAAAACATTCTCTACAGGAACTACAGACGCTGCTACACTTTGATGACAGGATTTCTGTACCCCTACTCCTTTATTTCATGGCAAATACTGCAAATATATTTATATAGACTACTCAGGATCTCTACAGTGTCATCAATATTCGTTACAATAAGAACAAATTAAAAAAAATGCATGAAGGAACATAGTGTTATCTTTTTTCATACCAGAACAATTGTTTATAAATTATATTTGATTTAATGGAAAGTTAAGTCCTTATATTTTTCTCTTCTCTCTTCGTTTTCTCTCTTTAAGGTACTTAAATAGTTCCTATCAATATTATTTATTTATTACCGATATTTCACGTTGATTTATACAATACAACCAAGTGATCCTACTCATTTATTGGTCAAATGTGATATTATTGATGACTTAAGCTTCAGTTATAATGATAGTAACGAGGAGAGTGAAAAGTCCTGTCCATATTGTTTTAAGTCTAATTTCTCGCAACTTTTTGTTATTTGCCTTTCAGAATTGATCTTTTTAAGGCATTTATTTAAGGAAATTGAAAGTTCAATTTTAGTGTTACACATTATTCTTTTTGTCTCTACTATGTTATGTAAAAGGTGAAGATAACGAGCGGTGATCAATTTCATAAATCTAGTAAAGAATACGAATCGTTAACAGTTATAAATCACGTACTATGGAAACACCAGAGAGGGATCAGGTGCCTAGGAGGAGTAAGCATCCCATGTTCTCCGGTTAGTCGTACAATTATGATTCTGTTTTTAAAAAAATAAAGTTAAATCTTGAACTCAGTTTTTTCTTGTGCTGTCTGTCTTAGAAAGGATTCCAAACCCAAATACTTCTGCATATAAAAAATATCAAATTTGAAGAATATTGAATAGAAAATTTCAAAAACTAAAACAAAATCTGTTAATAGGTGTAAGATCTTTGGCATGGGGCATCCTGATGATATATTAGTATAGACAGGTTTTTAATTTCTTTCGTACCAAGATTTTCTTTATTAATATCTAGAAAGATCAATTTAATTCTTATTCCGTGAAAGCAGTGAAGATAGCTGTCACTGAACTATCTAAACAAATCTATTAACAATAAAAGTATGTATACACGGTATATATCACAGATCCCTAGGAACTCCAGAGGTTAATGCAGGTACATGTACCTAGGAGTAGTAAGCATCCCTGCTGACCGGTCAAACCCGCCGTGAACCCAATATATTGATCAGATGGACGATATATTCCTTAATCAAATTTCGTATACAAAACAAACGCTTTAAAAATAGTATGAAACACATCGGCCAAAATACTATCCAATAATAGCTCATATATTCCAACAAGGTCATTATAAGGACCATAGAATTTACGAAATACTGACTTAATTTAAACGAAGTTCGTTAAATCCCTGTAACATTAACTTCCCTCGCTAGCCTGCCTAGGTGTAAAAAATGATTGTACTCAGAGCATGCTTTTGAGTAACGAATAATTTTGGGGACGTAAACAACATGGCGGAATGTTAAGACATAAATAAGGAAACATCTCGTTAAAGTAATTGCTCTGGAATTTCCGGGGGTCCATGTTTTATGCCCTTTTCACAAAATGTATTGTTTGTAGAATATTTTTAGATCGAATATCTTAGTCATCTTCAGCTTGCCATTGTCAACAATGTCGACAATGGAAAAGCTGAAGTCATCTCGTTTGTCATACGAATAAAAATATCCTTGGACCAGGGTGTATATTCGGGAGGGGAGGGGGGTCCTGTCCACAAGCGCCTGTGATTTGTACGGGAATTTTTTAATGTGACATCATACAAAAATAGCAATTCCTCACAATAAAAGATAAATGAAATAATTTTAAACTGTGTAAGAATAATGATCTATATCAAGACTCAACACAGCATTCATTTTTGTCGCTAGTAAATCCCACACAGCAAGATAAAAACAGGTCACTGATCGCAATGCACTTGTCGACATGACGTCAGCATGGTAAAATTTGACGCATTTTGTGCGCAGTGAGAGGTGGATCAAGTAATTTTTTCCCAGTGTAAAATGTATTGTATTATTAAACAGAATAGAATTTTCAATTGTTAGGTAGACCACTAATACAAATTTAAAACCTTTGTTTAGTGCCTAATTTAAAAACTATCGAGAGAATGTATTGATTTAATTCTACCGTGTTTTTGCTTACAGGGTTGGCATGTTCCGAGGTGCCTCATTAAATCACCTTTTCGCAAAGGCATGTCGTAATAGATCTTGACCATTTTTTGAATAACATAACGGAAAATTCCTTAACTTGAAAAGTATTGCTGCTTTCCGGAAATCACGAGCATTACTAAATAAATACTTAAAATATTCGGTAAAGGTCACACAAAGAGCAAGAGCCACTAAGGGCCTTTTTTGGCCCTGAGAATTTCTGAAAAATCGAAACTGCTCAGTTTTGGTTGAAAATACAGTATTTATAACTTGGACCCTTGGTGACCGTGTAATCTATTGAATATGACGTAATTTTCTCTCTAGTCAATGCATTATGACTTCATAAAATGCGTCATTTTCCCAATTTCCTCTAAATTCCCTTAAAAATGGCCAAAAGTTGAGGTATTTTTTCAATATTTCATATAGAGCACAACCTCTGATCCAAAATATGCAATTAAATAATGAAAGATCTGTTTCTGAAGATCACAAAACATGTTTTAATTTTTGGATCGTGGGTTGTGCTCATAATTTAATTCTTTGCTGAAGGTTGTCAAATACGCATGTTTTGTGCAAAATTCAAGAACATTGTATTTTCTCAAAGCCTGTTTTCCTATACCTGGATTCTCAAAAAAAATTTGTTGTAGGAAATGAAAGCACTAAGTCTCTACTTTATTTTGATGTATGAAATGGGACAGAGGGTGAAAGTCAATTAATTGATATAAGGACAGGGCCATTTTATGCATAAAGTGAACCTAGCTCTTTCGACTAAAGCAAAATTTTTAAATTTAAACTAACAACATGCGATTTCTAGTTAAAGCACAAGTACTGTCCATAAACTACAAGATATGTTGATGCAATTTATTACTTAAATTTTGATCTTTATTAGGATAGGCCATTGCGATGTTGACAATTGTTTATGACCTACACAGTGTATACATTACATGCCATTATCACGTGACTGTCAAAAAACGTTACCAAACCAAATTAGATACAGAGCAGCGTATACAATATTATTTCAATTAATATAGAATGTCATGTGATAAAATAGTAGCTTTACAAAAATAAATTCAGTTTTAAAAAGTATGTATTTATGCACGTTTATATTCGTTGAAAAGTCTAGAGTAACGTCAAATACCTTTGTAATATTCATTTACGGTCGGGCGTTTTTATGTCCTCAAAATGAGAACTTACCCGAGTGAGATCTCAAAAACGGTAAGAGACTTCTGAAGAACATGAATCCAGTTCATTGAAAACGGACGTTGTTTACCTTTTTTATTGATGAATATTTTGAAAGCGAGGAAAAGGATGATATTGGGGAAAACGACGAAGACCGTATACAACAGTAAACCGTGATTCTGATGGAGTGTGAGAATTTACCACAAGGATTTACAAAATTAAACCTGATAAGTCCAACAATTAATGAATTTGTGAGATCCTCCTGTAAATTTATCAATAACAAAAATTACACATCTAGTAGATTTTTCCGAAATATTTTTTTGCAAATCTTCAGGACCTGTTATCCATTTAAATATACTGTTTCTCCTACCTCTCATTGACCTTGCGCTACTTTTTTTCACACCACAATATATTGAAGAAGACGATGCATTTTGTTTCCATTCACAAAACTGGCCAACGACAGCTTTACTATGGATACAGAGATGTCATCTACATTATATTAAGTGAAGGATTCCATGTTGTTCCCATCGGCAGCACACCTGAAAACGGAGTAGAATAGAGAATCTCATTTTCACAAGCAGAAAAAACTTGTTTATGCAATGAATCATTGTCAATTTTTGTGTTATGGTCTCTTTAAAATTTTTATGTAAGAAGTAATTAATTTTCAGAACAGTACACCTGTCATTTATTCATACTTTATAAAAAGTTGTATTTTGGGTAATTCAGAGAAATAACTCCTTGAGTTGGACACCTGGTAACTTGTCTGGTTTCTTGGAATGTTTTAAATTATTCATATACTGGGTGCATGTAGGAATATGTCCTAACTTTTTTATTCCACAAAACAACATGTTTTCACTGAAAGTCACCGGTTCTACACAAACGTCATTGTTCCGTCTACTTTTAAGTGAAACCATGGGACCTGACCTCCATAATACCATTTTGAATAAACAATTCATAGCTTGTACAGATGAGAAAAGTATAACACCCAAAACACGTTTAGATGTAAGCTTATATTTTGAATTAATGCAATTATCACTATTTATTTCTTACATTGTGGAATTACCACTTTACATAAAAGAAGCAGAGAGATTAGTTAAGGGAAGTTTTATACCGTATCAAGCAGTTACATTACAGTACTACTAGTGTATGCTATCAGAGGTATTACGAAATACTGCTTTGTCGATGCAGAGAATCATATATCCAAGTACATATCACAATAAGGTCTATTACAAAGCTAATAAAGTTTCTGCTTTGCTAAAACTGTCTTGTTCATTAGAATATGTCTCAAACATCTTGCATCTTGCTATGCACTTCTACAGAACTCGTAGATATGAACATTCACTCGGATGTTACAGAAAGCAGAGGAGATGATGGCATTGCCAAATGTTATGTATTATGGTCCTCGTAACGAAGATATGTACAGACGCTACACGGCAGGGATGTCTCTGCGTAATAAATTCAAATTTCAAGTGACAGATATTGCCTTATATAGTCCTCACACTTACATTGATGAACTAGCGTTAGAACAGAAGATAAAGTGGATTAGGTCTATTAGCTGTGCCACTCGGTGGTGTTACACATGCTGTTTATACTAAATCATCACCGACTGGGTGACAGTCAAGAAACAAGAATCTCTACAAAATCTCAAAAATCTGCTGCCCCTTGAAAACGGAATTTATTTATTTACCCTACACAGAAGTATTTCATAGGAAATACTGGGTATCTGTCAACAAACATGTGGATACTATTTGGGATCCCTACAGAGTTACCAAAATTTGTTACAATCACAAGGTTCAATTAATGACATTCAAGAGGCGATACTGATTAGAATGAAGATACTTGGTAGCAAACAGATGTAATTTGAACTTGCTCAAGGACAGCTGCAATTCATTTAAAATCAGTGTATATTGTCAACCGATCATATTTTATTTTTTTTTTTTTTTTAGTATACAAGGGTTGTTTGAAATGTTCGCACACAAACTGTATGGTGATTGCGCTATCTGCACGAATTCAAATAAAAATATACGCATTTTCCAATAAATACACAAGGAACTTATGTTTGCCGATGATCTGTAAAAATAAACAACTATATCATTATTGTAAAACATGCCTCACACAGCAAGTCACCTTTTGCACATTTTCATAACAGAGATATTTTTGTGAAATTATAAATTGCACTTTTGTAGCACAAAGAGATTTACAATTTATTATCGTAAAAAATTGTGCATGGAGGTAGGAAAATACGCAAAAGAGGCTTAAGTGTTATAGATGCTGCTGGCTATTGCCTACATATATCTAGGACCAATGTGTTCAAAAAGTAGCTTTTTAAGGAAAGAAGGATTGACGTGTTTGATGATCAACTAATGCAATACACCGCTTCTTGCTTGATCATTGCTCCTAAACTGTATGTATTTGGCATTGTTTTATAATCTTAACACGAAACTGCGTAGACAATAATTCAAAGATCTCGTTGATATATGATACGCCACAAAAACATCAAAATAAAAGTTTAAAGGAATCATTTTGTCACGTCACCTAACGTAAAGTAAACTTCCAGTGGCTGATCCGTTAATCCTATAACCGTAAAAAAAAAAAAACAGTGTATATTTTCAAATTTTTGATTAATGGGCCTGATTTCTTTATACACATTTCAAAATAATTTCAAAGATAATAAATAAATCAAACATACGTCATTCTTTAAAGTCTCGTAGATCACTGTGTCCGCGTATTTTTCTAACAACCCTCGTTTGTGTTTTTTTTTCAATTCGTATTAATTTTTCGTATGTTTATAAGAGAGATTTTTTCTGTTAAAAAAAAAACAAAATCCATAAATCCATAAATGCGTACTTATCCATACCCATAGCATAAGATATCTTCAGGTATTATTCCATTGATGTTGCATTATCTAAGTAATGATGAAATTAAAATATTTACCCTCTTTGTTCATTGTCTGATTTATGTTGATTTTTGAAATTTTCGACTTCTTCTCCGATACCACCTGCACGATTTTTCCTAAAATCGTCACAAATCATGATTTAGTAAATTGAGAGCATGTTTGCATTAAGGGACATATTTTATTCAAAGGGATCATTAAAAAATAAAAAAAAAATCATCGGGCCAAAAAAGTAAAATTTTATCTGAAAAAATTCAAAATAAGATTATATAACATAATGAAGATTCAGGTTTGTTTAAATTATATCCCCAGGTTCATGTTTGATTCAAACAGAAGAAATATATGGAGATAACGAACAGTATTCAAGCTAAAAAGTCCATTAACCAATACAAAATAGGAGCAGAGCAAACATGAACCTCCAAAACATCACAGGTGGGATCAGGTGCCATGGAGGAGTGAGCATCCCCTGCCGACCGGTCACAACAGCCGTTTTCTCCTTGTCATTACTGGGAAATGACGGAAAAATCCGTCGACAATTCAGTGTGTAAATAATTTATATGAAAAATTGATCATGTGCCCTCTTTTGTGTATGTATGCTATTGCAAAGACGAATAATTTCAATCTTTTTGAAACTGTTGCGATCGTAGAATTTACAAACAAGTGTATATACGTTATTGTTGAATGAAATTTAAAAAAAAAAATTCTCATCGTTGAGATTTGGTTTGTTGCACAATAGGCATTTTGCTCGCCTCTTTCGTCCGTCTTTTTTATTCTTTAATGTGTATGAATCATGTACTCGTGCGAGCAAGAGGATGTTAAAGGTTTAAAAAAAGAGTGTGGTAAAAAAAGATTTAGTGTCCAAATTAGCATGAAATACTTAAGAGAAGTTTTGACCATACGACAAACTTTGTATCAAAATTGGATCTTCATAAAATACGTCTAAAAATATAGCTCAAACATAATTAAAAGATTTACATAGTGGTTCTAGGCAGTCGAAGTAGGTTTTGCACTAGGATATCAAATACAGAAATAGCAAAGTCAGGACTGGTCAAGCAGGTCAACAAGAAGTGAGTAACATTGTAGCAACTCGTACCAAAAATAATTAGAAAATTACAGACGTTCAGATGGTTTGAACAAATGTTATTGTAGTTTCTAATTACAAAGGGATTGGGCACAAGTTCTAAAAACATATTACGCCCTCTTCCTACATGTAAATTACAAAGATTAAATCAGGTCACAGTTAAAAATGTACATTCGAAATATTCAATATTTGTGAAATTTACAAATCAATACATTTTAAAGAATGATACATATGATTTTCTAAGTACATGTATATATAAATAAACATATTTATATTAATACTAATATACTAACATGTGAATCTGCCAGAATGTTTAATAAAAGTTTGAACAACAGAGAAAAGACGTTCATTCTCCACAGACTCAATGAATCTATCGCCCAAAATAAAACACGTGTATCTAAAATGTGAATTTTATCAAATAATAAAAATTTATAAAGAAATTCCTTTCCGCCTTCTTTTTAATTTGGACATATAAAAAATAATGATACGTATCATCTTTTTACCACATGAGCATAAAGGACTTGAGATTAAATTACATATAATTAGAGGTCAATATTCAATGCACAATTATGTTGGAGTCTGGTCTGGAGAACATTCAGTCGCCTGTTACCATATTCAAAATATGAAGGTGGGGCAGATTTTTTGATACTTATTTTAGATTTAAAATTTGACAACAATTGTAAGTTTCTATTTTCAAGTGGTAATCAGTTCCATTCATTAAATACAGTAGGAATAAACGATGACTTATTAGTCTGTAATCTACATTTTGGAATATCAAAATTTTCAGAATTTCTAGTAGAATAGCTAGATGTATTGCATCGAATACCTGGAAGTATGTCCATTAGATATTCTGGTAATAATTATATGCATTTTAAAAAATGTCTTTAATCTTGCTGCCTGTCTTCTACAACAAAGTGGTTCCGATCCCGTTTCAAAGTAAAGTGAATCTTTAGAGGCTATAGTTGTTTAACCTGTGGCAATTCGTGCAGCGTAAAGTTGCAATTTTTTATCATCGTTTTGACAGCAGCCCCACACCACAGAAGTATATTCAAGTTGTGGTCTTATAAATGACGTATACAAGGGAGAGATATTTTCGATTCATTTCAAATTTTATTTTTTTTAAAAGAGCCAATTTTTTGTAGGCACTAGCCAGTAAATTTGCAATATGTGATGACCAACTAGCATCATGAGAAAATAATACTCCAAGGTATTTGTGCTCAGTGACAGAGTCCAGTTGACATTGTTGAAAGAGAAGCTTAGGGTATTCAATGGTTTTCTTTGTGCTGAAAATTATTGCTTTAGTTTTAGAGGGGTTGAATTTCATTAACCATTTTTATATCAAAGTTCCAGCGCATTAAGATCTTGATTAAGGTTTCTTTCAATAAATTTCATAATTTGAGATGAATACGGCAAAGAATTGTCATCTGCAAATAGTCTACATAAAATGATCATATTGTCAGCAACACATAGATTAAAAGCAAAAGTGACCCTAAAACTGAGCCCTGAGGAACACCAGCATACAACGGTTTAGGTTATGATTACAAATTACTATGCAAAAATTCTTTGATACCTACATTCTAAATAGTTTTCTATCCATTTATACAAATTTCCATTTTTCCTATATGTTTTAAGTTTAAATAAGATACCTTTATGCCAGACACGACCAAATGCTTTTGATAGGTCACAAAATATTATAAAACAACTATTCCATCATCGAGAGATTTAACAATATTATCAAATTTTTCAGTTAACTGATATACAGTTGAGTGACCAGGTAAATAACCAGCCTGGTATTAAGAAAAAGATTATTATCATAGAAATAATTGTAAATATACGTAAAAACAGCTTGTTCCATGATTTTCCCTACACAGCTCAGCAGAGAATCTGGTTCATAGCTTGACACCAAAGAAGGATCTTCTTTTTTAAAAAGAGGAAGTGCATTAGCTAGCTTCAATTCTGAGGGAAAAATACATTCATTCAAAGATCAATTCAACAGCAAACAAAGCGGTTTGACAAAAGAAAACTTTGCAGATTTTAGCATCTTGTGACTAATGTTGTCAGGACCAATGGCCTTGTTTGTAGGAAGTATTGATATAATATCAATTATTTCTTGTTCACTAATACATACATTACTAATTTCATCATTACAAACATAATATTCATCAGGTAATTCTGATCCACTATCATCAACACATGATACAGAAGTAAAATAATTATTAAGTACAAGAAATATATGGAGATAACGAACAGTATTCAAGCTCAAACGTCTGATAAACATTACAAAATAGGAGCAGAGCAAACACGGACCTCCAAAACATCAGAGCTGGGATCAGGTGCCATGGAGGAGTGAGCATCACCTGCCGACTGGTCACACCCGCCGTGTGCTCCTTGTCATGATCGGGAAATAACGGAAAAATCCGTCGACAATTCAGTGTGTAAATAATGGCCTAACAATTAGTATGAAAAACTTCAGTCAGTATTTGACTCAATGATAAATTGTATTTGCTGACAAGGTCATTGTATCGACCATAGAATTTACAAAATGATGACTTTAAACGAGACTGCTGATATTCTTGTTTCATCAAGATGTTTGTTTATAATTTACCTCGCTTTAGAAATTCTACATACGTAGAGCATGCTCTTGCGTATCGAATCAAATGAGAGATATAAATATGAAGGTAATGAAGGTATATTGCTGCATAAGTAAGGGAAGTTGAAAATTGAAAAGTTAAAGTCATCACGTTGATCATAAAGCTTGATTGTTAGATTACCATTAACGTCTTTTTCAAGCACAATATCCAAATAAAAAACAGTTGTGTCAGGCTCTGTGGTATCTTTTATCTCAAGCTCACCGGGATATATCGTATCGACAAAAGAATGGAAATAACCATTGCTAATGGACAATACGCTGTCGATATATCTAAATGTCGAGTTGAAGGCCACAGCAAGTGTTTTCTTCTTTTCACATATAAGATTTTGGACAAATTCTGCTTGATATGAATACGAAAAAGGTCTGCTAATAACTTTTCTAAATGCATCTATTTTTTTCTTCATTGGAATAGGCAATATTTGTATCATCAGTATCTGTTGTATATTGTAATGGTGGAATATAAGAGGCAACTTTGGTTTTAAAAACATCCTTCAATAATTTCCAGTAAAGTTTCGAGTTGTTTTTACTAGCGTCTGTGAGACGTAATTCTAGATTATTATGGTAGTTTTCAATTACCTGTTTTCTCATATTGTTGAATTTATTTCTTATATGTTTAAAATTTGCCCAATCAGAGTCTTTTTCGCTTTTAACTAGAGTTTGGTCAATGTGGATCCCTTTCAGGAATCCATCATTTTTGTCAGTGCAGCCAATTTAGCTTATCGTCGAGGATTTATGCCCGAGGATACCATTGCCATCATTCCCAACCTGGGATATCAACCTGCTCGTCAATATTCAGCCGAAGCCTGTCGGTGGTTAACCTGGATTAGTCACAGGAGCGGATCTGACATCCAACATCCAAGAAACGGAGGAGAATTCAAGACAGGAAGTTATTATGTAGACGAATATCAGGAAGATACCCACAACGTCTACGAATTTTACAGATGTTATTGGCGTGGATGCCCCATTTGCTTTCCAAATCTACAGACCGAAACTCAACTTCATCAACTCCAATGGACTTACCAATAATTATATGAAGAAACTTTAAGAAGGAAGTCGGTCTCAGAGCAATTTGGCTACTCTGTAACCTCTATATGGGAGCACGAATTCGATCAACAAGTGCAAAGAGATGAGGTTTTACAGAGTTTTTTATCAGGCCGAAACATTTCAGATCCTTTAAACCCCCGAAAGGTTTTGTGGAGGTCCGACCAATGCTACACGATCATATTGTGAGGAAGGGGATATGAGATACATACCGTTTGTTTTTTGACCATTCCTGTGGGACATCCTCAAATCATTACCGATCAATTCTAGGACGTAAGATCCTATTTTGGATTCATTCACTGCTGGATCTTACCCCCCCCCCCCCCAGGCCTCTATCACCCGGTTTTACCTTATCGCACAGGAGGCAAGTTATTATTTCCCTTATGTGCAGAACAACAGCACCCTATACATCGATGTCGACACAATCCCTATGAACGCAGTCTTATAGGTACCTGGGTAATATCAGAATTACACAAAGCCTTGGACTAGGGTATACTTTAGAGACGATTGACGAAGCTTGGCATTTCCCAAAAAGCAGTGTTGCAACCACTACTGAAACTACGTTCACTATTGAAATAATTATTTCAATAGTGGTTGAACGGGCATTTCAAAACCCAACACAGGTTGCAACAACTATTGAAATAACGTTTACAATTGAAACAATAATTTTAATAGAGGTTTTGAATGCATTTAAAAACCTAAACAAGGCTGCAACCAATATTGAAATAATGTTCACAATTGAAATAAAATTTCACTAGTGATAGAAATAAAGATTTCAATAGTGGTTGAAATAATGATTTCAATAGTTGCTGAAAATGATAAATTTCAATACCCAAACCAAAATGCAAGCCTTATTGAAATAACACCGCTCTTGAAAAAAAAAATATATATATATATATATAAAGATAAATTCTTCATTATTTGTCCCAACATAATGCATTAATTTATGTTTTAATTTCTGTCTAGAAATACTATTAATACACGGATATCTGTTATTTAAGTGATCTAGTAATTTTAAGTAATTTTTTCATATAAGAATCATCATTGCTATTAATTGCGGAAAGTAAAAATTTATAAAAACAGATAGTTTTAGAAATTAGAATATCTACATTTAAAAAAAGAAAGAAGAAATCTATGTGACATCTATGTGTACAAACTTTCTGATGAAAATATGGTTATTTTTAATCAATAGGAAATAGAAGTAAATTCTCGCTTAAATGTACATTAAAATCAACTATTCGGGAAAACTAAGTATAAGCATTATAACATAAGAGGTTGTTATTTCAATAGTGGTTACACGTATAATGTATAAAACCGTTGTTGAAATAATATACACCTGTTTACTGGCTATGAGGACAATAGCAAGTTTATCGTCCCCCAAGACAGCAACGATTTCCCTCGACTGCGCCTCGGGAAATCGTTGCTGTCTTGGGGGACGATAAACTTGCTATTGTCCGAATAGTCAGTAAATAGGTGTTTTATTATACCGAAGCTAACGTCACAATCTATACGTCACAATCTGGATAAAACCAGAAGAGTTCCGAGATGAAAAGCGAGGGAAACAGAATGCTGCAGGTAAATACTTTGATGACTATTTCACCATGGGCAAATAGCAGAAAAACTATTTCACGGTAGGGACTGTTTAGAAATAAATAGCATGTTTATTCGTCATATTTTTAAATAGAAAAAATTCACAGAGGTATAATAATATCTATTGAAATAATTATCTCAGTAGTGATCACTATTTCAATAGTGGGTACATTGTTGCAACCACTATTGAAATAGTGACTATTGAAAAAAAAATATTTCAATAGCAGTCATTTTTTCAATATTGGTAGTATTAATGCAACCGCTATTGAAATAACGATCACTAATGAAATAATGATTTCATTATTATGATTCCTGTCAGTTTGTCTCTATATAATCAATACACAACTAATTTAGTGTTCTAAGGATTTATATAGCTTAAGCATACTATGCCAAAATAGTGCACGGCTTCATTTTTTGAAGAAAATCCGACAGCGCCCACGGCGGGGACCGAACTCACGACCCCGAAATTGGCAGTCCGACGCGCTACCGATAAAGCCATAGACGCCGTTATCTAAAACATTGTATTATACTATATATAAACTTAGTAAGTTAATTTCAAATATTTTACATTAAAGAAAAAATAAACAAAATAGTTTTTCTAAAATAGTTTCTTGAACCAGTTTCCCTTCACTTAGCTAAAAATTCTCTGAAGCTACCTGTACATTAGGACCTAATTCATGAAACATTAAACATTAAAAAAAAAATATTATGACGAACATGTAGCAAAACGTGACGTCATAATAGGGGTGTACTAACATGAATGTAACAGGTGATGAAACATTGAAAATTGAGAAAATATTGTCGTTTTTGTAACAGTCAGCATAATAATAACAATAGTGTTGAACTTTGCATGCACTATGCCTAAATAGTAGTCAGGGTTGACACATAGTGCACTCGCCTCCGGCTCGTGTGTCAAACCCTAACTACGATTTAGGCATAGTGCATGCAAAGTACAACACTATCATATAAATAGTGGTCATTATTTTAATAGCGGTTTTATATGTGTGACCACTATTGAAATAACACCCACTATTGTAATGCATGTAATGCTTATACAAATGTCCATTTAAGTTTTGTTTTTTTTATGTCTTGAGGAGTAAACGTTGGATTTGCTATCCATATTTGTGGTGTAGGCAATCCCATGAATAAATGCGAGAATTTACCTATATTGAATATTCTTTTTATTAAAAATAACCATATTTTCATCAGAAAGTTTGTGCACATAGATGTCAGTCTTCTTTTTCATGTAGATATTCTAATTTCTACAATTATGTGTATTTATGATCTTTTCCTTTAAAATCAATGGCAAAGATGAATAATATTTACCAAAATTACATAAAACCTGCATATATTGATTGATTGTCTGTTAGTTTTTGCTGAGTTGGGCAGATTCAGCGAAAGCTTGCATATAGCATTTGCATGGTTTGTTTGAATTTAAGGTTAAATCAAAAATGTCCGTGTATTAATTGTAATTTATAGAAAAGAAAGGAGAACATAAATTTACACGTCATATTTTAAGCTCAATAAATATTATATATTATTTTGGAAAACGTAATGAACAATTTTTCCTTATATTTTTTGCAATAGTGGGTTTATTTCAGTAAAACTTGTAATGTGGTTTTGGTATTGAAATCATTGCCAGCAACTATCAAAATAATTATTTCAATCACTAGTGAAATCTTTATTTCAGTCACTAGTGAAATCTTTATTTCAGTCACTAGTGAAATCTTTATTTCAATAGTGAACATTATTTCAATAGTGGTTGTAACTTGGTTTGAGTTTTGAAATGTTTTCAAAACCTCTATTGAAATCATTGTTTCACTAGTGAACGTTATTTCAATAGTGGTTGCAATCTGTGTTCGGTTTTGAAATGCATTTTCAACCACTATAAAAATAATTATTTCAATAGTGAACGTTATTTCAATGCTGGTTACAACCTGTGTTTGGTTTTGAAATGCACTCTTAACCACTACTAGTATTGAAATAATTATTTCAATAGTGGTCGTTATTTCAAAAGTGATTGCAACAATGCATTACTATGGCATGTCAAAAGTTGCAATATTCAATCTTTTACATTTATATTGTATATTTTTTATTTGTATTCTATCATTTTCCATTTGCATTGTATAATTTTTCATTTGTTTTGTATAATTTTTATTTGTATTTTATAATTTTCTATTTGGGTTCTATATATTTTTTTCATTTGGATTGTATAACATTTATTCGGATTCTATATTTTCCATTTGTATTGTAAAAAAATCATTTGTATTGTATATTTTTTTTTATTTGTATTATATATTTTCCATTTGCATTACATAATTTCTTATTTGTATTGTGTAATTTATTTTTACTTATATGCGATAATTTTTCAGTTGTATTGTATCCAAGGCTTGTTTATTTATTTGGTTACAAAGGATTTTATTAGTGAAGTTTTAGTCTGTACAGTGAGATGTTTCGAGGGCCCAACACAAACTAAGTCTGATACCCTCCCACAACTCCGTTCGCGCACTCTCTACAAACACAAACTGGGCTCCTCTATTTGCGTACATGCTAAGGGACTACCATTTGATTCTCGGGGAGGGGGGGTGAATCCGATTATTTATTTTCATTCTCTCGCAGGAGAGAATATTTATTTCCAATATGACCAGAGACAAGAAGAAAAAGGAAAAGAAGAAAATCTGCCCAAACCCGAAAACTCAGTTTCTTGCGGGATGGGGTGGGGGTAGATGCTACCACTCAAGGTCAAGTTATTTATTTTCTCAGTCAACATTTCTAAGGACAGATTATTTATTTTCCATCTGCCAATGCTCCATTATAGAATCAAATGACAGTACTCTAATGCACGCAAATACATATGAGCCCAGTTTACTTTGATCACCCGGAACATCTCGCTCGTTTTCAACACGGTGCAGGCTAAAACTTGACCAATGAAATCCTTCGTAACGAAACAAAAAAAAAAAAAAAAAAAAAAAAAAAAAACAATTCTCGGATACAATACAAATGAAAAATTATCGCATAAAAATAAGAAATTTGATAATATAAATAAGAAATTATACAATGCAAATGGAAAATTATTCAATACAAATGAAAAATCATAGAATAATAAAAATTATACAATACAAATGAAAAATTATACAATACAAATAGAAAATTATACAATACAAATAACAATTATACAATACAAATGAAAAATTAAACAATACAAATAGAAAATTATAGAATACAAATAAAAATTATACAATACAAATAGAAAATTATACAATACATATAGAAAATTATTATTACAAATAACAATTATAAAATACAAATGAAAAATTAAACAATACAAATAGAAAATTATAGAATACAAATAAAAATTATACAACACAAATGGAAAATTATACAATACAATTAGAAATTTATACAATACAAATAACAATTATACAATACAAATGGAAAACTATACAATGCAAATAAAAAATTATAGAATACAAATAAAAATTATAAAATACAAATGAAAAATTATACAATGCAAATGGAAAAGATCGAGTATTGCAGCGTTTGACATGCCATACATAACTGGTTCTTTTATTCGCTTTTTCTGAAAATGTATTATTCTCAACTAATTCGCTATGAATTACTAGTAGATGATGTTATCGAAGGAAGTGCCTGAAGAGTTATCTAATATCTATGTCTTAAATTAATTCTTGCTGGTTATCGTCCTTGATATATCACCCTTGATTATCGCCCTTGTAAATTATACACTTGAGGCGCTCCAGTTGCAGCTTCCTTTTCAAGCATCCAGCATCAACTTGGGTCGATAAAAAATTCCCTCTTGATTTTGTGTATTTTTATGTTTGAAATAAGCATTGAAACTATTATATGACTCAGTAAAATTGCTCATTAGAAATGTATTTCCAACTTTAACGCCTAAGATTAGGCTTTGCTGGCTATTACCCACTATGTTTATAGATTTTAAGTATAATAAAAAAAAGCGTGATGGAAGTTCCAAGAAATATATGAATCATTCTGGGACGCGGCAGGGAGGGGGGGACTGTGGGATATAAGTATATTAATTTAAAATGAATAACAAACTAAAGGGGGTGGTGAATGTCGTTTACAATATTAAGTAGGCCTAATTTATCCAGCAGGGTCTATAATCTTAATCGGGCGGGGGGAGAGGGTTAGGTAGCTTTATACAAGATGCAGTCTTTTGATTAAGCTCACCGTGTGTTGTAATGCATTTATTTATAAGGTCTTGACACAGATAATATAACTGTGAAATATATATGTAAGCCATAGAAACAACCGTTCAAATGTTATGGCCAAGGTTATTTTTTTTTGAATGGTCAAACTCCAATGTTAAGGGCAACGGGTTATTATTATTTGTACCCGAGGGAAAGTCTTGTTACACGGAATACACATGTGATATAAAAAGCCTAAGCACAAAGTGTTCAAAAGTTAAAACCAAGGTTAAAGTTTTTCAAAAGTAGGATATACTCCAGGGTCAAAGGGTCAAAATAATATTTATTTGATCCCCCATGTTGCCCCACCCTACTCCGGGGGCCCTCAATTAAATAAATTTGATTCTACACTACTTGAGGATGCTTCTATATCAATATGACTAATCAAGGCTTTTCTGTTCTTGAGAAAAATATTTTTTCCTATATATTCCTATGTAAAATTTTGATCCCCCATTGTGGCCCCACCCTACCCCCAGGGGTCATGATTTCAACAAACTTGAATCTACACTACCTGAGGATGCTTCCATATAAATATGACGAATCATGGCTCTGTTCTTGAGAAGAAGATTTTTAAAGTTTTTTTCCTATATACTCCTATAAAAAACTTTGATCACCCATTGTGGCTCCAACCTACCCCAGGGGGTGATGACTTGAAGAAACTTGAATCCGCACTACCTGAGGATGCTTCCACTAAAATATGACTAATCATCACATTGCTGTTCTTGAGAAGAAGAGTTTTTAAAAAAAATTTCCTATGTATTCCCATGCTAAACTTTGATCACCCGTTCTGGCCCTATCCTTACACCGTGGGTCATTATTTGAACAAACTTGAATCTACACAACATGAGGATGATTCCATATAAATATGACCAATCATGGCTTTGCTGTTCTTGAGAAGAAAAGTTTTTAAGAATTTTCCTATGTATTTCCATGTAAAACTTTAATCGCCCATTGTGGCCCCACCCTACCCCCAGGAGTCATGATTTGAAGAAACTTGAATCTACACTACCTGAGAAGTTTCCACATAAGTTTCATCTTTCCTGGCCCAGTGGTTCTTGAGAAGAAGATTTTTAAAAGATGCCATTATTTTTTTTACTAATTCCTAATTATCTCCCCTTGAAAGAGGATTTGGCCCTTCGTTTGAACAAACCTGAATCCCTTTCACTCAAGGATACTTTGTGGCAAGTTTTTTTTTTTTTTTTTTTTTTTTTAAATGGCCCAGTGCTTCTTGAGAAGAAATCAAAAATGTGAAAAGTTTACAGACAAGCAGACAACTAGACGGACAGACAGACGGATGCCAGAAAAATGTGATCAGAAAAGCTCACTTGAGCTCAGGTGAGCTAAAAAGAAAACTTTTCTATTTTCTTGAATGAATTTTTCAATGAAGCTGTTGACCATCTGATAGACTTCTCATGCTTATTATTAATTTAGGGGTAATCACACCACCTTGAATGATTTAGTTTAAGATCGCAATGTTTCCTACAGGTAGACATTGTATCCACCTTAATAAGTCTTGGCTTGGGCACGGCTATTGATGCCGCTCTTACCCCCACCGATTTTGACGGTGTTCCCGACCACAATATGTTTGTTGTGGGGAACTTGTGGCGTGAGCGAGCGGCACTGTGTAATTATCCTATACAGTGATGTAACTACTTAAAAATAGAAAGCTTCTTAGGTGAATATATAAATAAGTACTTGACCTTTGCAACACTCAAGGTCAAGGGCTTGACCTCTGCACCTCCCAGGGTCAACAATTTTACTATTTGTTGTAAACTATGAACTTTGAACCTCATTTTGATGTTGTTGTTGTGAATGTTGCTTTGTTGTGTTGCTGGGCCAGTCCATTGTTTTGGAGGCCCGTCCATTGTTACGTTGCAGGGCCTGTATGATGTTTTGGCGGCCCATCTATTTTTTGCTAGAGACACTAATAGCAATCATGATAATTATTCGTGTCTCTGGAATATAACAGCCGTGCTCAATATACGCCAAAACAAAATCCTCAAAAAATTGTGCTTTGTGTCTATTTTTGCACTTCTCTGAAATAATTGAGTTTTGATAATTTTCCTTATATATGATTAACAATAAACATGAACTTTGAAGACATACTATTGGTAAATAAATATTTCTTTGTGAATTCATAGACATTTTTGTGAGTATTTTCAATTACTTGACTACTCATTTTCAGATCCTGAGGATCGGACTTCCTCAAGTCCATTGCATGAAACCATATATAAAAGTGTGTTTAAATTTGAAATAAATATCACATTGTTACTACTTGCTCATACGATGTAGTATACTATGGGGATAACTCTGAATCACCCTGTTTTCTTTTAAGTAAGAAGTGGCGGATCTTGGCATCTACGAAAATAAAATACATTTATTGACTGGGTTCGAGTGCAACAATGCATGTATTGTGTCGGACTCAAGCAAGGAACAACTGTTTGCCTAAGGCCGTTCGGCAGAACGCTTTTTGCGAGAGAACACAGCCAACACCTTTTTTGTTATAATCTTTTACTTGTGCTGGCTTCAAGGTTTGCGATGAATTTCTGCAGACCTCCGTATTTGTGGAACACTAACGAATGCAAATAAGGTATAGTTGATCCCGCCTACGTAGAGGAAGAAAGTACGTGTGCCTTAAAAATCGTCATAGCGGTCCGACATCTCGACTGGTCCAACATCAAATTTTTGCACTGCTAAGTAATTTTATAATAGCATAGAATAAACGTTTACATGAATTTGAGATGCATCTGCACTGAGCGTTTTATTCCAAATCAAAGCCATCATTTTATATTTATTTTTTTGTAAGAAGTACCCCGACCCCAAAGACACTTGACGTGACATATTTTTCTTATTAGAAATATAACCCTATACCTAATAATTCATTATTAGTATTTTATTCAGTGAATTACTAGGTATGGGATTATATATATTTTTTTAATGAGAAAAATATGTAACGTCAAATACCTGTGCCCTACCCACATTTTTTCAAGGAGGATGGATAGGTATTTTTTTTTTTTTTTTTTTTTTTTTTTTTTTTTTGGTTTTTTGTTTTTCGGAATTATTTAGCACAGTGATAATGCTCATATTAATTACAGACTTAGAAATTTATTGATATTTCCATTACAATTTAGCTAGACAGATTTAATATTTCTTGCTGTAAAGACGCTTAATCTAAAAAGCGTGTCTGAGGAATGATAATTTTTTGAAATGATACTATTTCCCTGGAAACAATAAATAAACAAGGTAATTCAGAGAATTTGTGTCCCCCCTTATAGAAAAAAGAAGAGCTTGCGCAGTTCGGGGGGGGGGGGGGGTCAGACTCCCCCCCCCCCCCCCTGGATTTGTAGAATTATTAAATGTATACATGTATATTGAAGCAAATAAAAATTGCCAATATGGATATAAAGATTTGATTGCTTATTCTTTAATATGTGTATAGAAGATTCTTTTTATTAAGAATATTTATCATGCTGTACTAATGCTTTTATGAGTTTGTACAAGCCAGACGTCATAACTTTTTCATTTCACATGCTGAATACTATCATTTAGTAAATCCAAATTAAAAAAAAAAAAACAATAATTAAAAAAAAAGATCGTCGGGGATTTGAACCCGCGACCTCTCACATGCTAAGCGAGAGTCATACCCCTAGACCACGGAGGCACTTGATATTACATCAAATTAAATGCAAACATTAGGTCATATATAATGTTTATAATCACGTTCGATATTGTCAAAATTTTACACAATACATGAGGTCTAATTTAGCCTTTTCTAAACAGTTCTAATAGATGTAATATATAAAGTCCGCCGACAACCTGTATTATACGTAATAACTCTCCACGTGCCCCTGTGCTAAAAATAGTGCCAAGCGACTTTTAATACAATAAATAATAAAAGAAAAAAACGAGGCGGGACACTTTGAGAGGGGCGAGAGAGGCCCTAGGGAGTTATGGTATAAAATTTCATTGCAAAAGCTCAAAAGCTTCTTCAGATATCGCCCGGAAACGAAAGTGTTACACACAGACGGAATGTATGAATTTTCGACCTTGAACTTTGACCTTTTGACCTCAAAATCAATAGGATTCTTCCTTAGGCCACAGGGAGTTGTTATGTAAAATTTCATTGCAAAAGTTCAAAGGATTCTCGAGATATCGCGCGGAAACGAAAGTGTTAAAACAGACAGAATTTATGAATTAATGACCTTGACCTTTGACCTCTTGATCTCTAAATCAATAGAGTTCTTCTTTAGGCTATAGGAAGTTGCTATGCAAAATTTCATTGCAAAAGCTGAAAGGGTTCTCGAAATATCGCGCGGAAACGAAAGTGTTACAGACAGAAATACAGACGGACGGACAGACAGACCCAAATTAATATCCCCCACTTTCAGTGAAAGCGGGAGACAATAAATAAAATTTAAGGCAATGAAAACAAATGATTGGATAGATTTGATCTTGATTTGTCTGTCGGAGTACATCAAACATTTTTTTTTTCATTTTGGTCTGACCAAGGACTTCCCGCAAAAAACAATGATACAATACAATAAAAGGATTAAGAATAGAATAAAGTATATATAGTAAAAATAAAGTAAGAATAAATTATAAAAATAATCGATTTTCAGACATTTATAGAGTAACTGATGACATTTTAGCGGCATGTACAAAAATAATTATTAACTTTTAAGAAATACATAAACATTACAATGTATATCTATTGCAATTGACTTTTGAGTAGATATCGGGATAAAAACAATGAATATATGGAGGTAACGAACAGATATCAAGCTCAAAAGTCCATTGAAAAAATACAAATCGGGAGCAGAGCAAACACGGACCTCTAAAAACATCAAAGTTGGGATCAGGTGCCATGGAGGAGTAAGCATTCCCTGTCGACCGGTCACACCAACCGTATGCTCATTGGCATGATCGGGCAAACGGGAAAATCCGTAGACGATTCAGTTTGTAAATAATGGCCATTATGAAAATTTAAACGTCAGTAAGCATTTGACTTATTGTTAGAAGATATTTGCTGACTAGGTCATTGTATTGACCATAGAATTTGCAGAGTGTTGACTTGTTTCATCAACTTGTTTCAAAAGCTTGACTCGTTCTAGAACTTGTTTGTACATAGAGCATGCTCTTGAATATCGAATTACATCATCGGTTAACAAATCAGAGCACCACACCGTATGTGAAAGCACATGCCAAATCAGATGGTACATTTGACGGACCCATATTGCGATATGACACAGATTTCTGCAAATATTTATTCGTTTTATTAATTTTTCTAAAACTTGCTATATATTATTTTAAAATTTGATAGACCAAAAGTTTTTTTGAGCATCTAAATCGAATTTAGTTTGAGTGAAGTTTAATCCTGTATATAATTTCATTGTTTCTTTGATTTAAATTTAAATCATATTATTTTTCTTTATCCAATAATAGATTTTCACCATAAGTATAAATTTACCGTGTTTTACCTTAAGTCAGAGCAGTGATAGGTTTTCATGAAGTAAATCCATTGTAACCGTAAAAGATCTGTGTCTTGTGGTATGTAACGTATGATTGCGTGAATCACTTACTTTAAAAGAGTTGATTTATGTAATTACATTTATTTTGAGTGTATTATTTCTACTTTTTTTTAGGTCAAAGCTTTTGCATATAATGAATCTGTAAGATGCTTACAGTAAACATATATTTTATATTGAGTATGTTTTGCTAAAATTTTTACTATATTTAGTTCAATTGTCATATCCAAAATTTTAAAATATTTTTCTATAGTTTTGATGAATAATTAGAGGATATTCAATGTTTTGTAGTTGGATATGGAATTTATTTTAGGATTGGGACATCTTTGTTTACAATTGCTGAAGTCCTTGTCAAAGTAAATAAAGAGATGGAGTACAATAACCTAACCATTTGTATTAATTTGGAATTCTTAAACTACTGAATATGTAGAAACAATAAATTTGATCAGGCACGCACGTAGGATCAATTTTGAAAAGGCTGGAAGGGGGGGGGGGGGGGTAACGTAGTATTTTTTCTATAATGTTGGATCTCGGCCAGTCGGAAATCTAGGAATTATTCAATTATATATATGATAAAACAAACTTTGGATAATATTTTTGAATACACAGATGCTGTTCGATGATGGGCATTTAAAGACTTATTATTATTATTTTCTAAATTGCTTACTGTACAATTAATTTGAATAGCTGCGTATTTAAAGAATTAGTTTCTTTTCTGTTATCTACTTATGATCATTGAATATATAGATAGTTCATCCTGAAATGCTACATCAGGTAAAATGCATATTAATGTATTTTTCCCTGAAAAATATCTTAAACCGAAAAATTGGTATATAATATTACTTTTTTTTTTACTACAAGTATCTATTCTTACAAGTATAAAACAAAAACTAAAGGCCTGGTTATAGTTGCTTTATTTCAATCATATATCAATGATCTGTGGAATATAGATATCATATAGATTACATGTTAATTGTGCCAAAGCATTAAAAACAAAGAAATGTCACCATGGCAATTGTTTACGTAGTGGGAACACAGCACAGCCGGGTCTTTTGGTTTCCTTCACAGAGCTTCTTTTTATACTCACCTTTGCAAAGGTGGTAATTCGGCAAACATTGACCGCCTGTCTTCAAGCAAGGACCATCTCCATCTAATATAATTTTTTTTTCTTTTAATTGATAAATTGGCTTGCAAATAATAATTTAGATGTTATTTTTTCGAACATATATCTCAGATAAGGAACATACGTAAATGAGTAAAGGAACATTTCGTTATAATTGGGGCGTCGACCTATAGGACCTGGATTGATTTCAGTCTTTACAAAAAGCATGTCGATTTCTATTTTGGTCAGTGACTTTAGGCTTCACACATATACTTACTAGTTTCTCATAAATGACTTTACTCCAGAATGTAGAGATAGCAGGAACCTTTTCATACACATTTACTATGTAGTATACTAATTGTCAACACATTTTGAATTTATCTCGAAATGTAGTTTTATATTTTTCTTTACTTTTCATTGTACATAATGGTGATATCTATAATCTTAATTCCTTTTGTGATGTGTGTTTATCTGACAACACATTTCCGTGGATATGATAAAAACATGCCATTAATGTATACAAATAAGTAAATGAAATCCAAGGGAGTGCAGACTTTACTGAATGTAGCCCTACTGTTTCAAATTAAGAACACTTGACTATGTATGTTATTCTAAATATATTAAGGTTTTGCCAAAGGTCAACATGTCCAAAAAATTATTTTTACAATAGCTCCAAAACTATGTGGCTTATAACGTTTAAACATTTACAGTTTATAAATATATCATTGATTAACAAATAGAAAGTATCACTTGATAACAAATACTTAAAAAAATATTTATCGCGAAAAATTCTTTAAAAAGATATGCATATATTTTTTTTTAAAAAATACACCTAATTAATTCCGTACTTTTAGTGAAAGCCATCATTGCAGAAACAATATATGTTTATCAATGAAGGGCAAGTTGGACTTCGATGACCTCTGGAAAGTTGTTTTCCCTGTTTATTTTGTCCAAATGTTAAGATCTGAAACCGAAAGTGCATTGCAAATGGTGGGTTTTATAGGGGTCTTGTCTTTATACATGTCATGATTTCAATAACTGCCTTTCAGAGACCATTCACGTCCAACTTGCCTTTCATTGATAAACATATGTTATTTCTGCAATGATGGTTTTCACTAAGCGTACAGAATTAAGCAGGTGCATTTTTTTTAAATCTGCAATTTTTTTTAAATTTTTTTTTCTCAATTTTTTTTTTTTAAATATTTGTTTTCAAGTGATACTTTCTATCTGTTAATCAATGATATATTCATAAACTGTAAAAGTTTTAACTTTATACTTCACATAGTTTTGGAGCTAGAAGTTAAATAATGCAAGCAATATATGTAATTTCCAATTAAATAACTCAGACAAGTGCTTGTATTATAGACGAAATAAAAGCAGTGTAATACACTATTTAAAAATCGATTGAATTCTATGGAATATATATAATAGAAATTCACTATAGCTCACTGCAGGCGAGAATACCTGTAGTATCGAGTAACATACAGTGAATAATTCCTGTCCTCGAAGAAAGTGTGCTATATTGAGGCACAGTTCCGCTTGACTGTGTATAAGTTACAATGGAATTTACAAGTTGTTTTCTCTTTAGTATATTTTATATCAAGAATGAACATACATAAAAAATATAAAAGTGAAAGAAAATACACAAGCCCCTGTAAAATCAAAGTACTGAAAGTACTAATGGGAGTTGATTTTAATAACGATTCTCAAAAAAATTCAACATATGTAGCCTTTTTGACATTTTTTGAAATTATGTACAACATTAATGCTTCATTATTTGGTATGTGAGAAGGAAATGACAAAGAAAATGTCACGATTCTACAGAGTCAAAGAGGTAAGGCTTGTTCTAATGTGTCCATAACTTTTGAATGATATGCAAAAACGTGTAAGACAACTCCTCTGCTCAAAATTTTAAAATTTAAGGTATTTTTTTCTAACCAGAAATTGTTTAAAAGTTCTGTAATAACTGCACTTTTTGACTGAATGTGAAACAAGTTGTGAATTCCATTCCTTCGTATAATATTTGAATAAACAATCCTAAAGTTAACATTTGATGGTGTAGGTTTTGCTAATATGCATATCGGACTTTTTTTTCAATATTGCAGATTTTTGTTTTTCATTATAAAAGGGAAAAACATCAGAAAGCAGATTAAAAATTGTCAAGAAATCGGAATAATTTCTTTCTCAATTGGTTCCTTATTTTCTTGTGTCGTGGATCGAAATGCACTCTTTTATTTACAAAACGAAGTTGATGATTCCTTTTATGTTTGAAAATATAAAACAAAGCTTTTTTACCGTGATATAGAAAAATGTGGTAATAGACCTTTGGAGTTCTTTATCAAAAAAATTTACAAATATTTTTCATTTTCTGAAGATTTCCCCCACAACTTGTATTTTCAATTTCTAACATAATAAGATTGTTCTTTTTTAACTGGAAAAGTACATTTAAGACAGAATTTTGAAAAAAAAAAAATAAACGACATTCAAATTCAAACGCCAAACTAACATATATTCAAATATTTGAACTTTTCTTCAAATAATTAAATCTATCTTCAAAAGAATTGAAGATGTTTACAATTGAATTAAAGATAGGTCTCAATGAATTATAGATAGGTGAAAATAAATACAACCTTCTTTAAATAATTGAACCTAGGTTTAAAAAAATCATAATTTTAATTCCATTACAGATATGTTAAATTCAATAACAGATAGGTTAAACTAAATTATACCCAACTTCAAATAAGTTGCAATCAATAAGCAGACCTCTACATGCATTTAGCCAAAACAGTAAACATCCATCAAACATTTCACCATCAAACTGATATATAATATCGGGGTCACATGACAAGTTTACATTAAAATTACTTTATTAAAATCCATCTGACTCTACACACAACTACTCTGAAGTTGATATTAAAATGATGATGAAGTTCCTCTTGACAACATTTATGTAGTCTTCGGAGACCAGTCTTCCAACATACTGTTGGCATTCCCATGGGTACTAATTGTACCCCTTTATTAGCTGACCTGTTTTATATTCCTATGGAGCAGAATTTATTAAAATAAACTTCTACATCAGAAGAAGAAAACACTTGCTGTGGTCTTCAACTCGACATTAAGATACATGTATTATCAATCAACAATATACATGTATACTTTCATTCATATGTCGATTTGGTTTATTCCAGTGAACTTGAAATAAAAGACACAACAGATCAGTCTATATCATATTTGGATGTTTTATTGACCATAGACGATAAGGGCCTACAAACAATTAAAGTGTATGACAAACGAGATAACTTCATCTTTTCCGTCGTCAGCTTTCCTTATTTATGTACTTACGTGTATATCCCGCTTTCATCTTCATATGGTGTTTACACCTCCCAACCTTTTCGATATTCAAGAGCATGCTCCGAGTACGATCAATTTTTAAACCGAGGGAGGCTACTTACAGGAAAAAATCCACCTGTGACGTCACTCTTTTGTTTGAGTGCTCCATTATTTTTCAGGAATGGAGAGTTGCAAATTACATTGAAAACAGAATTTGTTATGCCGTACCTCTACCGAGGAAAGAACTTAGAAAATTTTAGCAAGCTTATTTTCACATAAAGAAAATAAATGTGGCACTGTTGAGAATCGAACCCGGTACCTTCACCTTTGGAGTTAGGTACTCATCTCACTAGGCTATCGAAGCTGTTGAATGACAGCGGATTTAAATAACTTCAGTACACTTTTTTCGCCTTACTTTCTCTCTATATATAAATAAATACTACTAATATGTTAAATGTGTATTTACAATGTATCTTATAAATATTCTTTATTATATATTAACAAACAGTAATTACAAGCATTTAAAAAGGTGGATTTTACGCAGGTTAATATACTCGTAGCTCTCCATTCCTTAAAAGCAATGGGCCTCGGCCCCTTCGGGGCCTCGGCTCCAGTACTTTTAAGGAATGGAGCGCTACTCGTACATTAACCCTAACATAAGTTGACGTTACAGGGATTTCAAGAACTTGGTTTGAAGCCGGCATAAATTCTATGGTCGTTAAAATGATTTTGATAGCAAATATAACCTATCATTGGGTCGTATTTTGGCTGACTTGTTTCATACCAATTGTTAGGCCTTTCTCTTTATTCTGAATTTGACTACGGAATGTTCCGCCTACCTGATCAATACATAGAGCTCACGGAGTGTGTGACCGGTGTTTTATGCCCTCGTCACAAGTTTCTACTGTTTAAAGTTTTCTTGAGATCGACCACTGTTTGTTACCTTCATTCTGTTAGGAAATTAGGAACATTCGCCACATCATGAAATCTTATTCATACAATTTATTCTACGTGTTCAATTTGCCTTGAATCACTATTTTACAGACGTACATAAAAATACTTATCGGTTAACAATCAAACTGGAAACCTATATCGACTACTAAAATCAGAACTTTGATCTATTTTCGAACTGAGGAAACAATTGTTCCGGAAAACTGCATAAAAATTCAGAAGGTCGAGATCATTTGCGGGGAAGAAGTTCAACGAATACACAACTCAGGAATAAATAATGAAATTCGAAGAAATGCATTATTATCGTGAATTACTTACATGTATATGCAAACTAGGTACGCTGTAACAAGTAGCAAATATACATGATACACACCTGTATGTAGATGTGTGACAGCAAAGGATAGGGTCTCAAAAATAAAGAAAAATGTGCATAGAGTAGCAGTCTGCAGTGCGTTAGTCGTATAAACAGCCTAGGTGGGTGGTTCAACTGAGTGCACTTTTGGGGGTTTTGGAAAAACCCATCCCCTGAAATCTGGAAAAAAAACCAATCTCCCTGAATTCTGAAATCTGGAAAATAAATATCTCCACCAAATCTGTAACATCTGGGGAAAAAACCCAGCTCTATGGAATAAAGAGGGGATAGGGTGGTGTGCAAAACCACTGTACGCGCAAAAGAGGGGGTATGTTTTAACTATGTTTGGTGTACGTTTTGTGTACATCTTATCTACGTTTTCTGTTCGACACACACAGTTAAACTTGGCATCAATCCATATCCCAGCTCCCTAAGCATTGTGACGTCATAAACTGTGTAAATACTCTATTCCTTGAAGGTTGCACTCAATCGATTGTCAAATTATCCCTCTGTGAACATGGATCTTGACAGTGATGAAAAAAAAACCGATTACATGCACAACAGCTTTTGAAATAATGAAGACGGTAAAAAGAGTTGGAAATGATTATTTATCGACAGGATTTACGGAATATACCTGAAGAACCGAATTCAACACCCTCGTCACCATCCCATCAAACACAGAAGCAAAAATTGATCTCCCAGGTTTATCAAGGGAGACTGAAATCCAGGAAATTCCAAGAAATTCAAAACCAACGAAGATACAGTGTGAATTTTAAGGAATTTCCAAAAAATTAAAACAGAGGATTTGTTTGGCGTTTACTTAGAGACATGCTAAAGATGTCAAACATCGCATGCAGTGTAACCCTATCGATTACTTACGCTTAAACATTCGCCACCCTTCTCTTGATTCCGACATTTGGTTCGAGTTAACGCAAGTAAACATTCCAACGAGGAAGTCATTTTAAACAAAATAGAAGCCGTACAACAATTTAAGAAGGATTTTAAACTGGCAGAAGGCGCCACGTAATTCGACATGTTTTACGCTAAATATCTTCAAGGAAATGGTTGACGAAAAATCAAACACCAATAAGGATAATTTCAAGAAGGGGAAATGATCTGTCGTTCAGATCGATAATCCATGGGATATGCTGTGCTTACCTCGAGTTACAATCCGGACGATATGTCTACTAGTGGACGACAGGCCATTTTATCAATGGTATCAACAACAACCTGGAATAGTATTTGATTTCTAGAAAGAATTTTTAGACTATTGTATATGACATGGACATCTTAATTTCAATTAAGAGCCACAATAAAGACTGGTCAAAGTAGACCCCTTTTAAGAATCCATAACTTTTGCCAGTGCGACCAATTTAGCTTACGGTCGAGGACTCATGCTTGAGGATGCCATTACCATCATTCCTAACATGGGCTATCAGGCTGCTAGTCAATATTCCGCCAAAGCCTGTCGCTGGTTAAGCTGAATGAATCACCAGGGCGGTCTACCATGCGACAAGCTAGAGAGGGGGGGGGGGAGTCAAGATCGGAACTGGATACCAGGAACCAAGGCCACTCGCACCGTGTTCGAATTCTACGGATACTTTTGGCACGAGTGCCCCATATGCTATCCCAATCTGCAGTACGGAAGCTCATCCTCACCGTACTAATTTTAATTACACGAGAAAAACCGTAAGAAGGAGTTCAGAATTAAAGTTTATCGAGTACTCCATACTAGGTATCTGGGAGCACAAAGTCGATCAACAAATGCAAAGAGATTTCCCTCTACAGAATTTCGTTCGAGACCGAGACATTCAGGATCCTGTGCCCCCCCCCCCCTCCGAGAATCCCTGTACGGAGACCGTAACAATGCTTCAAGGTTGTATTGTGAGGACGGAGACATGAGATACGTGGACATCTGTTCCTTATATCCTTACTTTCAATACGGACCTTTTCCTCTGGACCATCCTCAGATTATTACAAACCAATTCCAGGACGTGAGAACGTATTTCGGACAAACTCATTGTCGGGTCTTACCGCCCCGTTTTACCTTATCGCACGGGAGGCAAGTTATTATTTCCCTTGTGTCGAACTTGTGCAGAACAACAAGACCGCACATCCCCCAATCGATGTTAACACATCGACCAAAAACGCAGTCATACGGGCACCTGGGTGACTACGGTATTACATAAAGCCATGGACATGGAATATACATTAGACCAGATTTACAAGGTTTGGCATTTTCCAGAAAGTAGTAAGGATTATTTAGACCATACATCAACACCTTCTTAAAAATCAATCAGGAATCGAGGAGGTATCAGGATGGACCTTTAGAGTATTGGAAAAAAATCTTGTGCGAAGAACTATTGCCAAACTCTTTTTAAAGTGTTTGTGAAGAAAATTCGCTCAACGCCTGGTATTACCCAAAACTCGACGAGTAATTCCAACAAGCTCTTACAAGATTCTACCTTAGACATCAAATAGTAGAACTGTTAGAAAATACTAAAAACGGGGAATCGGACATGATGGTAGTAAATTATCAACAGAAAGAGGAATTCGTAGAGGCGTGCCGTTTTGGAAATGCGGTGCTTACTTGTGTCACCACAGCTCACGCTCGCCTACATCTGTACGAGACTTTACAACCTTCAGTAGATCGGGTCCTCTATTTCGATACAGACAGTATTGTGTACCGCAACGTGAAAGGAAATTTAACCCGACCATCGTTAACAGTTTAAGAGGATGGTCCAACGAATTAGACGGGGACTGCATCATGAAATTGATGTCGGGAAGCACTTAAAATAATGATTACCTCACAGCAAGTGGAAAATCCGTGTGTTAAGTGAAAGGATTGACACTAAACTCGGGCTTCCAATATCGTGTCACCAGAGATTTTCGAAAAAATGTACAAGAAAGAAATTGGCGTTATCAAAGTGTCGTATCCGCATAAAATTTAGAGGATTTGTCAACACACCGTAACGACTTTACCCTTACAGAAACAATGAAGGGTTGTATATGATAAGAGCCAATACATTGAGAATTATGATACTTTACCTTATGGTTTTTTAAAAGTAAAATGAATCTGTATTTATGTGTATATTATTATTTTTGGGGGAAAATCCAGATAATGGGGCATAAAAAGAGAAAAATATCCCCTTAAAATTTCAGCCATGATTGATGATCTTCATCCAGACTTTGCTCTGCTCTTAAAGAGAGTAGCTACTTTTGATCGTGGATGGCCAGAGCCTTTAATGGGATTATCTCATAATTTGGCAGAAGCCGGATTTATTACAGGGGAGTGAGAGATAAATCATCACTTTTTTTACATGTTTGAATTTAAAGGTCATACGAAACGGTTTTTAACACTAAGATTTTAATTCTTAAACATGAAGACTGGTATGAAAGAGTGTAAAGAGTGTCAATTTTTGCTTAGTACAAAAAATGCCTTTGCTAAACTGATCATCAGAAATGAAGGCATAAACTTGTGCACTTGATAAATTTGTTTCCTGCTTATCGTTCTCGATTTTGTGGTTTTATTTCGTCACAAAGACCCATTGATGTAAATAACGCTTTAGACCTTGTGTAATTGTACCGTATTTTAAGGAGTTAAATTTAGCCATTTTCTATGTATATAAATGTAATTCTGCTTTCAGATAAACAGTCTGATACCATAGTGCAGGCGACTCTGTTTGAACGAGTCGTTAATTAGCCACAACAACTGAAAACGAGAGCTTTTCATCATAGGATGATCCTGATGAATATTATACCTCTTTGAAACTTCCGATTTTCCCCTCCAACTATGATTACCTATTTTACATTAATACGTTAGAAATAAAAAATATTCTTATGCCTATTCAATACATATTTTACCGACAAAAGGATAGAGATACATGATGTTATTAATGTGCATTATGAAAATGTTGTTTTTCATTCAAATGAAATATATGGAGATAACGCACAGTATTCCAGCTCAGTCGGGAAATAACGGAAAAATCCGTCGACAATTCAGTGTGTAAATAATGGCCTAACAATTATTATGAAAATTGTCAGTCAGCATTTGACTCAATGATAAATTGTATTTGCTTACAAGGTCATTGTATCGACCATAGATCTTAAGAAATGATGACTTTAAACCAGACTGCTGATATTCTTGTTTCATCAACTTGTTTATCAATAATTTACCTCGTTTTAGAAATTGAACATCTTGCGTATCGAATAAACTGAGAGATATAAATCCGTATGCAGGTGATGAAGGTATATTGCTGCATAAGTAAAGGAGGTTGACGATTTAAAAGTTAAAGTCATCACGTTTATCATAAAGCTTGGTAGTTAGATTACCATTAACGTCTTTTTCAAATAATATATCCAAATATGAAACAGGTGTGTCAGACTCAAAATGAAAATACATAATTTACGACTAAGAATAGTGCAATTTATTAACATTGACCCGAAGCTTCTTTCAGTAAAAATTTTAATATGCCTACAAATATGGGGGAAAAATGCCCACGTCACGAGTGCCCCACCTTTCAAATACTAGTAAACATGGGTATATTGAAGTTCATGATATACATGGTTCAATGGAAAAATATCTGCATCCTTAAATGCACGCTTTCTGCAATCTGAAAAACGAGGACTGATATAAAACGATATAGAAATGTACTACCCGATTTTATGACAAGATAATTGTAATTCTGCTATTACCAAATAAAAAAAAAGAAGAAAAGAAAATGACCGAAATTAACATACCTGCAAATACGAATGCGTATATACATGCACTGTAATGTAACAGTGTAGATACTTGTAAAGGTTTGGAGATTATTTCAAGGACATATAAAGAGAAAAACTATATAGAGATCCAGGTTCGGGGTAAATGTCACATTTGATTAGACGAAGAATGACAAATAGCTTTTGTTCCTTGTTGACGTTGCTATGCCTTGTGTGGTCTGTGCCAGTTCCGATGTGAAGAGAACAAATCGTATATTTCAATGTTGACTATAAATATAAAACTGGAAGAAGATCTCCCTTCATTTGTCATCGTGCAATCCGACGAGACACTACTGCCCTCTCTTCAAATGAAACATGAATTTACCATGGTGGTAGCAGGGCCCCCTAAATCTCGGAAAACCGAAATCGCCAAGAAATTAGTGGAAATTTAATCACCCCCGTTCCAGAAAAAAATCGTATGGTGTTATCGGAAATGGCGACCTGCCTACACTTCTTTAACAGATCGGGTGTCTTTCATCAGAAATATTCCGGAAGACGACGAAAATTAAGTGGCCAATTTGAATATTCCTCATTTACTCATTTTCGACGATATGGTGGGAGGAAAAGCCAACGGATCTATCGTCATGTCAAACATTAAGGACATAAAATTTCCCTGAAAAGGATTCGAGAATAGTTGAAAGAGCAAGATACGTACATGTATACCTTACACGTACAATGGCAGTAAGATCTGACGTTTCCAATTTAAAGAAATATAACGACAGGTGCACCTTTTCTATTGTGTGCCATTGAAGTGCTGTCTAAATATGCCTGGAGGGGATAGAACAACATGTATCGACTTGGATTTAATAAGAGTAGGTCCTTACGCCAGCCCTACAGACATTGTTGCAGAAATCAATAAGATAAATGTGTTGACCGTGAAAAACTCTGTTAACCAACTTTTATTCGCGGCGACTTTATTTCGCGATTTACTGGGGGTAAACTAGTTCGCGACGATTAATTTTCGCGATCAAGCCTTTTTTGGATCTGTTGTTAATAGACATAGAGACTTTAAGGACCGGTTCGCGGCGAGAAATATTCGCGTTGACGAGGCTCCCGCGAACCTCGCGAAAATTTCTCAGATTTTAAAAAAGTCAGTTATGTAACTCGTCTGCGTCAAGTTCCGTTCTTGGACATATGACACGACCAAATGGCCTTATATGACCTATCCAGCGCCCAACAGATTTATACAGAAATCTGAAATCCATGCATGTGTTTTGTGACGTGATTGAAGCACAGACGGTAGGATCCAATGCCTTGAAATTATTAAGAGTGGTACCCTGTCAATTTGAGGATCGAGAAGAACGATGAAAATGGGAACCTACTCGTGCAGAATACCTACCCCTGAGCAAAAAATATTTTGAGATCATCGTGATTTACATCATGATAGTACCAGCTCCCTTAGTCACCAATCTAGTAGGAGGACTATTTAGAGGTGCCAAACAGCAGCCACCACCCCCACCACCCTATTATTCTCCCCCAAACTATCATAGACGCGATCAAAGGGGGGAGAATTATTTAAAGAATCTACTGAAAATGGGAGCTAAACATCCCTTGAAAAAAAAGAGATCTTTCATAGAGGCTGTCGAAACCCATGGAATAAAAGCTCTGAAAAACACTTCGGGAATGGTGTGAGAAAAAATGAATCTAGGGATTCCAAGAAAAGAAGAAAGAGGATGAAAAACAGACGGGATTGGGCATAAAAGAAAAGGAAGACAGCGAGACAGAGGATTTTTACGGATCTACTAAACTCTGGAGCGAAGCATGCCTTGACCGCTGCTGCTAGAACTGGGTTAGATGAGTAAGAAAATAAAAGATCTTTAAAAGACGCCGTCAAAACCCGCAGAATACAAGCACTAAGTAATACTTAGGGAATAATAAAACAAAGAATGAATCTAGGAATCTAGGAGGAAAGAAAAAGAGAATAATACATCAATAATACTACCAGAGGGGGTCCTAGGAGAAAAAGAAAAAATGAGGAATTCAGTCCTTTAGATATCTTTGACTGAAGAGTATAAATAGTGAAGTCTGGTGGGAGTTGATTTGATCACATCTCCCGAGAGTAGACACATTACGTTGCAACCAGGTCACATCTCCTGAGAGCAGACACATTATGTTGCAACCAGGTTCTTTTGTGTGCGGGATAAACAATTTACAATTGTCCCAAGTCTCCAACACTAATATAGCTTTAAAAGACTCTAAATGGGAAGAATATTACCCCATTTCCAGTACGTTAGACTCGGATAAGGCTCGCATAGAATTCGAAATCAAAGGACAAGATCAATATCTAGATTTATCTCAAACCTATGTTCAAATGGTGTGTAAACTTACCATACAATGGTAATGATTTGACTGGAGGTGGTATTACCTCCACTTATGTGAATAATATCTTACATTCCTTGTTCACGAAAATCGATCTCAGTCTCAATGGAAAAATAATGACCCCCAGAACACTTATACAAAGCCTTTCTGGAGAAATTACTTTCATACAAACGTAGATTTGGCTACACAGATGGGAGCTTGTAGCCTGTAGGAAAAAGAAACGGCAGGGCACATTGACAAAACTGAACTCATTGATCCTGTGGGCCATGATTACAAATTTGATGTAGGAAAAAAAAATCCAAAAAATTATAATGATTTTGAAGTGAATATCATTCGAGTCTTCATTCTTCCAGTCATACCGGTCGATTTTAAAAATGAAGGGTTGGATAAACGTCACTAGGCCATAGATAATAGTAAGAAAATAACCTTTTTGAATCGTTTACACCTGGATCTGTTTCAACAAGACAGATTTCTACCTAATGGAGTAGATGTCCGGTTGGGATTTAATCGAGCAAAACCTCAATTCAACATGATGACGGCTACAGGATATTCAGGAAAAGTTAAATATTGGGCATGATCTTGTGGATGAGAAAAGTCAAATCGATGACAGTTATAATGATTGCCATTAATCAAAGTTTGAACAGTCACAAAGCCAAATTTCCGTTGATACGTGAGTATCGATATCAAGACTGCAAGACTGCAATACGGATGTGTGCGCAAAATATTGCATGTTTTATTTACATCATAGATAGACACAAGAAAAAACTGCAGAGGAGTGGTTATTTCCCCTTGAACAGAGTACAGCATTACAAAGAGATCATTGTGTACAGGGTGTATCAGAAAACATGCAACTATTTTGATCACTATCTGCCAATATATCAAATTTAAAGGCGAAATATCAAAATTTCAAAATTTATTCTCATAAAATACGAATGGCAAATAGATGAGTTTCAAAAGAAAAAAAGCTTGTAAAAATTTCACTTCATTTCAAAATATGTTTGAAATGGTGTCATTTTGCTAAATAAATATATCCGTTGCAAGAAAGTACTCATTATTCATGCAAAAAGTCCTTGTGAAATGAGTATGTTTTTAAAAAAAAAATGAGAGCTTTACCTTACCAGACTTATGCATTTCCTTAAAAAATAGGCTGTGGTCTCGCTGGAGGAAAATAGACTCATTACTGACAATACATTGAACAATTGTACACACTAATCAAAAACAAGTGTACATTATTAGTAAAAAAAAAATAACAGGTTATTGGTTTGTTTTTTTTTTAAATATTGGTGTTCTATTAAAAATATTTAAAAAATAACTGTTTTATTTATGTTGTTATTTCGTTTCTTCAATAACGTAAAAGAAACTATATTTTCGAATCATTGAGGTGATTCGTAAAAGGGTTTTTTCCTAATTTTACTTCTGGCGCCGCTCCTAGAATTTATCTCTGTCTGATAGGGGTCTCCTAGATAGGGTGGCTTCCTAGGTCTGGGTAGAGGCAAGCGTCGCCGACGAGAGGCAGCTTACCTTGGACGTGACGTCGACAGAGGGGGCATCCAGCATTACGGTCAACAGGGATGGCTATGCACATGCAACCAGCACGCCTCTGACGGCAGCCACAGCAAATATAATTGCTGGACTGTTGCTCAAACAGACACAAGGCACAACTGTCCAAATTGTCCTCCTCGACCTGCAAGCCCCAGAGTAGTATCTACCTTCCTAAATATGGAGGGTGATAAGGGCGCCCTATGTGGACTCGGTGGGTCCATCATCGGCTACTCTGAGCTCTTCGGTGGCCTAGCTAGGTAGTAATATTGCAGGCCTCGGTGGCCTGACAGGAGGGGTGGGGCTCCTCAGCGTGTCAGCCAGATGAAAATTCTGTCCCATGGGGCTGTTCTCTTTGGGAGGAGGTGAGGGATTCTTGAAAGGACTCCCTAGGGACGCCGAATAGGAAGCCGATGCCACCCCCCCCCCCGTCCTGTCTGTCCATGCGGTGATAAGACACAGGTCTTTTTCGCAATCTTCTAACATCTCTGGCTAGGCTTAGATTAGCCAAAGGCCATCGGGTCAGCTTCCGACCGGTAGCTATGTCTCGAACAATTCGAACATTCAATACCTCCACACCACCCATCAAAGAGTAGTCGGGAACGTCTTCATCTGAATCAGCAATCGTGGGTGTGTCAGGAGACCTGATACTAATGAATTCAGAATGACCCTGACAGTTCGCAAGCTGTTTAATTTATTGGCAGAGCGCGGCTATAAGAAAGCACTCTTATGCCCGTATGTAACGAGAGTCAAAAATTTCATGGTGAAGCCATTTTGTGTAATTTTGTCTATTGGATACACACATTTGGAAGAATAACTAATTGTGGGATTAGAAATGGTTTATAACATTATTCCCATAAGAAAAAATGTAGTTTCGGGCATGACTTAACAGTATTCATAATGCACAACATTATTTTGTGGCGTGGAAAAGCCTGATGGAAAGGAAAGCGAATTTTAAGGGATGAAATCGAGTGACCTGAATTTCTAAAAAAAACATTTATTTGAACTTTTCGAGAAGGTCATAGGGAAAGTCACCCTAGATTTCATGAGATTAGATATACAGAAAAATGTTTTGAAACTTACGAGATCAAATAAATACTCTCAAATGTAGAAATAGAACCAGCGTCCTTTTACCCATAGACACAATACTAGGTGGATCGGCCATTTTTGTTGAAGAAACATATACAGAGTAAAAAATATATTTCTTAATTCGTGACCTGTTCTGACTGGAATATTTTGATAAACAGAATTGGATTACTGTAAATTAATCTGATTACTATTTGAAGTGGGAAAGTCTAGATTAAAACAACAACAGAAGTTTGATAGAGCAGGGTTCTCCATTATTTTAAATTTGACTGTGGCGCAAGACTTTCGCGAAGTAGTAATTTTCGCGGTAATTCGCGACCGGATTCGCAAAAATTGAAATACACACAACTCTTCTGAATCGCTTTATCTCATATACAAACTTATGGTATGAAATGTTGGGCGAATTGAAAAATACATTTAATAATATTAAAAACAATAAATGGAATTCGGTAATGTAAACATGCATATAAAAAGAATATTTCCCCAAAATAAGTGTACTGTGATCCACTCCCTCCCCCCTCCCAACAACATAGGTAGGTACTTAGAAATGAATAAAATAATATAAATAAGTTTTAAATAGTAAAACCAATGTAAAAAGAAAACAAAACATTTGTTTACAAAAGGTAAATTATACACCTATAGTATACATTAATAGAGAGAGGCAATTCCAGTAGGTCACACAAACTTCCATCCAATCGTTATATATTAGGTTTATTGAACTTATATTGGCACGTGTTGGCTGTACAGATGCACGAAATTGCGAGTACAACTGCGACTTTAATATATAGCTAAAACATCTATTGATTTATATTAATAATTTCAATTAAATAACTCAAATTAATAAATTACTTTTTATAATTTGTATTTAAATCAACGTTTGTCCTGTAAGCAATATCGCATCATTCCAACGACCCTACCAAGCGTTGTAGTTTGCTTATTGAGGTTTTATTGAGGCTAATATTTGCTATATTATTCATTAATTATTTCAATTTTGTGTGAAAATAAACAAATCTTACCTAGCTGCCACTACCTATCATAAATGTCAGAGACATTTTTTGTTTAGAACGGGGCGTTGGATATTGAACCCTCGAATTCGGAATGTTTCGGGCATACTCATATACGTAATACAAACTAAGCGTTCAATAAAACGCCCAGATATTGAACTCCAAAATTCTCCCGATTTTTAGTAGTTTTTTAATATAGACTAATTTATTAGCTATATAATAATAGTAATTATTGGTGTTAATTGAATGAAATATCATAAAAAAGAGGCCCATTGGCCACATCGCTCAACTGAGCACTTTGGCTAGGAAGAAGCAGAACTCAGTTCAGTTGAGAAGTTTTAAGGGGCCACTAACTCCGGATGCTTCTATATCATGATCAATATTACTAATCATGGCTTTGCTGTTCTTAAACGAAGAATTTTAAAGATTTTATTGCTATGTATTCCTATTCTGATTTGTCATCGTGGCCCCACCCTATCCACCGTAAATTTGAACAAATTTGAATCTACACTACCTGTTGATGCTCCTATAAGAATATGATTTATTTTGGCTGTGCTGTTCTTAAGCAGAAGATTTTTTCAAGATGATTTCTATATATTCTTATGCAAAACTTTGATCCTCTGTTGTGCCCCAACCCATGGGGGTCATGATTTGAACAAATCAAATATATGGAGATAACTAACAGTATTCAAGCTCAAAGTCCATTAAACATTACAAAATAGGAGCAAACACGGACCTCCAAAACATCAGAGGTGGGTCAGGTGCGATGAAGGAGTAAGCATCACCTGCCGACCGGTCACACCCGCCGTATGCTCCTTGTCATGATCGGGAAATAACGGAAAAATCTGTCGACAATTCAGTATGTAAATAATGGCCTAACAATTAGTATGAAAAAATGTCCGTCAGCATTTGACTCAATGATAAATTGTATTTGCTGACAAGGTCATTGTATCGACCATAGAACTTACGAAATAATGATTTTAAACCAGACTGCTGATATTCTTGTTTCATCAACTGGTTTGTCAATAATTTACCTCGTTTTAGAAATTGAACATACGTAGAGCATGCTCTTGCGTATAGAATCAACTGAGAGATATAAACCCCGTATGCAGGTGATGAAGGTATACTGTTGAATAAGTAAGGAAAGTTGACGATTGAAAAGTTAAAGTCATCACGTTTACCATAAAGCTTGGTTGTTAGATTACCATTAACGTCTTTTTCAAGTAAAATATTCAAATATGAAACAGATGTGTCAGACTCTGTAGTATCTTTTATCTCAAGCTCACTGGGATATATCGTATCGACATAATAATGGAAATTATAATAATTATTGTTAATTGACAATACATCATCGAGTATCTAAATGTCGAGTTGAAGGCCACAGCAAGTGTTTTCTTCTTATCACGTATAAGATTTTGGACAAATTCTGCTTCAAATGAATACAAAAAAGGTCTGCAAATAGCGGGGCCCAAACAGTACTCATGGGAATTCCAATAGATTGTTGGAAGACCTGGTCTCCAAAAACCACATAGATATTGTCAATCAGAAACTCAAGCATCTTTTTAATATCAACTTCAGAGTACTTGTGTGTACAATCAGAATGTTTTCTAACAAAATAATTTTGCAAATGACCAATGACAAGGTAAGTAAATCTACGAG
This sequence comes from Saccostrea echinata, assembly GCF_033153115.1. Taxonomy (NCBI): domain Eukaryota; kingdom Metazoa; phylum Mollusca; class Bivalvia; order Ostreida; family Ostreidae; genus Saccostrea; species Saccostrea echinata. The sequence continues at coordinate 19,051,978 of NW_026889763.1, forward strand.
TTCCTTTTTTATTAAAAAAGCAGCTGTCAATGATATCAAAAAGCCTGGACTTTAATTTATCGTGGGGAATGGTTGTGTATAAAGTTGAAAAGTCGTAAGTTTTGAAGCTGTTAATTTTGGCAAAATCTTGTGATTTCAAATTTTCCAAAAGTTCCTCGGAATTTTTAGTATCCACATCTGATTTACACTACTTCTCGAATATATTGTTGCACAGTACTCTTGAAGTTTCCCCTTCACTACTGTTAATATATTAGTGAGGAGTAAAGAAAGAGGCTTGGTTGAACATTTACTGGAACCTGCTATGTATCTTTGTTGTAAGGATTTTTACAAACTTGATTCTACAATACCTAAGGTTTCTTCTGTATATATATATGACTAATAATGGCTTATTGTTCTTGAGACACAAGAAACCCTTAAAATAAGTCGGTAATATGTCCCAGGCGAAAGCCAACATGGCGGGTAGTTGCAGGCCTTGTTGATTTTATAGTATAGAGGGGTAGACCTATGTAAACTATCAATTCGTCATCTACAAACTTACATGGGGAGCGCCTATAGCGATTATGTTCGAAATGTGATTTAAATGAGGTGGAGGATGAAATACATTTTCTATTCAAATGCACTAAATTCAAAGATGAATGATAAATTTTCTTAAAATCTGTCTCAGAATTATGTACAAATTTCCCTAATCTTGATTTTAATGAGAAGCTTATATGGCTATTTTCAAATGAAAATGAGTCAATCTTAAGAATACTAAGTCAATTCATATCAAAACACTGCATATGATTTTTAAACAATATTACTGTATATTGTTACATTTTGTAAATTATAATTGTGCTCATTTTGCTTATCTACATTAGACATGAACAGGAATGCAACCTTTTATTTATTCATGTTATATATTTGACTAGAATTCATGCATTTCCTAGAGCACCGTCCCTTGATGTCTCCTGTAGACTGGCAACCATTAATACACCTTTATCTTGTAATCTATTTACATTTATACACCACAATGGTAAAATTTGTTTAATTTTCGATTATGTACATTTTCTCAATTTTATGTGATACATACATTATTGAATTGCTGTTCTACATAGGTTATAAGGAGGAATGCTGTCCAGACAGTTACATTTCTGAGACATGTATATACTGTCCCTTAAAATCTTTTGTAGTTTAGGGACTCAATTGTAATGCCATATATGGCTTCCTGATGTAAGGGAGATAATTCAAATTATTTATCACCTCTGTTTTGCTTAGACTCAACATCTAGTATTTTTATGTTCTGTATTGCTGTATGTTCATGTATTTTCTTGTTCTCTTGAGTGTTACAAATTATGCTTGTATCTATGTTATGCCCCCAGTGGGACCACTGGGGGGCATAAATTCTATTCTATTCTATACTCTGCATTGAGCAGAAGTGGATTAATCAAACAAGAGGCCTAAGGGCCTTAACGGTCACCCGAGTACACAATTTAGAGGATCCATAAACTGATAAATGAAGCTTTGTTTCCCAAAAGCAAGAAATAGAGTATGATTAGCATCAACAAATTAATTGGTCTAGTATCTAGTACCATGCAGACTATTTAACAAAATCTCTATTTTTTTAACCCCATATTCTTACTTCTCACATTGGCCTCTCTTGGCCTTTGAAGAACATTTGAAAAGATAAGTTATTTTTGTCTCAGTTTTATTCATCTATTATTTCCAAGTCTACCTGATCATTAAAAACTGTGAAAGTGCTTTTTGTATTTTACAATAAATATTCTTGCATAATTCTCGTATTCTATTAAGCTTTCAAATACATTGTTTACAGTGATTAATTATCAAAGGTGAATGGCAAAGGGGAATAGCTTTGCTCAGCAGAATACAAGTAAACAGAACACTTGACTAAATGGTCCAGGTGTTTAAAATTCTGGTAAAAATACCTTTGCATATTAAAACTTCTACTCTGTTTGCCTCGAATATGCCCAGAAGCATAGAAGATTTTAAAATTTTAAGAAATGCATTTTCACTATATTAATAAATAAATAAAGCCCCACCCTTACACCAGAACATCTGACCCAGGGGCCATGAGCTCACAATTCTGGAAGAAGCACCCTTGCTCATCATAACTATACACTTGTTTCTTTGCTTTATGACCATTAGTAAAAAATATTTTGAAAGAAATTATGCATTTTCAATATATAATCAATAGAGTGCCCCCCTTCACCTAACCCCTGACCCAGGGGCCATGCATTTCACAATTTGGAAGAGGCATTCTTCCTTATCATAACCATGCACTTCCTTTGCATAAATTTCACAATTTTTGTAGAGGGCTCAATGCTTATTACAATGATGCCAACAGTTTGACAGCTTGATGTCAAGGAGTAAAGAAGGAGATTTTTAAAGATTGCATTATTTTTGGTGGTTTTAGCCCCACCCCTCAGGCCCCCCCGGGGGGGGGGGGGCAGGGACCATGAAATTCACAATTTTTGTTCCCCTTCACACATAGATGTTATATGCCAAATTTGATTGAAACTGGTTAAGCGGTTTCAGAGAAGAAGCTAAAAATGTTTAAATGTTAACACGACACACGACGCACGCCGACGGACGAGAACGGATAGCAATAGGTCACCTGAGTGACTAGGTGACCTAAAAAATGATATGCTGTCCTTCAGCACTGATTGCAGTTCAGATACATTTTGTTTTTATACTCTTCTCCATATATTATGTATCTGTTTTTTCTACATAATGCAGAAGTGGATTTCTGTGAATCCTTTAGCTGCCTTTTATTGACGTATTACATGTAGGCATATTTTATGTGTTCAGATAAATGTATAGCATTAATAATAATGCATAGGTTTACACATTGTTTTAATTAAATATGCAGATATATGTTAAATTAATTAAAACAATCTATAATAAACTTAGAAAAACCACCAATGTACTAAATGGAAGAATTGCTCTTCATGATATGTTGTATTCTGTTTGTTACTTTATCTGTAATTATGTAGTTCTTAATTTATAATTTGTAATTTTGTATTTACTACCACCCGGTTATAAATTAATTTAAAAGTTACAATATGACATATATATGTTATATGTTTATGCCCATTGGGCCCTGATTTGATAATAAATCATATTCTATTCTATTCTATACTACTTGTATCCCGCTCCCAATCTCCGATTATTCTATTCTATACTACTTGTATCCCGCTTCCAATCTCCGATTATTGCTGGGGGGGGGGGGGGCACATTTTTCAAACACATATCCAAGATAAAAAATTATATTTACTAAAGAAATGAAGTCAATATTTCAATTCTTTCAATAAAAGCAATGAAGTGCCAATTTTTTTTTTTCACCACTGCACTGAATTAGACCTGCAGATATATATGTCAATGTTTCATTACCGGTTCAAATTAAGAACTACAGGAAAGTAAAGGTGAAAATATTCAAATAAGTATTTGTTTACCTGCATTGATTTCATAGTGCGGCCATGTCCTAACTTCATCGTACAAAGCACGACCAGGACACACCGAATCTTTTCTCGTGACGTCATAGTGACCATACAGTCTGTATTTTGGTGACAGAACTTTCCTGCTCATAGCACACTTCAGAAGTTTGTGAGCTGCATCAAGTGATTGCTTTGTCGGCAATTTTTCAACGAAATTTCCAATGAAAGATATGGCCAGTGATTTTTGATTATAATCAAAAGTATGTCCTCCGAGGCGATACCAGCCGCGTCCTTCGAAGATTTGACCTCTGTCACCAATCAGAAAATTGTACCCAATATCACTATACTCTACAAAATATGTAGAAATTTATGTCAAATTATTGATTTCCTAATGTACCAGGTGAGTTTTTTTTTTTTTTTAAAGAAACAAAAATATGGAATATTATACATTTATTGACTGAGTTCTAGGGCAACATGCGTTTTGTCGGACCCAAGAACCAAACTGTTTGCCTGAGGCCGTTAGGCCGCAGGCAAACAGTTTGGTTCGAGGGGTCCGACAAAACGCATTTTGCCCGAGAACACAGTCAATAAATATTTTGTTATACCTTTTACTTTTTATTTTGACATAACACGATATAAATTTTGTTTACCCGCACTGCGGTCTTAACTTGGTCAATTCTGTAAAGTTCTGTCAAACTCCAACGAATGCAAATGAGATACAGCTGACCCCGCCCATAATATGACGTAAGCGGTCCAACATCTCATCGACAGGTCCAATATCTCGCTCTACGGTCAAACTTTGATTTTTTTTATGACCGCTCAGTAAAACATTGGAAACGTTAGACTTTTTTAGTATAGAATTTTATAGGAAACAATTTTTTAAAGGTATAACAAGATTTTTTTCCATTATAACTTTCAAGTGACAGTTAAAATAAAACTTTAATTCGATTTTTGAATTCAAAATAAGCTCAGACAACAAATTCTACACCAAGAAGTTTTCAAATGAATGCAATCAGTAATTGAGTGATATATATGTATTTCAAACAACATTTTTTCTCTTTGAAAAATCAGTAATCAACATAAAGTTCAAGAGGACAGCTGTTGATCATCAGTTATAATTGTATTTTCTCAGGTTTTCTTGAAAAAAAAAATCATCTTAAAAATAAAAAAAAGTGATTAGTACGTAAAATAATTTTAGACTTACATGTACACTAGTATTTGACTTGTATTATAACCATTTACAATGCCAAATATCTAAGCCTTTTCAAGACACAAGTTCGGTTATTTAAATCATGAAAAAATAATAGACAAGTGACTTCTTGTAGAACAAGTCATAAAAAAATATTTTTAACAATACGAGGATTGTCCACAAAGTTTGTGGACAATTTTGTTCATACACTTCATGAAAATTAAATGTGTCTTAGATGAAGCAGTTGTCGTCATTGTCTGATAACTTCAAAACCGAACATTGGACAGTTAGTGAAGTTATTAAGAAAAACTGCAAGAAATGTTTCAAAAATTGACAGAAAGAGTGAGGTAGCCCATTCGATCGGAACAGCATCCAATTGTAAAATTCTGTTTTACTAATTATTCATACAACTGAAAATTATAGGAATATATTAAGTTTATTGATTTGAAAATGGTATATACTTTTTATGAACGCAGTGTACTATTTATGAGACACTACAAGACACGGAAAACTACTGATTTGATGAAAATAGTATATGTCTTTAAACATGACGTTGTTATATATATAATTCTTGCGCAACATCGGACTTGACCGTGCAGTACGTGTATACGTAATGGATAAATAACGAGATGGTGCTGAATAGTTTAGAGAAAATATTCCCTCCGAGGGCCGAAGCCCCTAGGAGGGGATGTTTTCTCTAAACTATTAAACACTATCGAGTTACTTATCTTACTAGCCCATTTAGATATCCAACAGTGACACAATATAATAGCCTAGTCGAACACCCCTTTTATTCATGGACTAGTGAGCATGAAACTGCATAGTGCTCATGTCATTTCAGACATTTCCATAGTCATGAACAGTCATGAAATCAGAGGAAGAATAGTTTTAAACCTAAAGTAAATTTAGAGAACTAGAGGTTCAGATAGTGTTTTGAATACTTCTGACCTGAAAGCAGAGGATAACTACAGAATTTCGAGAAAAGGTGGAAAACTATAATTACATATAAGATGATGATGATTTGTTAAGGAAAAGCAATACTTCTAGTAGTGCTAAAACAGATGAAAAGAGTGTCGATGTTATGCGGAACCTGCTTTAAAAATATTCAGTGTCAAGATCTGCAAAAAAAAAAAAAAGTGACGAACGAGCCAATGCTCACTAGTAATACCCCCGCTTTGATGGGAATGTACACAAGTTCAGTTATGGACAGACACAAGGATGAACAAGAAGTTGACATCGTATTAAAATGAATCCCACCATATTGCCTGCCTAAACAAAGAGTGTGCTAAAATTACAAGCATTTGCAATTATAAGTTGCTGAGAAAACTGCGACCAAAATTTGTTCTGTATGGTACGGACAGACGCACGGATAAACGGGAAGTTGACATCGGTTCGTACAAAAATGAATCCCACCATATGGCATGCCTAAACAAAGAGTGTGCTGAAATGTCAAGCGAAAACTGCGACCAAAATTTGTTATGTATGGTACGGACAGACGCACGGATAAACAGAAAGTTGACATCGGATTTGTACAAAAATGTTTCCCACCATATGGCATGCCTAAACAAAGAGTGTGCTAAAATTTCAAGCATCTGCAATCAGTAGTTGCTGAGAAAACTGTGACCAAAATGTGTTATATACGGTACGGACAGGCGCATGGATAAACAGGAAGTTGACATTGGATTCGTACAAAAATGAATCCCACTATATGGCATGCCTCAACAAAGTGTATGCCAAAATTTCAAGCATCTACGATTAGTAGTTGCTGAGAAAACTGTGACGAAAAATTTGTTACGGACAGCTAGACACACAGCTAGACAGAAAGACAGACACACACACACACAAGGGTAAAACAGCATACCCCCCTCTCCTTCGGAGCGGGGAAATAAAAATAGACGGGCTTTCAGTTTATTAAATTGTTTTGGGAAGTACGCTGGAAAAGTACGAGAACGGAGATGAACCACGAATAATCTGAGTGGATTTGTTGATAACGGACCCCTGAAATAATATTCAGCAACAAGAAGTGATGTGGTTTAAGGTTCAAGGTAAAAATGTATTTAATATAAGCGTGTCAAAAAGTGATGCTTTCAAAATTTAAGACCGGAAAGATTCTGTTAGAATACCATCGGATAAGCATTGGATATTTTATTGACGACAAGAGTCTAATAGTGTGTAAAATTCGGAGGAATTGTAATTTTTGTGAGCATTGGAAGTACATTTTTAACACGATTCTAATGGTGTGAAAAATGCGAAGTGATTGATTCCGTGTGCATTGGACATAAATTCTTATAGTGTGAAAATTTGGAGAAATTATTTTTATGTGCATTTTAAAGACTTTTATCTCTTTTGTTTATTGCCTAATTATGTTTGCATGTACAGTTTAAATATCCAACCGATAGCTAGGCAGTTAGATATTTGAATATCCAAGTCATATGCCCCCCCCCCCCCCCCCCGGAGTTTGCAGAGTTATTAAATGTATATACTAAACCAAGTAAAAGTGTAAAGTTGGTATGAAAAGTCATATTTTAGAATTTGGAATATTTATTCAACCACTTTAGGCCCACAGTGGAGCGTAAAGATGAACAATGTCCGAAATCATAGTCATAAATAACAATAAACAGAACAAAACAAACATATATTATATACAAATGTATATTGAACAGAGAGTTAACTGGCAACTTTTAGGATGCATAAAATATATACAAATAGTATATGTACAGGGTGTCCCAAAATATATGATACCATTTGAAATACCTGGCACAAACACATCCCTTGGCCAATTTCTTTGATATATTATGTCTCAAAAATATTTGAATGAGTTCAATTTTATAGCAACAAAATATTCCCAAACAAATTTCACAGTTACGAAATTGCAACCTAACAAATTTATATAAAACTTTTGCAAAAAACTGCAATTTCAATCAAAATGGATTATGAAAAGAGCTAGCTATCCTCATTTTGAAACTGTAATTATCAATCATAGTCTTAGAATACTGATGCTTAACCCAAACCAGAATCCTTAACATTTATAAAAGGTTTACCTCTGATGAAAATCCAGAAGTTACTACCGAGACAGAGACTGTTGTCTCAAGTTAAGGAATTTTGTGCAATGTCTAGACATTATCATTACACAGAGAGAACGTCATTTAGAGGGCATCATTTAAAAACCATAGCATTTTTCAAAGTGAACTCATTTTGCTGTTTTCTGTTTAATGACTGTCAAATTAGGTGAATTAAATTGGACAGTATATGCAATGTTTATAATGCATTTGTTTTTCAATATTCATTAAATTAGGCTTTACAGAATCGTGAAATTGCATCATATATTCTGGGACACCCTGTATAATGACTGTAATATGCCTATATTGTACTATGTTGTTTTCTCATATTAAAATTTGCATAATAAAACAACAAACTCAGAATCTTCATCTGACATAATCCATATATACGTTGTTTTTCTCCTTCTTATTTTTTTTAATTTGTCTTTTATTTGCTTGTCAAGAATTTTCTAGGTTGGAATTTTTTTTTGACTGGGATGGAACCCCCCATCCCCTGGAAAAAATTCCCGGATCCACGCCTGCAACTGATGGCCAGTTGGGTCTTTAAATATCCAACTAGTGATGGTTGAATCGGTAAAATATACGTTGACTAATAACAATGGTCGACGTCATTGAATTTTTTTTTAAATACGAAGTGTTTATAATACTAATGACGCTCGTAAATTATCAAATATTTTTTTTAATTTAAAAATTATTCTCAACTATGGTCTATAAATCTTATGTAATAAATATCAAAATTTATTAGCAGAATAGCATAATAAAGAAAACATAGTGTGTGTCCAGGAATATGTGATAAAAATCAAAATCCATATTATTGACGTTATCATGGAGGAATCAAAATGGGCCGTGCGCCTTTCATATACATGTACAATCTATTTACAACTGTATGTATAACTTTCGTAAAATAATGTGTATTGTTTCAATTTTTACACATGTACTAATTTATCAATCAATGTAGGATAAATCCAGAGACTTCCGAGTATTCCTTTCCGAGGTCTCTGGTTTTATCTTTCATTTATAACCCCAACCGGAAGTCTCTGAATCCAATTCAAAGTCTTATTTTGTATCGAGGTAATTTTCGAGGAAGTACGAAAGCCTATTAGGATCAAACTACGTTAAAAAAATTTAAAAGGCGTTATAACGCGAAAAAAGGCGTAATAACTCCTTTTGAAAAGGGGTTATAACGCGGAAAAAGGCGTAATAACGCAAATAAAGGCGTAATTTCGCCTTTCCAAAAGTCATTATAACGCGAAAAAAGGCGTTATTACGCCTTTCCAAAAGGCGTTATTACGTCTTTCCAAAAGGCATTAATAAGCCTTTCCAAAAGGCGTTAATACGCCTTTCCAAAAGGCGTTATTATGCCTTTTGAAGAGCCATTATTATGTCTTTGACAGGCCCGTGATTTTGAAGGGGGGGGGGGGGGGGGGCAGCCTCCCATAAAATTGACACTGCCTAAAGGGGAATCTTTTTCTTACTTTTTGGTAAAACTTTTTTTAATTGCAACTTGTCCGAGTTTAACCATACTGCAATAAAATGTTAAGGGACCAAGTAATCAATAAATGATTTTTTATATTTAAACTATAGCAAGACTATTCTCCCAAAATTCCAAAAAAGGGGGGGGGGGGGACACCCCCACTCGCATTCGTACTACCGGCCTGTTTGTTTGAAAAAGAGTTATATCCAAAAATGGGAAGGCGTTATTTTAAAATAATAGATATATGAAAGATTGAACCAAAGCCACCTTTATTTATGCAATATTTAGATTATAGTTTCAATATTAAAAATTATATTATAAATTATAGTATTTCATATATTCCTGCACATCTCGCAGACAGCTGTTTGCATGCGTATTAAGAGAAGTCAACACTCTACTTTTGAAAATCCAGGATATAGGCAGAGCCAGCTTTGGGCTTTGCTAGCCATGTATTAAAAATTCATGTCAAATTTGAAATATTTTTCTCTCCTCTTGGAAAAAAAACAGGCAAACTATTTGCATAGATATAATGAGCAATTAGCCTTCAACCAAATTTCTGAAATCCTTGCACCTTGGTAAAGGTGTCTGGCTTCAGAGAAGGACTAAGTTGGTTTAAAACTGAAAATATTTTACACATTTAAAAATCTTTTTTCCTGGAAATCTAATTATAATCATCCCCAGGGTGGGCTAAGTAAGTCATGTATTGAAAAATAAGAGGTGTAATAACGCCTTTCGGAAAGGCGTAATAACGCCTTTTGGAAAGGCGTAATATCACCTTTTGGAAAGGCGTATTAACGCCTTTTGAAAAGGCGTAATAACGCTTTTTGGAAAGGCGTAATAAGGCCTTTTTAAAAAGCGTAATAAGGCCTTTAGGAAAGGCGTAATAACGCCTTTTTAGAAAGCGTAATTACGCCTTTTAGAAAGGCGTAATAACGCCTTTTGGAAAGGCGTAATAACGCCTTTTTAAAAAGCGTAATAACGCCTTTTGGAAAGGCGTAATAACGCCTTTTTAGAAGGCGTAATTACGCCTTTTTTCGCGTTATAACGCCTTTTGTAAAGGCGTAATTACGCCTTTTGCGTTATTACGCCTTTTTCCGCGTTTTAACGCCTTTTCAAAAGGCGTTATTATGCCTTTTTTCGCGTTATAACGCCTTTAATTTTTTTTTTTTACCGTAGTTTGATCCTAATAGGCTTTCGTAAGGAAGAAATGAGTAGTTTACAATAAAGAGGCTCGACCAGAGACGTCCGAAACGATTAATTTGACAAGAAAAAAGTCTTTCGAAGCGAACGATGTCATTTTAAAGTAGGTTAAGGTCAAGATCTAGTAAATGAGTTTAGACTGTCTTTTTGGTGCTAGATCCATTATGACGTCATAATAGAATTTAACCTAATTTTTCCCGTACTTTATGGTTGTAATAGTGAAATGGGGTTCGTTTAAGGAATAATAAATACAAACACTATGTTGTTGTTGTGGATAAGTGTATTATCAGTAGTATCAGTAGTATCAGTTTTATCACAGCTCTGAAATATATATAAACAATCATAAATATTTTATAACAAAACATACATGTAGATTACTTGCCAGATAGCACGGTCAAATGAAGAGTTATTTCCCTTTAATTGTGCTCATAGATAAAACATTAAGAGTTATCTTTCTTAATCAATAATATGTACAAAGTATGAACACTCTGGAATATATAGATAAAACAATGAGATCAAATGATACTGAACTCTTCCAGAATAATATAATTATATAGAAAATATTCAAAATATATATACATCATACCTATATGTGATATAGAGCCAACTCCAAATATATACAAAGCTGAACACAGCTACATGTACTCTATTCAGTGATCTGTGTATGAATAATATAAATATAACTTTACTGTATTGCACACTTATTCTCACAGATAAAAAATATACTTAATACTCTACAAAGTCATAAAATAATCACACAAACTGAACTTTCATACTTTATATTAGAATATTATTATTTGGTAATTTAGCAGATAAACAATTATATAGAAATAATGAAATCAGTAAAAGTAAACTTACATTCTGTCCTGTCTTGGTCATTGTCATAAATAAGTCATAAAATATCAAAAAGCCAATATGTCTACTCAGACCAAGATCTCCAACAAAGGTAATTAACTAAGTAAAAACCAAAAGAGAGGGAAACTAACCAACCAATGAAATCCAAGTTGGCCTGGACACTACACAAGATATATATAGAAAAGGGACAGGGGTTAAAATGACCACTGTGATGTCATACATCTATAAATAACTCATGAAACACAGATTGATGTAAATAATTCCATGTGGATTTATTCAATAAATGAAATGCTGTAAAGAAATAAATATGACAATTTAACTGAATTAATGTAATCCTGAAATATAATTATAATTAAAATATGAAATAAATCACCCTATCACAATAGAGTTATATAGAAAATGAAGCAATTTCATGAAATTTAATTTGAAATCATGTTTAAAGTAACCCCGATACCTATGTCAAATTTAATATCATTTTAAAGCAGTGGTCAAGAAGATATGAAAAACCGTTTCCTGGAAGACTGTAGGCATTCTGGATACATTTCCTTTCTCCGAGTTGGTAAAAACTCCAAAATTTATACCTGATTTCCTTCATTTTTCATTGAAAATATGAGTTTAAAATATGGTTTTTCCTTGAGTTTGCCTACAAATTATGTCCCGATACACCTTATTTTACCATGCTATATTTGTAAAGGATCATTAAAAGTACTTGTTTCTCAAGTTTGAAAAATCTCTAGGCACCTTTGATTTTCTAGATCTTGACCTTAATGATTGATATATCAACAAAATACGAGCTTGAAGCGGGGATGCCTGAAATTGAGTTAGGTACCTTGTGGTAAAAATAAGTAGGGGTTCCCCGTATACGAAACAAGTGCCTGTGGCCCCAACCCACTTTGTACCGTATAAATTGGGTAGCTATTAAATTCATTCCTTAAGTAAAGTTGAAAGCTATGTATGCTGTATCAATTAAACCTAAGTAAATAAAGTACTTCTTACAGATTTCGATAAACTCACAGAGAAAGCAATTCTTTATTTTTTTTAATGACCTTGCATGCAACACAAAAACATGACCTTACCGTTTCCTATTTGATATCTTTGTATTCCTCGAAGCCTTCCTGAACAAGATTCTGTGCCTTCACACTGGTCCTTGTGTGTATGGTGAATAAAGGATATCTTTACGGGTAATGTCATGTTTATTACACTGTAAGCAGGATCAGAAGCACCCCATGTGTCACGTGACATAATTGGTAGGCCAGGACAGTCACCGGTGTCTTGATCTGAATATTAAGTAACATGAGGCGATTTTTTTTAATAACATTGAAAATGTCGTTAATACTTAATTTGAATTTTCCAGTATGAATTTTAATTTTTTTAACAGTTTTTGATTTGTTTATCAACTGTAAAAGTTACATTTCCTGGGCATGCATAGAAACAAATTATCATGCCCGGTGAAGTTTTTTTTTTTTTTTTTTTTTTTTTTTTTTTTTTTTTTTGAAGAACAATACATTTAAGAGACATTTTTCTTTCTTTTTTTGTCAATTCATCAGTTATTTTTGCTGTAGACTAATAAAAGAAAATTATTAACTCATACCTCGATATTTTGATAGACAGCATTTCTTTATGTGGGATTCACTGCCACAATGACCAAAAATATAAGAACCCGTTAAGCACTGCTTTCTTTTATCCTGACAAATCCCACCGGCAGCTTTGCAGGATGATTTATCTGAGAAATATTTTTGTAAAATTCTTCATAACTATCAGTATTTCCATTATAAAATGAAATTTTTATAAAAAGCGCGAAATTCGAACGTTTCTTATAAATTTCAAGAAATCAGTTCCTATGCTTAATACATGTATATCAAAATGCTCAGTATATCAAAAATCCAAATTTTACCATTCACAAATGAAGAACTCTTAAAGGATTGATGATTTTTTTCTATATCATAAAAATGGCAATAGAGTAAAAAAAAAAAGATCTTTTCTTTTATATTCCTATGCAAAAGTTTACCCCCCCCCCCCTCCTTGTGGCCTCTTACTCAATTCTCTTGATTTGCACTTCCTGAGGAACCCTGCTTTTGTTCTTGAGAAAATTTTAAAGATTTTTTTCTTTTATATTATCATTTATGAACTATATGTATCTCCGATTGTGGTCAACCCCCTACCTCAGATACCATGATTAGAACAAACTAAAATCTACGCAACCTAAGGATGCTTGGATATTCACAACATTGGTTATATATGGTTATATATATGTTTTTAAAAAAAATATTTTCCTATAAGATCAAATGTAAATCTTTAATTTTTTTTATTTTGACTACACCGAACATATAAGGTCATGATTTGAACAAACCTGAATCCGCCCTACCCGAGGATGCTTATATGTTGATATCAATAATTGTGTCCCTATGCTGTTCCTGAGAAAAATATTTTAAAAGAGAGTTTGACCAATCGACCGGCGTAATCTTCCACAGAATTCATAACTTTTATGAAATTATGACTCCAGTTGAAAGATCGGGGTTCCCTAAATTTTGGCCCTTTAAAAAATAGATATAAGGTCACTATTGTCATCTCCCTCGGGTTTGTAATCCGGAAGTGAAGTCCTAGTGTAAGCTGCCATCGGTAAGCTGGTGGTCTGGCAAATGACCTGATGATGACACGATTTCTAAATATAGAGTTCATTGAAAGTTCGGTTGCCCCCCCCCCCCACACTTTTGGTTGCAGTATTGTCAAATAAGGGTAATATAAGGGGAATGCAGTGTTTAAAGTAAAAAAAATTGGTACTTAAAGAAGTTGGAACCTACACCCCCCCCCCCTCCACACACACACATACACACACACACACACACACCCACACACACGAAATAGGATTTTCGAGTTTGCACAATTTTCCTTTTTTTTTTACTTGTTTAGTTTTTTCAGGTAAGTCTTGAAAATTTTTTCCTCGGGTTGCCCCCCCCCCTCCCCCCACTTTCAAAAACGATGCTACGTCACTGTCTCTGATTTAAGTAACTCAGTTCTGCAGGCATTGGAATAAAAATCATTAAGAATCATTATGAGTATTTTCTCGGATGTTTTTTTTTTATTATTATTCATTTAAATTTACCCCTCCCGAAAAGTTTTAGGAAAAGACACAATTTTCTATACCTGGCTCAGATTTTAAGGATTAGTAAATAAAGCAACTGTTATCATTTTCTTTATGGAATTCTAATTTGCTTTTTAGTTAATAGGAAAAAGTATAAAAAAAAATCACTCCTCATATTCTTGAAATAAAGCCAAAATTATAAAATTTGTGCCTACAAAATTGATGTTGGCAGATTGGGGTTCTTTTCAGTATGCAAATACTTAATTTTTAAATGGTAACGTTTCAATTTTATTACCTTTCTATATATGCATGCTTTTTTTTCCAGGATCGTACACTTATACATGTAGTATACATTATATAGCGTTAAAACATGAATCTGCATGGGCAGCAGAAGGATATGATGCAGGAGTGTCTCAATTTTTCCCTTGATATTCCCGTTGGCTCGATGGCCAAGTCACTTCAGAGGATACGATTAAGAAAAATAAGGAAAATCTGTGGAAATTAATTGAGGTTCGGATTAATTTAAGTTAGAGCTTTTTAAAGAACTTCTTTGATGCTGTAGTAGGCGATTAAGAACTAAAGTCAAAAGGAACACTAAGGTTTTATCCATCTTCTTGCGGAATAATTGTTAACTAATTTTTACGAATATTTCTCAGTGGTTTGGTTTTTTTTTTTTTTACATTGTACAACAAATATTTTAAATGAATAAAGTATATTTACAACAGGTAAAATAATACAGGCACGTAGCATCAGGAGGGTCGCTTCCCCCTCCACTTTTTCCCCAATCATTGATAAAGTTCATTGAAAGGCGCGCCCTCGCTCCCTCTTCCATCTTTTGTTGCAGTATGGTCCGTCAAATCATCCCATGGGAATGTATTACAATATAAAATATGTTTGTCGGAAGAGTTGTTATCCCCCCCCCCTTTCCAAGAAAAGAAAATATTGAGATTGGACAGCCCCTTTTTTCCCTTTTCAGATTGTTCAGATAAGTCGTCGATTTCTCCCCCCCCCCCCTTTTTTTTTCAAAAGAGATACTACTGTATGTAACAGCTGAGAAAATTATGCAACATTCCACTGTTTATTCTGTGACATTCATGAAGCCAAAGAGATGACATTTCAGGCTTTCTGGAAAGCCAAACTTGTTAGTATTAACTATGTTTACATCACCAGTAATGAAGTGTACAGCAGGCCTACAGTTGTAGTTAAGAAGAACATGAACATGTTGGAGGATTTTGTTTCAGATGTTCGATATCTAGGCAGGGTGGAGTTCTTTGTAATTAAAAGTTTAGAAGAAATAGTCAATGTATATATCTAAGATATACAAGGTGTGGATTTTAGTTTGAAATATGGTGGAAATAAAAAGAATGGATCCTTTTGTGATTTAGAATAATATATACTGCTTCACTCCTTTTGATGGCAAATGATAATAATATTAACTGATCAATGACCTGCTTTTCTGAGAAGAAGATTTTTATGCCCCGTTTTGAAGATTCGGAGATATATAGTTTTTGCCCTGTCCGTCCGTCTAGCTGTCTGTTTGTCCGCAAAAACTTTATACTTGTCCATAATTTTTGATTGGTCGGAGCTATGGCTTTCATATTTCACATGTGTATTCCATTCGACAAGACCTTTCTTTGGGTACCACCATATTTGACTTTTTGACCTTGACCTTGGAGTTTTACCCAGTTACCCAGCTGGTGCACATCAACAAAATTTACCCTAGATGCAGGTGATTTAATCGAAATATTTACAAATCGGGGGCACATAAAAATTGAATGGAAATATGAAAAGGAAGAAGAATGTATAACGAATTTATTGATGTATGCATATTCCAAGTTTTCTTATTCTTTCGATAAATAATCAGGCGAAGTTTAAGCGAGGTGAGGCAGACGATGAGAAAAGAGTTGCAAGCCTTCTCTCTTTTTATGTATCAATCGAAAACGAGATATTTAAAAACAGCTTATAGAGACAAAAGAGTTACATTATTGATAACATACAGTGCATATTAGAATTCAAAAATAGGAAAAAGGTGACTCGACCCTAGATTTAAAAAGAAAAAAAAATGGAAAGGGGGGGGGGGGTCCATACCCCAAGTGCCTGTGGCCGGGAGATGTCAATTATCTTCTCCCTAGCGAGATACACATTATGATTTTACTAGAAAGTGACGTTAATGATAACCTTATAACAAAGCTTTATAATAAACCTGATGCAGCAATGTACCCTTATCACCTGCGTATTGGATTTATGTCTTTCAGTTGATTTGATACGCAAAATCATGTTCTACGTATGGACAACTTTTAAAACGAGGCAAGCAAGTTGATGAAACAAGGATATCAACAGTCTCATTTGAAGTCATCATTTCGTAAGTTTTATGGTCGATACAATGACCTTTTCAGTAAATACAAACTATCATTAAGTCAAATGCTGACTGATGTTTTTTAAACTAATTGTTAGGCCATTATTTACACACTGAATTGTGCGGGGTTTTTCCCTTCCTTTTTTTATCCCACCTCTGATGTTTTTGGAGGTCCATTGACCTTGACCTTGACGTTTGACATACTTTTGAAAAAAAAGCCTTTTCCATATCTATTCAATGGTTGCTGCTTGGGATTTCATATTTCACAGGTATATACCTCGAGACCTTACTTTGGGTACCATCATATTTGATTTGCATTTGAGAAAGTTTAGTCTTTGCTATAAGTTGCCGTACGAGGTCATCAGTGTTTCACAAACACATCTTGTTCATTAAAATATCCTCATGTATAACTTCAATTTTATTTGGCGGTCTCAACTTACCCCCGGAGGCCATGATTTGAATAAATTTGAATATGTACACTACCAGAGGATGCTATTATTATCATATCAAATTATGGTCTGTTACGTTGTTCTTGAGAGGAATTATGTTCTGTTGTTCTTGAAAGGAAGTTATTTTCATGATTTGCCCTTTTCCTGTGTTAAACTTTAACTCCTATTGTCGCCTCGCCTACGTTCACTGAATTTTATATGTGCATTATAAAAGAAAACTTCCATGCAAGTTTTGTATTTTCTAGAACAGTGTTTCTTGAATCGAAGATATTTTAATTAATCATCATACTTTGTTTATTGCAGTTAAGCGTGTCTTATATAGATAAACTTGCATGGAACTTGATAACATAGGGTTCCTTACACCATGCTTAGTTAATTGCTGGTCTACATTCAGATTGAGAACTAGTTTACAAAGTGTGATAAATATTTAGGATTTCATCTTTGAGATTCGAAATGCAACGAAATCATCAACATTTATGTCCTAATTACCTCCCCTTGAAAGAAAGCTTTGCTCTTCATTTGGCTACCGGTTCCAGAGGAAGTGGAAAATGTGAAAAGTTTATAGACGTCAAATCACACACGACATACGACAAACGGACGCCGGAAATCACTTGAGCCTTTAGCTCCGTTGAGGAAAAACGGCAGCAGAACGCATTGCGGTGGTTAAGTTTTCGAGGCTCTTTCGATCACTGTATGATCGATCAAAGCGTTTAAAACGAATGAGTTTTGCTTTCCAGAAAGCCTTAAATACCATTACTTTGTGTTAGTAATGTCACAGAAGAAAAAGTAGAAAATAAGTAAACGTTTTTGGTTATTTACTTGGGTGAAAAGTTTAATTTATTATACCTGCATTTTCTAAAGAAAATTCGGGTATATTGTTGTTACCTGGTCCGTCGGTCCTTTTGTCACTCTTAAGGTGCGGTCACACGATGCGATTTTTCATTCGATTTTCATTCGACTTGCTCAGGTAAGTCGATTGGAGTCGATTGGTGGGGTGGTCACACGATGCGATTTTACATTCGATTTTGACAAGAAATGGACAGGTACTTGTTTTTTTTAGTTTGAAGTTGTTCTGATTATTGTACTAAACTAAAAAACATTATGAAAATAATTTTCCCCTTCATTCAGTTTAATATTACATCATTTGCCCCATTATGACGTTGATGTTGACGTAATCTACAGGTTATGTCTGAAGAAAACATACCGCATGTAAAGAACTTGTCCGAAGTATCTGATGTTTTCCAGGGTTTTTAAACTGACTAATGAAGGAAAATACATGTATTTTTTTTTTCATTTCGGCATAAAAAGATTTAAAAAAAGAACCTGCACTAGACTTTCGCTAACAAGAAATGTAAAATAGCTACGTCGCAAAAGTTTAATTTTTTCCGTTGTCCAGCAGTTGACGAAACAATATTATTGAAAACATTTGAAATATCGCCTTTTTATTTTCACAAATTACTGTAAGTGAAATATTTACAGCCCATTGCATGATTACTATGTGTATATTTAAAATGCGTGACTGGGTACACTGTAAATCAAATTCACCAGACGCTCCAATAATTAAGTTAATTTAGAAGCGGATTATAAAACAGCGTAAACTGACCCAAACCAGGTTATACTCGAATAATTTGGCCAAGAATTAGAGTCATTCCTTATAATTTAATTTTAAAATCATTAAATAACTATGGGTGTAAAATTTCGTTACTTTTTATTAGTTCAAAGGATGACTGCACTTAACGCCTGTTTTTGGGTCTTTTTCGGTTGCCTCTGTTGCTTTTATATCTAAACCTTATCTCACTTTTGTATGTTTATGAAAGAATATTGTCAATTTGGAACCACATTTAAATCTTAAAATGATTTTAGGCTGTAATACAATAAAATGATTCAATGTTTTTTGTCCTTACTGCTTTCCAAATATAGTGAATTTACACTTACCTGCCCTTGATTGAACATTAGATATGCATGAGAGGTGGAGCTAACATTGTAAGAATGGGTCTAAAATTAGACTTGATAAATAACAATGACATGTTTGGAAAAGCGAACGTGATCACTCATTCCAATCTCCATCTCCATTCTGTATGGCACAAATACACTTCTGACAAAGGTTTCAAAACGAAACTAACAATATGAGCACGTCAATGTAATTAAAGCAGATTTTATATCAATGCCAGATGACTTAACGTGTTCGAACACAATGTCCTAGTTAGCACAAAACATGCTATCTTACAAGTCACGTGACGGAATTAAATATTCACAAAGTTACCTGAGGTAAGAAATCACGTGGTGAATTATAATATTCAACATGTCACAGTCCTTGGTAACAACAAGGAGAGCGAATGTAAGAAGAAGCAGTTTTTTCTCTTTTTAACTATGAGCGCATGTTTGTCTATTAATCTCCTTTTGACACATTGTTATTTATGCAAATATACAACTACTGTTAAACGTAGAACAATAGACAAACATGCGCTGACTATGTATAAAGTCAGTAGAAAAGTGGGCGTCCTCATTATCGAACGGAGATCCAAGAAATTGCGATGACCCCTGCCTTTGAAAACAGATTCGAACTTCGTAAATACACACTTTTATTAAACGTAATTACATAAAGTTGTAGATTGGATGTTGACCATTCTTGCAATGAAAAGAAAAATGCTTGTTTTGAAATTTTATTTTGTCGCAAATTCCGCATGTCCTAAAGTGCAGTCATCCTTTGCCGCTCAATAATACAACCATAGTAACGGAAGTAACGGAAGTGATGGGAATCGAGGGGAGGTAAAAACTGATACATAGGCATAGCAGCCATGTTGTTTGGTTACATGTGGTAAGATCGAATTATTGTTTGAAATTAAAGGTACATTTATTAAATCTGGAATTTTCCATGAATCCCGAGGACTGGAAATGAGAGGATTGTATGGATACAGATGATTCAGCTGCTTGTCAGGGGGGTGTGTCCCCATACCAGACCAGGTTATACAGAAATAATTTGTGTTCCTTTTTTGGATATTAACCAATCAGAGGCTAGTATACAAACAAAATTAAATTATTCAAAATTCTAATAAAAGTAACTTTTGGTAGGTAATTAAAGAATGTTACCTTCCTAAAAAAAAAAATAATAATGAAATAAATAAAAAGTAGACTTAAAAACTTCCCTGATGATATGTAAACTAAACATTAATATTTTTAAATAATTCAATGTTGAATCTTTTTTTTTTTTTGGGGGGGGGGGAGTCCAAGTCCAAGTACAATTTATTCATTCAAACCAAAGTATTGGTACATGAGTTACAAAATTAATAACATAC
Organism: Saccostrea echinata; assembly: GCF_033153115.1. Taxonomy (NCBI): domain Eukaryota; kingdom Metazoa; phylum Mollusca; class Bivalvia; order Ostreida; family Ostreidae; genus Saccostrea; species Saccostrea echinata. Next base: position 19,072,369 of record NW_026889763.1, read on the forward strand.
AAACATATATACAGTAGTCAGAGGTATGTACTATGCTACATCACGTCGAAGTGAAAAGAAATTTAAGGAAGATAATTCAAAGAGAAAAGACAGCAACGTAATTTCTCCTAATAAACATGAATATTTTTTTTCAGTCTTTTTTTTTCGTTAGTAGTTCCGTATATAAGGAGAGTAGGGGCGTTTACAGAGGGTCTTATTGTTACAGTAGGAGTAAAAATTAAAAACCTAATCTAGTTAACCACTTTATTTAGTACTTTTATGTGTGAGTTCTAGAAAATTAAAATCTACCATTTTAAATTATTCTACACGTTTACATATATATACATGAAACAAGTTGAATCTATTGACGAACGCTTATAATTAGAATCCGTGCAAATACTTAAAAACTACTTGTTCATATCATTAATTGGATTAGGGTGTTTACGCGGCGTCAAGTCAAAAGTATCTCGCCGTGAACCCCTAGCATACTGAAGTACTGATATGGTGTGTACCGCAGATCTTAATTTACAGCAACATAAGCATATGAAAGATCTAATTTTAATTAGATTTATAAACATCCGTGCTGTTTTTAAAAGTAATAGCTAAAACTCCTTTTTCAAGATAAATGCGATGATTTGAATCAAGCTAAATCTATGATATTAAAAAAAATCTTTAATCGTAAGTTGGCATTCTATAAACACATGAATCTCCGTCCTCGCAAACTTCGATAATAAAATAATAGTTTATGACTTGTATGCTTTTATACAGTTATGGAGGGTATGAGGGAAATAGTTTTCTGCCGAGGGGAACCATAAATTTTGCTATTTCCCGAGTACCCATTCCATAACTGTTTTATTATGCCGAAACAATCATGGGAAACTCAGACATTTTTAAAACAATATAGAGGCATTTAAATAATCACAAATGCATGTGATTAAAAATATTGTAAGATAACTAATGCATCAATACCGAGGAAAATAACATTATTAAAAAATATAAAATATTTTCACTGACACTTCGAAGGATTATCGTTGTCTTCATTTTGCTAGAATTCCAGTAAGATTTTGACATCGCATATCGAAATGTTTTGACGTCATAGTTACATTGCTAATAACATTACGTCACAGACTCGAGATTCCTTGAGCGCTCCGCCCACTGTTCATTTTTAAAATTGGTTAAAATTATTAATAAATATTCATGAGGGAGTAGTTTCAGGGAGTAGCTCCGATTTTTCAGGGAGTAGTCCTCAGATGAAGGAAATAGTATCTTCTCACGGAAATAGACAGTTTTATATAGAGTAATAACAGTACAGGTATAATAAATATAATTAGCCATTTGTACCCAATAATTGCCCTTTACTGGATATCCTTATATTTTGTCATTTAATGATTTATACATTCATTATAGATGACAAAAATAACGACTATTCATTTCGCGTCGCGTGAAATGTCATTGATTGAAAATCTGACGCCATCCAATTTCCAATCGACTTTCAGATTTTGCTTTCGACTTTCGACTTGGGTGGTCACACGGTACGATTTTAGTCGAAAGCAAATCGAATGGAAAAATCGGATGGAAAATTGAATGAAAAATCGCATCGTGTGACCGCACCTTTACAGTTTACGCAGTACCAAACTAATCTTTTGTAATATTATAGGTGGTGTCCTGGAGATGTGCAATAAGGTTTTAAAATTTTAAATTTTACCCATTGGGGCCAAACAGGGGTCAAGAATGAGTTTTTTAATACAAAAAAGTGGTTCTCATAACTTATTTTACATTTTAGACATCATCATAGCATTATCATCTTTTGGAAGTTGATTGATGGTGTCCTGTAGATATGCAATAAGGTTTTAGAATTTTCTTTTTCGCCTTTGGGGACAAATGGGGTCGAAAATGACTTTTGCCTACAAAACTTTCAGAACTCCCCTTACATTCTGATTGGTGGATCTTATAGACGTGTAATAAATAGAATTTTCATGTTCACCTTAGGGCCCAATAGGGGTTAAAAAATACGAAGTTTTTCTACAGAAAATCGTGGTTCCCAGATCTCTTATAAGAATTATAGGCAGTAGCCAAATAATCTTTTGGACAATGATTGGTGGTGTCCTGTAGATGTTCAATAAGGTTTCGGAATTTTATTTTCACCTTTAGGGTCAAATGGGGGTCGAAAAATGACACTTTCCTACAAAAACTCTGGTTCACAGAACTCCACTTGCATTTTACGCAGTATCCAAATCAATTCTGGAAGATGACTGCCGTACATGTGCAATAAGGTTTCGGATTTAATTTTCACCCTTGGGGTTAAATTTGGGACCAAAAAAAAAAAAAACATTTATGACAATAACATGTTTGGCGCTGATTTCTAAATGTAAAACGCTAGCTGTGTTGGCTGCACATGCGCAAAGGGATAGCGTCAGTCGCCATTTTTCCATTGTAAAGAGAAGGTCTGGGGAAGTCTTAATTGTGTGTTTTTGTGTTTTATGCGACTGCGATCCGGGTATTCCTTAGATTCCCATGCATCGGACATGAGACGCAATTCAGTGATCAAAACGAATACTCCTATATAGATAATGTTGCAAGTGACTTTTCGCTAAAAAAAAATTTCTGTGTGCTCTCATCTGCATAGAAACAGCGCTGTGTATAGTACGCGTAAATAAATTCGAAACTTCACTGACATGCAACAGTAATTCATTTTACATTTATATATGACCTATTTTGGTCGAACATATTTTTATATCGGTTTCCTAAATCTAATGTGTTGTAACAAATTGTAAACATTGAACGATTTGATCACGTGACCCCCGCAATACCAGCTCCGAATATAATGACTACTCTTTGCATTGGTAGCTCACATGTAAGGCGTTTTAACCAATTTATCGGTTCTCAATGACCATCTCAGGACATTCTCAACATTGAACACCTCCCCCCTGTCACTTTTTTCAGTATCGGTGGAGCCAGAGTGGGAAATCCCAGTCATCTACAGGAATTCAGTAACGCAATTCATAGCCTGGTTCCCTGTCCCTGTTATGTTTCGTATACTCCGCGACACTAAGCCTTGGCAAGGATGAGCCAGGGAACCAGGCTACGCAATTCAGCACCATATGCCATGCAATGTCATTGTTCATTATAAAAAACGACACGTTACACGCAGGGTTGGCCGGGAAATACCAGTGGCAATTATAACCACCGGTATTTACTGTCCAGGGAAATACAAAATTCTCTAAACTGGTAAATATTGGGAAATACAAAGTTAAAGTATTTACTTCTTTAATTCATGCAGTCTTATACAAAATTCAGATATAAAATAAACATAAAACAGAGGATGAATAATACTGAATATGTCTCACACTGCAATTTAACATATTCAGAGTGTATCACTACTCCAGGTCCCCTACCCTTAAGCATTCTGAAACAGTACACATTTCCCTAACTGTATAATAATTAAAACATTAAAACTGAAGTTTTCCAATGCAAGTTTCTTTTCTGTTAGTTTATCAATTATAAATCCAAGAACAAAACAAACTTCTTTTTAATCCTTCTGTAAACACTGTACAATCAATCATGTTGTTCTAACAAATTGCTAGATGAACAGTTTTGTGCTTCTGTTTGAGATGTTATTACCTTTAGTAGAACTGAAAAGCCTCTTCTAGGTTTGATATTTACACCATACTCTACATTTAACAATTTTCTAAGATCCTTCTTCAGTTACACAAAAAACCCGATTGGGATCTTTGGGTTTATTTCATTGACCTTTATAGACTACACCTGACTCAAGCATGAAACAAATGACACTCGTGACTAGTATATGAATATACTGTGTTATGATTTTATAAAATTAATTATTTGGAAACCAGAAATTTTTAAATGAGGGACAGTGATACCAGGTAGATATATTGGCCAATAAGACGTATTTCATGTCTATACCCTGACAAATATGATTAAAATTGTGAAATATGTAGCTATTTTTTATTTTCCAGTAATTTCCGGGAAATACCAGTAATTCCCGGTAATTAACAGTATTTCCCACCGTCCTGGGAAATATGAGTATTTCTCGGTTTTTTGCCAACCCTGTGCACACGTGGGAACAACAATGCTGCACCACAGCAACACAGCCAGTCTTTGGCGATGCGCGAACTGGTGGAGAAGTGTACGGTTACCACAATACCTCTAGTTCAGGAAACAGTCATAAAATGCATTGAAAACTTTAGACAAACTGCCACATCATCTAATATTATGGACTCAACAGTCACCCAAACTTCAGTGTCCTTGACACCTGATCAACAACTAACAGTTCAACTTTGAACCAAGAAGCAGGGTCTTTCACAACAAGATCGTCAATCTTCTGACAACAACCCCCTCCCCAACATCCTCACAATCCCTACCCGCCCCAGGAATTGCTAAACCAGTGGGTCTCAGGGTTGATCCACAAATGAAAGCAAAAATATCTCCCAACGAATATGTTAAGTTAAGCATTCTGATTCCCAAAACCAATTTTGACCAGGAATCCAAATTTAAGACGATGGAACAAGATGGCAACTTAATTTCTGTTAAAACAACTGACACTGCTAAGATCAAAACCCTTGTTTATTGCATTTCATGTGTTTGTCGTGATCTATTGTCAAAAATACCCAGAGAAGGTTACTCATCTAATGACATATGTCCAGATTACAAGCGTATTGCCAAGTTTTATGGAGAGGATGTTGCGATTAACTATGATGAAAAAAATTCGTCAGTGGCGTCAACTCACACCAACCGCCTGTCCCTGGAATCAAAAAAATGCTGAGCTTTTTCAGGAAGCAATTATGGCTGGGGTAGATGTCAAAGCCAAATTTTGGAAACAACCCTTTCGTGCAAGCCCATGGAAGTATAAATACTGCTTCTCGTACAATAACAGAGGTTCCTGCACCAAGCCAAACTGCACATATGCACATATCTGCCAAAAATGTGCATGATGACACTCTAAAATGTAGTGCACAAATGCTCGCCCTACCTCGTCAAGCACCAGCCAATCTAAATCTCCGAAGAAAACAGGCTGCACAGCCAAAAAAAGATTGATTGCTCAATATTTACACCAATTAATGCGAATATCTTAGCAAATTATTTACAAGGATATGAACAAGAAACCACACAATTCCTAGTGGAGGGTTTTTACTGTGGTTTTAAAATTCCTTATGTAGGTCAGTGTAGGGCACTTTCGTTTGTCTAAGAACATTCCTTCTTTTAACAAAAACAAAGCTTTAGGCCAACAAAAATTCGAACAAGAGCTTCAGGCCGGCAGAATAGCAGGTCCCTAACCATTGCCTTCCTTTCAAAATTTACAAGTCTCACCTCTGGGCATAGTTCCTAAAAGGACTCCGGGGGAGTTCCGAATGATTCATCACCTTTCATACCCCAATGGGTCCTCCATCAATGATAATATACCACAAAAATTTTGTGCGGTTCATTATCAATCGATTGATGTTAAAGCAATAAGAATAATAAGACATATAGGGGTAGGAGCACTATTGCCTAAATCTGTCCTTGAAAATGCATACAAGCAGGTCCCAATTCACCCGGATTACTTCGAACTGTTAGGTTTTCAAATGGAGGGGTTGTGTTACTTTAATAAAACCTTGCCCGTCGGGCTCAGCTATTCATGCCATCTTTTTGAAAAAAAATTAGTTCCGCTCCTCAGTGGATACCACACACAAAAGTTTTGGTTTCCCAGTGTTTTATGGTTTGGATGATTTTTTTGTTTATTGGGGCCCCTAATTCTACAGAGTGTTATGATGCATTACTGTCCTTCTACACACTTGCTACTGAGATTGACCTTCCCATTAAATCTAAAAAAAAAAAAAAAAACATTTCTACCAATAAGTACAATAACTTTTTTGGGTTTTGAACTGGACTCTGTCAAATTTGAAATAAGATTACCTGAAGATAAACGATTAGATCTACAAATCAAATTAAACATTTTCAGAAAGAAATGTTCTGCTACTTTGCGTTAGTTGCAGTCATTAATTGGTCTGTTGAACTTTGCGTGTGCAGTTGTGCGCCCCCCCACCTCCCCCGTTAGAGCTTTCATGAGAAGAATAATTGATTTATAACTCTTGGGTTAACAAAACCCTACCATCATCGAAAGCTTAGTAGGGAAGCACGAGCAGACTTGCAAGCATGGACGACTTTTATTGAGTATTTCAATGGGAGAACCCTTTTTCACTCAAGAATAACTCATACATCTGAGTCCCCTCACCTCTATGCTGACGCTAGTAACTCTGGGTATGGTCGGGTCTTTGGTCTTAGGTGCTTTTATGGACCTTTTGCAGAAAAGTGGGTTGAATTTCACATTTCTGTAAGGGACTCCTTTCCAATTGTTTTAGCCATGAAAATATATGTAGCTAATACTTCCATTGTCATGCGCGGATCTAGAGGGGGTCGGGGGGTCAGGACCCCCCCCCCCCCCTTGGAATATACAGTTATAAAAAGGTTATACTGAAGCAAATCAAAAATGACTTTGGATCCCCCCCTAGAAAACGTTGACTCCCCCATCACCACCACGAAAAAGGTGTTTTTCACGTTTGGAAAATGGATATTACTTTCTTTTTTCTCTTCATTTTGCTTGTCAATAAATTTTTTTGGTTTATTACGTTGGGGATGGGAAGTTTTGTTTTTTTTTAATTTGCTTGTCAAGAAATGTTTTGACTGGGATGGACCCGCCATGGAAAAAAAATCCTGGATCCGCGCCTGATTGTGTTTCATTCTGATAACATTGCTGTGGTCCATGTCATCAACAAAAATACCTCAAAGGACCCTAATCTTGTGAAGCTAATGAGGCGTCTAATGGTCGCATCTCTGAAATATCAATTTCATTTTCATGCTGAACACATTCCTGGCCTCCTGAACACTGCTGTAGATTTTTTTTTCTCGATTTCAGCAGTTCATAGCACATTGCCCACATAGGGAAGACAAATCAACACCAGTTCCACTGGATCTGCTTCATCTCTGTATTCTACAGCAGATTTTTTAATTGCTGGATCGCTTTCCGAAGAATCCCGGTTTTTTGTACAAGAAAATTTTCAAAAGTTACCAGCAGTTTCTGTATGACAAAGTAGACAAAGGGGCAAAACCTTTTCCACCGTCTGGTTCTTTATATTGCACATTGTTTCACTACAGGTTTGGCCGCAACTACAGCCCGGACACACATATCAGTTTTAGGTGAAGTTAATAAAACTGGGAAGACGAACCAACATTACTTGCTAGTACAACACATATCCTTCCTTGCATCTCCTACAGGAAAATCAATGGAGTTGGCAGTCCCCCGCTCAAAGCATTCCATTAGGCCTACAACCCTTCATATCTTAGCAAACTTAGAAAATTTGCTTCTTTGTCCAGTTAGTGCTAAGCAAAAATTCATGCAGTTAAGACAATATAAATCTAAGGATGAACCTTTATTTTCTTTCACGGAAGGTTCACCAGTAACTCGCAAATTCTTTACAGATCTATTTCTTTTTGTGGGTTAGGTGCAAACTTATATCAATCACACAGTTTTCATATTGGGCTATAGCCGTTGCAAATTCAAGTGCAACCGATATCCATATTCAAAACATGGGAAGATGGAAGTCTACAGCCTTCAAGAAATATATTCGAGTTCCAGTGTTAACTTTATAAATAAATCACATCAAACGATACAAGCACCTGGCAATTATTGTATGACAGCAGTTATTCATGCCTTAGGCCAGGAAACAGGATTTCTCGTCGTTTTCATTTTTCAACAGATTATTGAGTATCGGACATGTATGTGTTTTGTATGTGTTATCGTGAGCATTTGTGAGTGACGGTACCTTTGTGGTACTGTGGAACCTTGGAGTCAGGGGCTCCTGGTTCATACTAAGTTTTGCTACGTCATTTGATGTTTTGTAAATATGTTTTAAAATTAATTAACTAGTAGAAACATTGTTAGCTAATTCTTCAAAGTTTTATGATCTGTATATTTTTCTGATTGTACAGTACAGTTGAATCTTGGAGTCAATGGCTCCTGGTTCAGGCATGATTTTGTTACATTGTTTTTATCAGTCGGTTGCATATACATATTTTATCTATTTTCTCAATTGATGAAAGGGTGATGGATGGAGCATATAACCACCGCTTCTTGTCTTGATATGTGGCGGGAACTTCCCCATCTTTGACATGTTGAAGAACTTAACATTAAAGAGTTTTGTATAATGTACTGTCAAACCATTTTAGTCATCATTATTGTACTATCTTTGTTGTTTTCGATAATATAGGCATTGTTCACAACTCTTTTGTATGATTTGAGTAATATTGTTACTTAGCTACATTGTTCTTTCTGTCATTTATTTTCTCAATAAATGACCATTCTAATTCCTACTGAATGTGTTGTGTTAATGCTTGGGTTGTGATAATGTAATATAAAGTCACATAACGCACCAAACAGAGCATCATCCTATCAGTTATCCATAAAGGAAGTTTTTAATTAAAAAATATGGCTCTCTGAACTCCTCATACAATTTTGGCAGTATTCTAGTCATATTTTGGAAGGATATTGGTGTTGACCTGTAGATGTGCAATAAGGTTTTGAGATTTTCATTTTCAACCTGGGGTTCAATTAGAATCAAAAAACGGCATTTATTCAACAGAACTCTAGTTTCTAGAACTCCTCTTACAATTTACGTACTAGCCAAATCATCTTTCGGATGATGATTGCTGGTGATTGTGCAATAAATTTTCAGAATTTTCATTTTCGCCTTAGGGACCAAACAGGAGACAAACAATAATATTTTTTCTACAAAAACCAGGTTTCCAAAACTTCTCTTACATTTTACACAATAGCGAAATTGTCTTTTGAAAGAGGTTGCTTTAGTACTGTAGATGTGCAAAAGGTTTCGGAATTTTTTTATCCTAGTGTTTATATGACCAAGGAGATACTTGCCCAATAGAACACTTAAAATATAATTAACAGAAGTCTCTGATGAGACTGTAGCAGTACTGGTGTGTTCTTTAAATAAGAACATATCCTTGCGAGTAATGTCTAGAAAGTATTTTTAGCAATTGTCTATTTTTTAGTACCCATGGCAACCATCATGTGTTGAAATCAAAAAACGATATACAAAATAATATATCTATTTGTACACCAAGACTTAAAATCAGACCATAGCTGTTTAAGGAGAAGCATATGAAAGAATTTCAAAGAAATTTCTATAGTAAGTAACCATGGAAACACAGTTTGTCAAAATCAAAATCTGCTGTACAAAATAACCTATATTAGTTTAGTTTACTTTTATTCCAAGTCTTACTGAAATCAGACCAAAGCTATTGGAGGAGTTTTTAAGTAAACTGCAATCCCCTTGCTATGGGCAATCTATGGGTGAATTTAGAGACTGACTGGTCCAAGTTGAGAGAAAATATGCTACAGACTAATGATATCGGACTGACATACTAATCACTGTAGGATACCCGCAGAGCAAGGCCCTAATTACACAGTGTAAAATCCTTTTAAATACAATTTAAGAAATTGTAATTCCCTTCTAATTTTTGGCCAAAGTAGATGTAAGACATGGAGAAAGAGGAGAGAGGGAGATTACCCCTGGTATATAGCCTTATGCAAAATTTTAAAAAATATTATGGCAAATGTTCGAAAGGAGACAAAATTTTTTAAAATCATTTTGAAAAGCAATTTTTTCATGCAATGTTATATATCATAGTGTGACTTTTATCCATGCTGAAAAAAACTGTCCATTTAAAAAAAATGGTTAAATAGCTAAATCACTAGTACTTTGGATAGGTAAATAAAGCAATACAGGTAAAGTTAACCATAGAACTTAGTCAACAGATTATGCAAAACGTTTTAACTGTAAACCATTCTTAAAACCTCTTCTGATTCAAGTTGGCTAAGAATATGACCAAGAAGTCCAAAACCTATAGACTAATATGTATTTTGTAAGTAAGTAATGATAACAAGTAGGATGTTGCATTAATATTCACAAATTTTAGTAGTTTTCAACATTTAAGAGGTGTAGAGATAATCCCCCTTTCTAGCTCCCCCCCCCCACCCCCGGTTCAAGTAAACCAATCAAAGCTTTGTTTTGACGAAAACAAATTGTATTGTGAATGTATATAGTTAGTAATGTACTTATTTCCAATTTTGGGCCCAGAAGGCATACAAAGACATAAGTAACAAAATAGAGAGTGAAATATGTAAAGGATAGTCGAACAATTAATAAACATTAATTATGATGATAAGAATACACATAATTTTCATACTAATTAACATGAAAAAGAAAGAAAAATACAATAATAATACATGTACTACAGACGAGTTTATTGTATACATGTATACGAAAATTTGCATAAAGTTATTGGGGGTGTTTCTGTGGACAATCAGTGACAAACGTAATAAGTAAAGTATATGTTAGCTTCATAAAATAATAATCCTATTAAAACATGTTATGAATTCCTACTGATGTTTACTATACACAACGTGCAATCCAAAAATAACACTGTAAGACCTATACTGGAAAGGTGACGCAAATTCAATGCAAGGAGCGGGCATTAAAAATTTTCCAAAGACGTTTGTATGTATTGCTACATAAGGAAGGGAAGTTGACACTTGAAAAGTTGAAGTCATCAGGTTTATCATAAAGCTTTGTTATAAGGTAATCATTAACGTCATTTTCTATTAAAATCATAATGTGTATCTCCCTAGGGAGAAGATAATTGACATCTCCTGGCCTCGGGAGATTGCACATTAAATTTGTAATCCCGAAGTGAAGTTCTAGTGTTAGTTGCCATTCGTAAGCTGATGGTCTGGTTTAAATCAAGAAATGCTATCAGAACTGCTAAAAAAAAGCGACCTGTCTTATTTTTTAAAGTTAAGAGAGGTAAGATCGTTTGGGTGGTATCGTGTCTTCAAAATACTAAGTAGTCTACTGCGAACGATGGTGGTCAATGCGCTGTTATCAAAATACACTATGATGGCATAAAGAATACATATCAGCCATGGCTTGGAACCAAGAATTTACAGAATAATTACATTTTACACAAATTCATCCTTAGCCATAAATTTTGAATGGTTGGTGCTAGGGCTTTCATATTTAAATGTCTATTCCTTGTGACAAGACCTTCCTTTGGATACCAGCAACTTTGACCCTTTGATCTTGACCTTGGAGTTTGACCCAGTTTTGCAAAATTTTAACCTTGGCCATGACTTTTGAATTGTTGGTGCTAGGGCTTTCATACTTCACATATTTAATCCTTGTGACAAGACCTTCCTTTGGATACCAACAACTTTGACCTTGACTAGGAGTTTGACCTACTTTAAAACAACTTTAACTTTGGCCTTAACTTTTGAATGGTTGGTGCTAGCGATTTCATTCTTCACATGTGTATTTCTTGTGACAAAACCTTCCTTTTGATACCAGCAACTTTGACCCTTTGACCTTGACCTAGGAGTTTGAACTACTTTTGAAAAAATTTGACCTTAGCCATAACTTTTGAATGTTTGGTGCTAGGCCTTTCATATTTCACAGGTATATTTCTCGAAACAAGACCTTTCTTTGGGTACCGTCAATTCTAATCTCCTGACGTGGAGTTTGACTTGCATTTGAGAAACTTTAACCTTCGCCATGAGTTGCTCTGCGGGAGCATCAGTGTTTCACAGAGAACAGAGATCGTTCTCAAACACATATTGAATAAAATGAATAAAGTATATTTTACACAGTTTAATAAAACAGGCACGTAACATCAGGAGGGCCCCCCTCCCCTCCAACTTTTTTCCAAACATAACATTTTACAGTTGGAAATGTTCGTTTAATGGTTGCCCCCCCCCCCTCCCCGTTCCATCCCAAATGTTTGTTACAGTCAAATCGTCCCATGGGAATGTATTAAACAATGTACTTGTCGTAAAAATACTACCCCTCCCTGTCCACGAAATTGTAATTTCGAGTATGGACACCCCCTTTCCCCTATCAAAGATTGTTCAGGTAAGTTGTCATTTTTTTTTCTGGCTGTCCCTTTTTTCAAAAACGATACTTTTACTACTGCATGTAGTAGCTGGGGGAAAAGAGTTATCTTCCGCTGTTTATTCTGTAACATAAATGAAGCCAAAGTGGTGACATTTCAGGCTTTCTGGACAGCTAAACTTACGATTATCGCATATGTTCCGTAAAACCAGCACTCAACTAACGGCTTTGATCGTCTCAGAAATGTGCAGATGTGCAAGAATGACCAAAAGGTCTTCGAACGTTAAACTAACGTTGTGCTGATTTTCGATACTATGTACAGTTTAACGATCGGGGATAATCGTATACAAACGAAAGCAGAAAGGTCAAGTACGTAATTGACACGCACAATTGTACATTACAAAACTGTTTCTCCACGTTAGGAAGAATAACACAATTAAAAGATATTTTGATTAATTAATTCCCTTTCATTTATTCTGTGAATCAATATGAAAAATGCATAAACTTACCAAGGAATTTCACACAGCATTTGTGTTTGGAATCCTCGTAACAATGATCTCGGGTGTAATGACCCCTCTGGCACGGTGTATTCTCATTTTGACAGTTCCCGCCTTTAGATTTGCAGGATGGGTCATCTGAAAATATTTCAGCAGAAAATCCTCATCTGGGTATTCTTCCACTACTGGAATCGGAATTAATGTAGCTATATTGAGGCCTCCGCGGCTGTAAAATTTATCTTTAACATTATATTATAAAGATCACGGTTTCTGTTCTTTTTCAAAGCTATTTGCAAAAGTACCAAGCACTCACAGCTAAAATATAATGGGACATTTGTTGGGATATTAGATGAGTTGGTTGTTAACTAAAAAGAGCTATAGCGCATTTGATAGGCATTTTCGCCTACTCTACTAGTGATTTCTTAAATACATTTTTTAACCAAAATTTTGTCCTACAGTCTTAGTTTATACATGCGTAAAACCAAATCACACAATAATGATATTTAAATGTTAATAGTTCCCTCATATGATAAATTTAAAAATTATCCAGTTTGAATAGAATATATATAAAATATTGAAGTATCCACCGAACGATGACAAACTGTTGCCAAAGACCACCCTTAACCAAAAAAAAACAACTTTTGAATAATTTTATTTGGATATGGATATGTCTGTACTTCATTCCCTTTAGATAATTTTGGTTAAAGGTGGTCTTCATATTGAAAATGATGAAAATACATATTAAATTTTTCTTCTCATATAATCTTAAGATTTAGCAATCTGTCTTAAATTTATTCACTTGACATCATTGACTCCGTTGGCGCAGCGGTATGATTGCTGGAATGTAAATATGGTGATTGTGAGTTCGAGCCCCACATTTTTCTATTTATGTTTTTTTTCTTTGTGTATCTTTTCTACGTTTTTCTTCATTATGTTTTATAATATACACAATTTCAGAAAGTTATAATATACACATTACACTTTGAAAGTTTCTCGGGAAAAGACAGTCCTTAACTATTTTATTAAAGTTTGCAAATTGTTTTATTTTTATTGATTTTCTGCGTAAATCTTTTGTCTCAGAATTAGAGTATTGAACAAGTAAAATGATTGTCATTTGACATACTTGCAACTATGAAAATATAACACTCGTCCTCAAATCATAGTACATAGTTTGCTCATGAATTGAAAAGGTACAGTATATCTATAAATAGAAACAGGTGATTTCCTTTTAAATTCTTGAGTCGGCCATGTCGTCGGTATGGCAGCTATGGCTCTTTGATTTTTTCTAGTTTTACAATAATCACTTGGTCCACATGTGAGGGTTGAACTGTTGAAATATGTTTTTATTTATGTAAAACACAATAAAAAGAAGAACTATCAGTAATTTCGTGAAAAAAGTAAATATTTATCATGGAACAGTTGTTTAACATAAATTAATAAATTTCAAATGTTCTAACATATAAGAAACCTGAATTCTAGTACATGTATTTGAACACATGTTTGTTATAATTTTTAATCATGTGGATTCATGCTATAAGAGCTAAATCTTAATGTTATATATTCACTAACACCACATATAGCGCATTATGTACAAGATTAAAAAGATATATTTGTCGTGTTAAATTCTGTGGTATGAAAGGTTTAACAAGAATATATATATATATATATATATATATATATATATATATATATATATATATATATATATATATATATATATATATGATATGGTTATAAAATCTAAGCACAATTAATGCACAAGTAGTTATGCAGCGGCGTGACTTTGACGCTGTATGATAGCTATTACCTTTACTTAGGGGGCCTCAAAAAGGAACTATCTAATGTCGGATTGAGTTCAAATTGGCGGCTTTCCAATACTTTCACTTTATTGCTTGAACTTTGTAAATGTGTAATATAAATAAAATGGTATGTATGTACGTAAAAACATCAAAATAAACTAAAAATCCCAACATTTTTAGAAACTATTATTAAACATCAAAAAGTGCTTAGTTAAGAGGTTTTTGAAAATGTCATTATTTATGACATTTGAATGAATATTGAACTTTAAATGCTGCAATTGAAGACATTTTATACATTACACATAACTGATATGAACGAGATACAAATCGGTACGTATGTTAATTCCTCCCAACAAATTAACAATTTCTCCGTTTATACTTGATCAAGACAAGAGGCAAACGGTGGGTGTGATCTGTCGACAGGGATTGCTTACTCCTCAGAGGCAGCTGATCCCCACATCTGATGTTTTCAGAGGTCTGTGTTGACTCTGCTCACAAATGTCTTGTTTCAATGGACTTTCTTCAGCATAAAACTGTTCGTTTTCTTCACATGTCATTCCGTTTCTGCAGAGAAATAGCATAGATTTGAATAAAACGGTATCAACAAAATCATGGCCCTAATTCCGGGGTTTTTTTAATACTGATTTGACGGATATGTACACTATTATTTTTCTAGACGAATTTGTGTTTTACTAACAAAATACTTGAGGAATGTGAACGTACCTAGCGATGAGAGACTTGAAGGCCGAGAAAATAGAAATGGCCTAAACATTTACCTGCTTTGGGGACCTCTGACAATCAAACAAATAAAGATTCAGGATAGGGTGCTAGAAGTTGATTGATATTTAGTAACAAGACCCCCAAAATTGTAAGCATAGCACTACTGCCAAACAGGGCAGACAAAATCTTACTTTATTCCCATGAAAGGACAACAATACTGAATTTAATTGGGGGGGGGGGGGTGTAGCAAGGAATGTGGGCTAATACTGCTATTCAATTCTTGTCCCTATTGTACAAAATCAACCAGCCTACATTTAAGACACTACGGACTGTATCACCAAAATTAAAAACCTCACTATGCCAACAAATATTGTGTGCCAAGCATGTGCATATAAACACGATATTAATCCTGTGCATGAAGCTTATACACAGGCAAATAAAACTAAATCAGAAATTTCATATCGCAACCTGATGATCTAAATGAATGTACTTACTGAAATGCGTCTATGAATTTGACAGCAAATATTACAAGCAAATTATAGAAGCAGGCTTGGGTGCCGTCCTAAGTCCACATCAGAATGTCTAAAATTACACAACATATTGTTACACAATTCATATGAAAATAACGAAACAGTATTCAATCTCGAAAGTCCAATGAAACGATACAAAATTGAAGCAGAGTAAACACGGACCTCAAAATAAGCAAAATTCTCTTTAGTGGCAGACACCGTGATGAGGATTTTGATAAAATCAAAGGAACCGAAATGGAAATAAAGGACGTCTTCAATATTTGCAATCAATTCACAAACAACTCAAATTTACATTTGAAATATTGTAATCTTCTATGGACTTTCTTGAATTAATTTCAGAACCTTAAAAAACCGGTCTGGAGATATTGCCGATTTAATGGTTTTCGAAGGGTCGGGTTGTCCCCAGATTTTCTCTTATACCGCTTTAGTTAGAAACATGAAACTTTCAGGTATGGTAGACCTATGCCTGTAGATATGCATTACGCATTTCATTTTTACCGGAAGTGCCGCATGTCGGCGCTCGCTATGGCCCGAAAAAAGTCCTATGGGGAATTTAAAATTTTCTAACACTTTTCTATAAAATCTTTTTACCTATAAATATTTTGTGAAAAAATATAGAACAAAAGTTGTGTAGAATGTTACGATCTTTCAAAGGATACCAACAATAAGGGCCTGGTCCCTAACATTAGGGAGCTAGAGGGGCCAAAAGTGTTTTCCTAATATCTTAGAAAGTATTGAGAATTTGTATAGCTTCATAGAAGCAAATTTGTTCAAAATGACAAGTAGCAGCTAAGGAGACCATTAAAAGTCGTCAAAATGACCTCACTTCCGGTCACACCGAGAGTAATGGTAAATGGCTCATTTTTGCACATATGACCGTAGAAGTCTCTCGATCTCAATCTATTCTCCTTGAGATTTAGACGGAAGACATTTGTTGCTTTGCAACAAGCTCGTCAACTTATTCTTTTTTTTTCGTAGACGCCAACTTTGAGACCTCATATCTTGCCCATTTCTCAACGGATTTTGCACAATTTTGCAGGGTTTATAGACGTTACAAAACTCTATCAGAATGCTGTCAAACATTTCAAAAATCCATTTCTGCTTTTGGGTTATCTCCCTTTAAATGAAAATTTAGGAGGCTTCATTTCCAGACAAAGCTCCGAGACTACAAAAGCTGGAGTAGAAATTCTACCGAGTTTAAATAATAGAAGCACTGAAGTTGTGCACATTCGTATCCAACATCACTTGAAAAAAATAGCAAAGTTTTGTCCGACCCATTTATTTGTACTAGAGAGTCACTGGAAGCTCATACTTGATACAGAAATTGCTTATGTCAAAAGGGTTTGCCACGACCTTCATCCAAGGTTATTCCTGTAAGTTCAAGGTCACTGACAGAAAAGTGTAAGATTACTGTATGTGCTATAATTTTGGAAGCTCATACTTGGAACAAAGATTGCTTATGATCCACTGGTTTGAGATAACATAGCACTAGACTGGCAGAAGAAGTGGCAAAATTCCAAGGTCTTTCTGGCAAGTTCAAGGTCACTGACAGAAAAGTGCAATTTTCTTTTTCAGGAATATCTTTGTCATTGAGTATCACTGGAGGCTCATAATTTGTTCAAAGGTTATTTTTTACCTTAACATAGGTCATATAGGCAAGTTCAAGGTCACTGATATAATAAGTGTAAAATTCAAAAAGGTCTAGTCGCCCACGTGCCGCAGTGGTAAGAGTATCTGCTCTAGAGTCATGGATTAAGGAGTTGATCCTTACGTCGCAGGTTCGAATCCCACTGTGGGACGCAGAAACCGATCCTTCGGATGAGACCGTATTAACTAAGGTCCCGTCTGGCAGGAGGTGCTGGCATGAGAAAGATCCCTCACTGTTCATTGGCCATGAGTGCCGAGTATAGGTCAAAATTTGCAGATCTCCAAATGGTGTCGTCTCCATATATATATGAAAAATTCTTTAAACAACATACAGAGAAACAAACAAAAAGGTCTATAATTTTGAAATAGAAAAAATTGCATGCATTTGCATTTCACTGAAAAGATGATAAATATATCATCCAGAGTGTGTAATGGCCTTGACTTAAATTCGACGTCACTTAGAATATGATGTTTTTGTTGAATAGTCTGAAAGAATACGTGACTGTGAATTTTTTATGTCGGTGACATACAGATGGTGTTTGCTCTTAACCAGCTGCAGAATGTGTCATGGCTAAACGCAAGGTTATTTGGACAAGTTCAAGTTCACTGACAGGGGAATTTTACATTCTTTTACATTTTTTCTACTGTTGAAACATTGCAAGTTGATGCCTCTTACAGGATTGTTTATAACCTTAAAATGTTGAAAAATGTTAAAAATGATTATGTCAACTAGATATATCTTAGTTAACTCAAACCTTAAAGACTACATTGCCTGCAACTTTTGTATAATATTTGAATGTTTAACGGACTATGGACAAAAATAATCAACTATTAATTAAACTGTCTATTACACTGGTAGACTTCAGCTTTTCCATCTTAATCTTCCTTAATTTAAGGACTAACTAGATGAAATTCCAAGCAAGCACTAGACATTGAATTTTTACAAATGCTGATGAAACAACCCCAATACTATATCAAAGTTTATATATGTATAATTATATATATTGAAATATAAATATAAATCCACAGTGCTCGGTAACTTTTAGGAACAATTTTAAAAAAGAAACACGAAAACTTCTAGTAAAGCTTTAGCGCTTTCATTTTCAATCTTCAGAAGCTTTACAATAAGTGACATAACATAACATTATATATATATATATATATATATATATATATATATATATATATATATATATATATATATATATATATATACATATATATCACGAATTCTACTGTAATGTCCTGTAAAATCGATGAAAATTTGCATAAGAATGAGAAAATTCGGAAACTGACATATTTTCTGACCTTCCTGTGACCTCTGTGTATCCCATATTTAGAACCAATACTCATTTTGTGGAAGGGGTGACAACAGGTTTTTAATTGATAAGCCATTGCATCATTCTAAAAGACCCCCCAAACCAGGGGCCAAATAGGGGTCTTAGCCTATCTTGTCCTTTAGAGGTGGGATCAGGTGCCATGGAGGACTAAGCATCCCCTGCCAACCGGTCACACCTGCCGCGTGCTCCTTGTCATGATCGGGAAACAAAAACGGGAATAACCCGTAGACAATTTGTATAAATTATACCCTAACAATTAGAATGAAAAACGCCAGTCATCATTTGACTCAATGATAGGTAGTATGTGCTGACAAGGACATTGTATCGACCGAAAAACTTGCAAAAAAGATGACTTCAAACGAGACTGTTGATATCCTTGTTTCCTTGTCTAAATACGAAACAGATGTGTCAGAATCTGTGGTATCTTCTATTTCAAGCTCACTGGGATATCACTGGGATATATCGAGTCGACATATGAATGAAAGTAGCTATTGTTAAGTAATAATACGTCATCGAAATGTCGAGTTGAAGGTCACAGCAAGTGTTTTCTTCTCATGTAGAAGTTTTTGAATAAATTCTGCTTCATATGAATACAAAAATAGGTCCGACGCAATTGGTACCCATGGAAATTCCAACAGACCCCCTGGGGTCATGATTTGAGCAAAATTGATTTTGTTTTTGTTTGATTGTTGTTTTAACGTCTCTCTCTAGATATTTCCCTCAAATAGAGATGCCCCCACTTTCCGGTGGAGGGCTGCAAAATTAGAACTATGCTAGGTACTCAGCAGTGAGGGATCTTTTTTCGTGCCAGCACCTACTGCAACACGGGACCTACAAAATTGAACGTTCACCATGCAATGAAACTTTCACATATGTATCATCTCTTCTGACCCAGTAGATCCTGAGAAGATTTTGAAAGATTTTTTTTTATTTAAAAAAAAATTTGATTTCCTATAGTAGCCCCACACGTACCCCGAGGGACATGTTCTGAATAAAACTGAATTTACACTTTTAATGAGGCTTTCACATAACTTTCAACATTTCTGAAACATTAGTTATTGAGAAGATTTTTGAAGGATGTCACTAAATTTTCACAAACTATTAACTACTTCCCTTAAAAGAGGGCATAACCCTTCATTTGTACAAACTTGAATTCCCTTTATCCACAGACGGTTCGACGCAAGTTTGGTTGAAATCAGCCCAGTAGTTCTTAAGAAGAATCTGAAAATGTCAAAAATTTACAAACGGACGGACGGACAGATGGACGACAGGCAAAATGCGATAGAAAATGTCAACCCCAACACCAATTATACGAATAGCGCAAAAAATAATTTTAAGATAATCATTACCATTAAATAAAACAACAGGCTTAGGGGGTCTTAATGGTTACCTGAGTATAAAACATCAATTTAGAGGATCTATAGAATGTATAGAATAAACTATCACCATGCAGACTATTAACAAAGTTAATAACAAAGTTATTTTAACAAAGTTAATAAAGTTATTTTTGTCTCATTTCTATTTATTTACCTGATCATAAAAACTATGAACGTATTTTATGTATTATACAATAGAAATTCTTGCACAATTCTCTTATTCATTAACCTTTCAAATACATTACCTACAGTGATTAATTATCAAAGGTGAATGACAAAGGGGAATAACTTCTGTCAGTAGAATACAAATTCCAGCACCAGAACACTTGACCAAATGGTCCAGAATTTAAAAAATCTGGTAAAAATACCTAAGCTTATTAAAAGTTTATCTCTGTATATATAATCTGCCAAGGGTTTGAGGGGGGAGTAAGGCGGACAGAAAACCCTTATCTTGCGAAGATGATACGATGAAACCGTAAAAAAAAAAACTATAGTCTATATGCACATATTAATGCTTGAACTTTGACCTACTTTTCAATATACACCATAGAGCCGATATAGAGATATTCTTTCACCTTTGAAAGTTAAATTTTTGTTATTTGACAAAAGCTTGTCATAAGACATATTGCAAAAAATATAAACGTTACGGTCCATTTGACCTTGACCTTTAACTTATTTTTCAAGAATACCTTGAACCGCTGTGTTAACTTATCATACAGGTATTTGATAACTAGAATTATATACATGTACCCCACGACACTTTCTTTTTGTTTATCATTAACCACACATGCATATCTTCAGTTAGCAATTGGAAAATTAGTCGACTTTTTTCGTCAGCTGAAATGAAACCTCGTTTTTCACGACTTGATGGAAAAGTCTAAGTAATGTACTCGACTTGACGGAAAAGTCCGATCAATGTACTGGACTTTACGGAAAATTTCGTCGTGATGTTCTATTAGTTGTCTGAAAATAAAACGGGATTGACTAACATGTACCAGATTAGCATCTTGAATCATAGGGATTGATTGAATAAACAAGAATAGTTTTTCCAGAAAGCTTTGCTGTTTTAAACAGTCAACTGACAGTCACCTATCAGGCCGTATTATTCTCGATAAGAAATCACTAATGACGAATAGCTAATAAGGAATAACACAAAAATGTTGCATGCAATTAAATAGCAAAGATGTAATTATTCAATACATAAAGTACACTTTTCACTTCTTTCAGAAATGTTATTGGAAAGCGCACAAGTGAAAAAAAAATCTACACTTATAGGAAAGTATATGCTTGTGATTAAGAAAATGAAAGAAAAAAATGTCACTAAAAGGTTTTCAAATAGAAAATATCTACTGGAAGGAGAAAGGGTAAAACGATGTGTTTTCAAAATATGTTTTGGTAACAAATATAAAGGTGAGATTGATGACCGTAATGACTTTGTGTATAAGTACTTGAAGCTATTACATACCAGTTTTGAAAGGAAACAATTCGTATGTCAGACACTGAGGATCACTGCAACTCATTACACTGATTACTCCAATGCGAGTATCATCACTCAAAAATAGTTCTAACTTTTCTCGATTTGCCAGGTACGTTTTTAAACCAAAAACGATTCTTTCAATCTGTTCGGAATTCTCTGCTTCCGAGTAAAGGTAAACACGAATGGGAATGGATGTACTTTTTTTATTAAAGATATCAGGAGCGACTGCTTTATGAGTCACTTTAGCTTCATTCCATTTAAAAGATAGGGATAGTGCTTTAGCAGTTTCAGTAGCCAGAATGTCTTTGTCTATGTCTTTTCCAGTTTTATTTTCCAAATAAAAGACAAGTAATTTTGCCCATGGAGGAATAACTGGGGTCCATGCGCATTTTACGATCTTCGCATGGAAAGTTTTGTAATGGCGTGGTAAAAACGAATAGTCGTTAAAAGTCTGGTACATATCATGCCATGATAAGTCACAAAATCGATGCTCATTATTTGGTTTCATATAACATGCTTCCGTTGCCGACTCTATTTTTGACTCAATTCTTTCACAATCATTGAACACTTGTGGATATAGTATGTGGACCAAACTTTCTTGTATGCATAATTTCACAGCTTTTATCCATAACCTGCCATAATCATACATTTCTCCAGCAATTAAGTCCCATTTTAAAAATTTTTTTTTCATTTCCTCAATCGATGGGCATTTTTTTAATTTTGCTAAGCATGCCGAAACCCAGAAGTAGTTTCCAGATGGGAAATAGCAATTTATGTCATCAGACATTCCCTGCCATGTAGACTTCGGATCACATTCGCATGTTGACAAACCCCCATGAGAGGGAGTGGTAGAACATAGATGCCAACAATATTTTGCATCTTTCCACTTGCATGTTAAATGCCTGGGTGTCGACACTCTGATCTTATACTTTGGTAAACAAATTGCGGCCTGAGGATTTGGATATGAGGATGATTGGACACAATACGTTAACCCGGAGGGTCCGTTCGTTCCGTCACAGTCTGGAGCTGGAATTTCTGATAAATAAACTTCATTAAAAACAAGCTGCATGCCTAGAATCGACAAAAACACGTTTGCATACATATTGACGAATTTTCTCTTCTAGCTATAAACTTGATTTGAAACTATTTTTTCACTTCCTCGTCAACCCTTTTAATATCTACGAACTCCTGTTGTTGTTGTTTTTTTTTTTTTATCAAGGAGTGATTATTAAAAAACTACTTTAGTTAGAGCAGGAAGATTTACACATTTTAAATGCACTACAAGAAGGTTAACGTTTCTTTTATGATTCAAGATACAAGATTTATTAGTCCAATTGGGCCCCCGGAGGAGCAAAAAAAGGTTTACAAACATGAAACAAAGAAGGAGGAAGATCCAAATGATAGAACAAACATGATCTTAAATATAATGAGCTGTGCTTAATTGTATAATCATTGATAAATGCATCTACAAGAGATGTAGACGAGTATACATATTGTAATATAATAATAACATATAGTCAAGTAGCTGGAAAGATACATATATGCATATCAAAGAACAGAAGAGATGATATATAGCCATTCCTACATGTATATACATCCCCAAATATATTTAAATTTTTCAGTTAAGGTAGATTATCAAGGAATCTAGCAAGAGATCTTAGGATCTCAGGGTCTTCATTAGTCATGAGCCAAAGAAATTGATTATCATATAATAGGGACTGAAAATTTTTACATTTATTATTACAAATATTTATAAGTTCAAGTCTTTGTACACTAAAATGAGGACATACAAGGAGGAAATTAATTTCATCCTGAATCTCCTTGTGATCACAAAGGGAACAAAATCGTTCATCTTTAGGTATTTTTTGATATCGTCCAATTTCAATTTTAAGCCTGTGAGCTGATATTCGTAACCTAGTTATGACTGATCTATGTTGATTGTTTGTTAAAATATCTAGATAGGGTTCAAAACAAAATTTAGTCTTTAGGCATGTGAAGGTAGATAATTTACCATCTTTATGCAAATTCTTGTCTTTTTCCCATGTAATTTTATAGAAGTTAAGTAATATTCTTTTCAAGTTTATTTTAAATCGTGGGAGTGACATACCTAAAACATCACTGAGTTTAATATCAATATGGTTAAGTAAGAAGTTAATACAGGAATACCATGAAGTAACTCCATTTTGGTGTAGTGTTTTGGAACATTTATAAGCCTCACTAAGTAAGGGAAATTCCCCATCTAGATTCTCTAATCGACGCCAATATAACAACATATTTTTAATGACATCAAAGTGTACATTCAATCGTCCTAGCTCAGATCTTACAGCAAAGTTGCTGCTTTTACTATGAACCACTAAAAAATGTTTGTAAAATTTAAGATGCAAACTTTCGCCTTCTAAAGTTTGGTATATTTTATCTAATGTTATATTTGGATTTCTCTTAAATTTGGAAGTTCATGGGTAAAAAAAAACCCATAACTCTGAACCGTACAGGATAAACAAAGTGTTAAACTTCAATTAAAATTGCTGAAAACACGATAGTATATTATATAAAAGTAGAAAAACAATGTAGACTGTTGTCGCTTTCAAGTATTTTTTTTAAAGTTGAACCTTTTGCAAGCCTTGATATTCCTTTTTACAAGGTAAAGGGTATCGTTCTACTGATATATATGTAGATATGTAATTACCAAAGATATGGTCTAATTACCAAAGATATGGTCAATTAAATTTGTATTACCCAGTAGAATGCACTTTATGTGGGATGACTGTTTTAATCCCCCATGTTTGCTAAAAACGGAAGATATTAATTTAGATCCGTCCATCTTTCTGTCTAGCTGTCCGTAAGATTCGTCATTATTTCTGCCTGAAACACTTGTTTCAGATGATATCACAAAATGTCTTTACTCTGTTTCTATGACATTTTATGTCATAACTCCCTATGATTTAAATAACCTTGATTTGATGTGTCAATCAAAGGCGTCCCGAAATTCGTTGTTTCAATAATTTCAGGTAAAACAAAGTGTTTTGTTATATTTTTATGTGAAACGCTATAGCAACACATAAGTCATGGTATTATACAGAAAATTTGTAGAAAATATTAACTTCAAATCTGTGTCTAAGCCCCTTTAATCTTGTCTTCCTTTAATATTATTTTGATAATCGTTGATTATTTAAAAGAATGGGTTGATAAAAATTAGCGGAATATAGTGTTAGTAATGTGATATTGCTGTATACACGAATGAACACTTGAATAACAAATCCTCCATTTCGAAACATTCAAAACTATATACATTCTTTCGATAAATTGCATTTCCTTTCATGGTTGACATCTTTTATGAATAACATTACTAATGGAAATAAGTAAAATTTCTCAACCATTTCTCATTCATGTCTATAATAACAGTTTTATCCGCATGTTCAAGTAATCGATTTGGGAATCTGGGTTTGGAGTCATATCATGTTTCTTAAAACTTTAGAATGATAATGAAAATATATAGGGAAAATAATTTTTATTTCTCAACTTTTAATACCTTTTAATATTGCATGCATAT
The DNA here is from genome assembly GCF_033153115.1 of Saccostrea echinata. Lineage (NCBI taxonomy): Eukaryota > Metazoa > Mollusca > Bivalvia > Ostreida > Ostreidae > Saccostrea > Saccostrea echinata. The sequence goes on from NW_026889763.1 coordinate 19,097,241, forward strand.
ATCAATCACGTACTGTTTTTCATGGTTATGAAGCAAAGGTTCTACATTAACAGTGGGTCATGTAGATTCTCATCGGTCAACATTTGCAAAACTTTTGTCAGTTTTAACCATAACAGTAAAATTCGGGTTATACCCGTAAAACTTCATCGCATCTCGTGTTACCTCTAAACTATATGTATTTTTTGTGTCTTTATTTGGTTTTTAATTACGAAGACGTGGCCTATGTTTTGATTACAAAAAGAGGGGTAAGCCAGCGGAGGGGAAGGCGATGAAAACTATTTATTTAGTTATAGTATCTGTGAGGTATATATATATATATATGTAACCTAGTTTTTCTACCATATGTTTTTCAGGAGTCATATTACAATTCTAATGAGCGACGAAAATGATATGCTGCAAAATGCAGGGGAGACAATCAAGCCATTTGTTCCATTGAAACATTTAACACACCTTGTCAAATCTCTGTACGGACTGACAGTAGAGTCATGCCTGTAAACAATACAAATCGGAAATAGGACAAAGCAAAGCAATTTGTTAAGTTGTTGCTTATTCATTCAAATATTTAAAGTAATCGATACATATTCATAACATAGTCCAGTTAATCAAACAGATTAATTATACCCTCCGCTCCGAAGGAGAGGAGGGGGTAAACTGCTATACCCTTATGTATCTGTCTGTTTTTCAGTCTGTCTAGCTGTGTGTCTTTCCGTAACAAATTTTGTGGCAGTTTTCTCGGCAATTTATAATAGATGCTTGATGCTTTCAGCACACTCTTTGTTCAGGCATGCCATATGGTGGGATTCATTTTTGTATGAATACATTGTCAACTTCCTGTTCATCTGTGCGTCTGTCTGTACCAAATTTCCGTTGCAGTTTTTTTTCAAATACTCATTGCAGATGCTTAAAATTTTAGCACAATCTTTGTTTAGGCATGTCATGTAGTGGGATTCATGAAAGCCTATCAAAGCGGGGGTATTACTAGTGAGCATTGGCTTACAGACTTCTAGTTATATAAGTATACTATGCGTTATGATGTCAAACATGAAAAAAAAAATATCATTTTTATTATAACATGCCTGTGTCTGTCTGTGGGGAAAACCACATCTTTCATTAGAGACGGTAGTTGAAATATGTAAAGATCAAGATCAGACTTATTGTTTTACGTAAACAAAATAATTGTTTATTGAAAATCTAGGTCAGTTTTTTTATTTGGGTATGTTGCCGCCTCATAGATTTAACGTATGTTTTTTTTTCTGTTACCAAAACCAAATGCAATCAGAAGCCGGCTCTTTTCAACTTAATGTGAATTTGAATTTTACAAGATGTTGTTGATGATGTAGTTTGTACCTCAATCAGTCTAAAAGCTATTGCTCATATGATCAGTTATCTAATCAATGCTTGAGTCAGTTGCAGTTTTGAAAAAAAAAATAATTGCTGAAAGTCTCTACCATAACCTGTTTATCTCTCCTTGGTGGTGAATTTGCGAGAAAGAAATATTTTCTGTACATCTACACCTGGATATGGAAGATAAATGTGCAATCCAATGCGTATCTTTAGTGTTGGAAAGACTTTTGTAATCTGCGATTGTAGGAGCACCTCAGATGTCAGGGGTGATTTTGTGAATGGTCATCCTTGAGACACAGAAGTAACGTACTGCATTGTATAATTTTCCATTTGTATTCTATAATTTTTTCATTTGTTTTGTATAATTTTATTCTATAATCTTCCATTTGTTTTGTATAATTTTCAATTTGTATTGTATAATTTTCAATTTGTATTGTAAAATTAAACAATACAAATGGAAATTTATTCGACTTTTTTGAATTGTTTTAGGTCAAAAGTAAAATTAATTCTTACAAAGAACTCTAAATGATAAAATCAATTGTTGTCAAACTGAAAAACTGGGGTTTTACAACTATTACCCCCTATTACCAACACTCTTCCTGATAGTCGTTGACTGGGTATTCACAAATTGCAAGGGGAATTCAGTCCCCATTCGATAAGATGATATACGGCCAAGACTTTGCAAAAGACCTTTCACTTCTATCTCACACTCTAACTGACATGAGAGATAAGATAAAACATCCGAGGCTGAAGATATAAAGTTGATAAGAGATATGACTTAGAAAGAAGGAAAGGTAACATTTGATTTTTTTGTTATTTAACGTCCCTCTCGAGAATTTTCCACTCATATGGAAACGCCACTATTTGCCCCTGGAGGGCTATAAATTTTGACCTATACTCGGCATTTAGGGCTATTGAGCAGTGAGGGATCTTTTTCGTGCCAGCACCTACTGAGACACGGGACCTCGGTTTATACAATCTCATCCGAAGGACCGGTCTCCACGTCCCGCAGTGGGATTCGAACCTGCGACGTAAAGATCAACTCCTTACTCCGCGACTCTAGAGCAGACGCTTTAACCACTGCACCACGCTGGCGACGGTAACATTTGAAGAAGACGACATAAAAGAAGTAAAAAAAGTCGAATAAATTTCCATTTGTATTGTATAATTTTACAATACAAATGGAAAAACATACAATACAAATTAGAAACTATACAATACAAATGGAAAATTATACAATACTAATTGAAAATTATACAAAACAAATGGAAAATTATAGAATAAAAATTATACAATACAAATGAAAAATTAGAGAATACAGATGGAAAATTATATAATACAAATAAAACTTATAAAATACAAATAAAACATTGTACAAAAAATTATACAAATAAAAAAAATTTACAATGCAAAAGAAAAACAAATGGAAAGTTTTACAATATAAATGGAAAATTATACAATACAAATGGGAAGGATCGAATATTGCAACATTTGACATGCCATAGTCATGCTTTGCGATTCATTCAATTGATTGGAGAAGGGGTTTGACAAAAACATCGTCATGAGTTGAAAGTGCCTTCCATAAAGGTGTTCCCGGCCTGACCTGTAAACGGATCGTGCCTTTTCACGCGATAAAAAGAGTCAGTTATCTAGTAGAATTTTGTTAAATACAGGTAAACTTCGTTATCTCGACATCGACGGGACCATCAGAAAATGTCGAGATATCCGAGGTGTCGAGATATCAGAGTTGAGATTTGACGTCCAAGATTTCATAGCATAGCAAAACAGACAAGCTTATTATATGAACATGACTTCAATATAGACTGTAGATCAACATATTTCAGAATTCCCTCTATCTTTACTAAAAATCTAAGAAGTTATTTTTAAAATCTTGTTTATAAAACGTGTTCTTTATCAAAATCTTTCTAAATTCACAAAGTTTCAGCACAAAGTTACAGCATTCGCGTGTAACTTCCCTTTTTGTCAGAACAGGATACGAAATGCGCTCTATAAACTTTGAACCGTATAAAGTCAACATCCGATATTCGTAAAAAAAAAGACAAAATAAATGCGGATTATTTTTTTTCTTATTTCATTCAGGAAGAGTGTACATTAAAATTAATTTTTAAGAGATTTCTGTATCTAAACTAACGTAGTGATGTTACAGATGCGTGAATTACGGCTGATATGGTCAATCGTGTCGTTAATTGGATTGTTTCCTGTTAAATATATTTTAAATACAACTTGAAATATCATTAAAACATCTTTTCAATTTAATTCCTTAGTTTGAATTATTCAGTGTGTTTGTTATCCATTGTAATTTTGTTACCTTTTTCTCAAATTTAAAAGTTATGTTAGGTTTCGATATAAATAAACATCTGGGGCCCGTTTCTCAAAAAGGCCTACGACCAGGCTTAAGCTTAGTCCGGACTAAATCAGTGACTAAACCCGGAAATCGGACTAAGTTGCGTTTCACAAAAAGGCGGAGACTTAGTCGAGACTAAACTCTAGCTTAAATCTACGCCTCCTCATGAGTAGGCGTAAGTTCTTAGTCTGTACACAACTTGAAAAAAGTGGCAAGTGTTTTGATCATAAATAGTTAACAGAATAATTATTTTTTACGCGTATTAACACCTATTCATATTTATATATGATATGTAAAAAATCGTGAAATATACAATTATTATGTAGGTAGATAGAAAGGTAGAGTAAAAACCAGCGAGGATGCAGACTTTTTTCCGTAAAAGGTGGGATGAACTAGAAATTTGTAACTATGAATTTTGAATTGTGAAACTAGGTAAGAAATTAAGAACTGTCAGAGTTTAAAAAAAAAAAAAACAGACACGTGTAGTATGGGGAGGGACTGCAACCCTACCGCTTTTTGCAGTGACAGTGTTTTCTGTTTAAAATTAAGTTGTAATTTAGGTTGTCCTGCACTTTCAGTATTTCTTTTCTTGTACTGTCAAAGTTTGCTGAATATTTTGGTACCCCCCCCCCTTTTCCCCTCCCCCACACACTTTTTAGAAACGCTGCTGGGTCCTTGATGTTTTTTTTTGTTTTGAAATGGTAATGTTTTAATAAAACTCCTCAAACAATATACATTCAATATATTTTCGATAATGAAAAATATTCGATAATTATGCCATCAACTAATTAAGGCAATTCACCTTTTACCTTAATTTCCCCTTTAATTAAATATAAATATCATAAAAAGAAAAAAGTAAAATGTTCCAGTAATTAAAATATCGTTTGTATAATACTGTTTTTTTTCCTATTTCAAAGGAGTAACTGTCATGGCGTAAGATGTTCTATCATTTTTTTTTAAATGGGTACTTGTTTTTATTCATTTATAATCTATCGTACTTTTCTCAGACAAATTTTGTTTGAATGTGCTTTTTTGATCGATTTGTGAACAAATACTTTATATTACATCTGAAAAGAAAGTGGTCAATAAAGTGTTAAAAATGTTTTTGTTGTAAATGAGAAACAGAGTTTTGAATTTGCTGTCATTAAATGCATTATAATTATAAAACATATCAAGATGAAGAAATTTTGCTTATTTAAAAATATTTTTGAATATGAAAATCATGACTTGTTAATATCTTTAAATCTAGATAAAATTTTCAAGAAACATTCTGCATCCATAAAAGAAATAAATATTGCATGATCATATTCTTAATTAAGGAATGGATTTAATAGCTACCCATTTTTTACGGTATAAACTGGGTTGGGGCAGTTTACGCTTTATAAACCGCGAAGCGGTTTATAAAAAAGCGTAAACTGTTCCAACCCACTTTATACCGTATAAATTGGGTAGCAATTAATTTCATTCCTCATAATTTAATTTTCATTCATTTGGTGTAAAAAAATAAAAAAGATGATTTTCCTTAAAAATGACTTCAATTTGTACAAAATTTGAATGTAACGTCAGGCGGATCGATATGTTTTTGATGAAAGTCATTGTGACGTAGGCAACCCATTTTATACGATATAAAGTAAAAAAAAATTATCCAATCAAATACAGCGTTACAACCAGAATTAAATTATTAAAAAATTAAACGGAATTGCAAGATTTAAGGAAAAGATGGTGATGTTGAAAGTTGTAATTTGTCCGATCTAAATAAATTTGATCCCGACTGAAATATATCAATTGGAAATATTTTAGAACTTCATAAAAATTCTAGATTGCTTACCTAGCTGTCATATGGTTTACAAGAAATTGTTTTAAAACTAAATTAGCTTTTGCAAACCTTTAATCTGTTAATAAGAATGCGTGTGCTAATGGCTATGCTGTATATGCGTATTTCTGCATGAACTGTAAATTATCATATCGATATCAATGTAATACTGTATGTCCAAAAGTGTAATATTATAATACATTTATTAATTGAATGCCAATAAGTCTAATTTAGTTAGAATTAATTATTCTGTTATGAAATTATAAATTCAATACATCTGATAATTTTTCAAAACTCTTATCCATATTATAATAATACTAGTGTATGATTTCATAATTATTCAATTTATTACAGGCCCGTAGAACGCGGTGGGGCCATGGAGCCCCGGCCCTCCACTTTTTCTGCTATAATAATAAATTTTCCTTCAGATGTCCCCCCCCCCATACTTTTTGTCGCTGTTAGGTCGAGCACCGTCCAATTCCATGACTTCAGTCTTGGACAGTTATAATAATGAGATTTTTGACTTGGACAATTAATGAAGTTTTTTTTTTTGGTTACATTAATTTGGTAAGTTGCCACTTACTGTTTGGTAGTTTGGGTGTTTTTTTTTTGGCTTGTCAGAATTTTTTGGGAAGTTGCCCCCTCCACCTTTGAAACTTTGCTACGAGCCTGTTCCAGCCCTTTGCTACTACCTTATGTGTATTTGTTTTAATGTATTTAACATAAGTGAAAAACACTATGACATATTCAAATAAAAATTACTTAAAATACCCCGTGCTTAATCTATTTGAATTATTCGCAAGTACTTATCATGCTTACACTATGTACATCGTTTGGTTTTAATGTACGATTGTATATCAAAATAACATTATTGTGTACACGTTAATGTTTTTCTAATGTAATTTGTACCTATATAGATTTTTTTTTTATTTGAGCATACATAAATAGTTATTTAATTTTAATGCTTTGACCTTGAAAATACAGGTGAGTTTTCGTAATATATCTGTTTGAAAGATTGTGCAGAGAGAAAACATGCACGCGCACTCATGCTTTCAGTGCTTTACTTCTGTATTTAGGTTTAAGTTTGATATTAATTTGATCCGCCACATGTAATTGTACTATGCAGTCTCTAAACCAAATAAAATACGATCTGCGCATGCTTAGTACTTAGTGGAGAGGTCTAAGTCTTAGGCCCAGTCTTACGCCGCTTTCTGAAACGCGATTTACGCCCTGTAAATTTTGGCGTAACTTACTTAGTCGGACTAACTTAGGCCCAAATCTACGACTTTTTGAGAAACGAGCCCCTGGGGCTCGTTTCTCAGAAAAGCCTACGACCAGGTGTAAGCTTAGTCCGGACTAAATCAGTGACTAAACCCCAAAATCGGACTAAGTAGCGTTTTACAAAAAGGCGCAGACTTAGTCGAGACTAAAGTTCAGCTTAAATCTACGCCTGCTTATGAGTAGGCGTAAGTTCTTAGTCTGTACACAACTTGAAAAAAGTGGCGTTTTGTTCATAAAGAGATAAAAGAATAATTATTTTGTACGTATACAATACCTAGTCGTGTACATATATATATGATATGGGAAAAATTGCGAAATATACAGTTATTATGTATAAGGTAAATAGAAAGGTAGTAAAAATCCATCGAGGATGCAGACTTTTTTCCGTAAAAAGGTTTGATGGGCTAAAAATTTGTAAGTAAGAATTTTGAATTGTGAAAATGGGTAAGATATTAAGAGTTAAAAAAAAAGAGATAAAAAAAAAAGCAGGCACGCGTAGTATTGGGGAGGGGGCTGCAACCCTCCCGCTTTTTCTAGTAATGGTGTTTTCTATTAAAATTATGATGTAATTTAGACCTACACTTTCAGTATTTGTTTTCTTGTACTGTCAAAATTTGCTGAATATTGTGGTTTCTCAATTACCTACCCTCTTCCCCATGATGGCATCTCCCCCACACACTGGATCCCTGATAATTTTAATTTTTGAAATGGATAATGTTTTTCATTAAAAAAAACTCCTCAAACAATATACATTTAATGTATTTTCGATAATAAGAAATATTCGGTAATTATGCCATCAATTAAATTAATTCACCTTTTACCTTAATTTTCCCTTTAAAGCAATATGAGCTGCAACTTTGATGTCGGAATTTTTTGTTGCAAAATTGTAATTAACTATTTGAATGGCAGAAAAAAAGAACATTTATAATATTCTGTTGTTCATATTTGCTGGAATAAATATCTATAAGCTTTGATTGAAGCAAAATTACATTGCTGTCATCCTGTACAATATTGATCTCTTACAAAATACTATATATTTGTCTGTACAGAAGTCTTTCTTCTTAAACAATTACATACTTTATTGTAGTCTTACTGATCATAAAGGGTTGAATTATTACAAATTTATCATAATAACACATTTTAACAGCAAAATAAAATTCTCAAGAATGCAGCTCATATTGCTTTTATTAAATATAAAATTTATAGAACAGAAAAATATGGTTTTGTAAAATGTTAATTATCTTGTCCGTAATACTGTCTTTTCCTATTTCAAAGAAGTAACTGTCATAGCGTATAAGATGAGAAGATGGGTCTATCATTTTTTTTTTTAAATAGGTACTTGTTTTTAATTAATTTACAATCTATCGAACTTTTAGCAGACGAATTTTGTTTGAAAGTGTCTTTTGATCGATTTATGAACAGATAAACACGTGCATTTTATATTACATGCATTTGAAAAAAAAGTAGTCAATAACGTGTAAAAATATTTTTATTGAAAATGAGAAACAGTCATTTAATGCATTAACAATTTATTAAAAAATAAAAATTATGATTTATGGTTTATTCTGTAGATAGAAAAGATGATGCTAACTAAATGTGTAAAAATTCATTGATGTACCTAAAGCGGTTTTAATTTTATGACGCTAGTCCACGAACTTTTTGATAACCCCTCGTACTCATAAAACATATCAAGAAGAAGAAACTTTGCTTATCTAAAAATATGTAAATCATGACTTGTTAATATCTTTAAATCTAGAAAAATCTTCAAGAAATATTCTGCATCTATAAAAGAAATATTATATGATCATATTCTTAATAGAAATTGAAACGGATTTACTAGATTTGAAAGAAAAAGATGGTGATGTTGAAATTTGTTTCTTTCCCGATCTAAATAAATCTGATTCCGACTTGAAATATATTAAATGAAAATATTTCAGAAATTCAAAAAAAAATACTACATTGTTTGCCTGTAATATGGATTACAAGAAATTGATTAAAAACTAATTAAGCTTTTGCAAACCTTTAATAAGAATACGTGTGATAATGGAAATGTTGTATATGTGTATTTTTACATGGACTACGTAAATTATCATTTCGATTTCAATGTTATACTGTGTGTCCAAAGTGTAATACATGCATTATAATACATGTATCAGCTTGAATGCCAAGAAATCTAATTAAGTTAGAATTGATTATTCCGTTATGAAATTATGAATTCAAAACAACTGATAAATTTAAAAAAAAATTCTTATCCATATCTTAATGATAATTATATGACTTCATAATTGTTAAATTTTCCACGGGTCCGTAGAACGCGGTGGGGCCAGGGGGGCCCCGACCCTCCACTTTTTCAGAGTGTGTAGTATTTTGCTATATTAAATTTTCCTTCAGATGCTGGTTCCATAATTCTATGACTTGCACAGTTGATTAGCTTTTTGACTTGGCAAATTCCATGATCTGGACAGTTTATTAGGTTTTTGACTTGGACATTTAATGGCGTTTTTTTTGTCACATCACATTAATTTGGGAAGTTGCACCCCCCCCCCCCCCTCCCCCGCAACCCCCACTTTTTGGTAGTTTAGTTTAGTTTTTTAGTAGTTTAGTTTTTTTCCTGGCTTTTCAGGTTATTGGGGGGGGGGGCACTTTTGAACGTTGCTACGAATCTTTTCCAGGCCTTTGCCACTACCTTATGTGTATTTATTTTAATGTAAAACATAAGTGAAAAGACAATATGGCTTATTTTCAAAGGAAAATTACTTCATTAAAATTCTTCATGCTTAATGTATTTATGCGTTGCCTTCGTGCTAACCTTTACAAGAAACTAAAATACTCTAGTATAAAGTAACAAAGTTAATTGATGAAATTAAGTGAATACTACGGGGCTTTCATTCAATTTTTCGCAAGTACGTATGCTATGTACATCGTTTGGGTTTTAATCGATGTATCACAATCGAGTACATGCACGTTTATGTTTTTCTAATGTAATTTGTACCTATATAGATTTTTTTTAATTCATCTGAGCATACAAAATAGTTATTTGATTTTAACGCTTTGACCTTGAAAAAACAGATAGGTTTGCGTAATATATCTGTTTGAAAGATGGTGAAGAGAGAAAATATGCACACGCGCTAATGCTTTCCGTGCCTTACTTCTGTATGTAGGTTTAAGTTTGATATTAATTTGATCCGCCACATGTAACTGTAGTCTCCAAAACAAATGAAATACGATCTGCGCATGCTTAGTACTTAGCGGAGAGGTCTTAGTCTTAAGCCCAGTCTTACTCCGCTTTCTGAAACGCGATTTAGGCCCGTCTAAATTTTGGCGTAACTTACTTTGTCGGACTAACTTAGGCCCAAATCTACGACTTTTTGAGAAACGAGCCCCTCGCATGTGAGTTAAGGCTAGTTATATGCGTTTCTATGCAAATGAGCTAATAAAAATACATAAGAGGTGTTTTTATAATTCAGAAAAGTTTTGATTTATTTTCTTATGCATACTTAGTACCCACCGTATGTTATAGCCAGTATACATTATGACGTCATATTATGACGTCATTGTTCTTACCCACTGGAGGCAATAAAACACATCATCAAAACGACTTCGGCGCAAGGGATTACCCTATTTAATTTTACATAAAAATTGTATAATGCTAAGAAGAATATTCTATAGATTAATAAAACTGCTGCACAAATCCTAGGCATTTTCTCATTTGATCGGAATTTTAGGAAACTTATACCGGACTGTACATTTTTACCCTGATTCAACTTAAAACTTTACGAATAGAAATTATACAAATGAGTTGTTGATATTTGTGCAGCAAAAAGAGCAATCTTTGGAATATTTTGCTTCTAAATATACCTTGTTTCACTTAAATAAAATAGATTATGCCTCTGCGCTGAAGCATTTTTGTTGATGCCCATTATAATATTGTGTTGTAAAGAACAATGACGTCATAATATGACGTCATAATGTGTACTGACTATCTCATGTCGTGGGTACCAAGTATGTATTAGACAATAAGTTTTAACTTTCTCTGTATAATAGATATAGTCCTTAGGCATTTTAATTAGTTTATTTGCATAGAAATGTCTATATCTATCCTTAACTCACCTGCGCTGTACATTTACGCAGAATCGTGTTGATTTAGCAATGATATTAACCAAGCTGAACATTAAGCAATTAACTTCTCAAAGACGCCGAGGGGGCTTGGGATTCACCAACAAACACAAGCTACAGAATTAATTGAGCAGCGTGTGGTCAAAACATGGATGTGAAAGGTGTAAAATTTTGACGACGTCGAGATACCCGGAGTTGTCCGTGCGTGATGAGCGACCCTATCTGACAAACAGTTGGGTTCAGTAGAGCAGAAAATTGCCGATATCGACATATACCAGGTAAATTTTGCTTTCGGGACTTTGAATATACCCGGGTTGTCGACACTACCGAGGTCGACATATCAGAGTTTTTGCAAATCATTTATATAGTAAATACTGCCGGGACCGCGGAAGGACGTCGACATATCCCAGGTTGTCGACATATCTGATGTCGAGATACCGAAGTTTACCTGTATTCAAATACTTTTTCAGGAATGCTGTAAAAAATATCAGTCTTGTTGATTTACAAATTAGATAAAGGGATAGAAACTAAGAAATGGTTACACAAACCCAATTTATTAACCCGGAAGAAGCATTAAAAGTGCTTGTTATATGGAATGATAGTACCATCCTCGCACAAGTAGTTATAGAGCGGCGTGACTTCGTCGGAGTGGACTCCATAAGGAGCTACCTGATGTCGGATTGAGTTCCAACTGGCGGCTCCCCAATACTTCCTGTTTGTTTTTTGAACTCTGGTAAGCTTTAGATATAAATGAAATGATTCGTTAAAATCAAACATCAAATTCAACAGAAAAGTCAACATATTCTGTGGAAAAATATTAATAATTTAACATTAAAATATGAAGTAATTCAGTTTTTAAGATAAGTCAGATTTAATTATATTTGAGTGAAATGAAATATATGGAGATAATGAACAGCATTTAATCTAGCTCAAAAGTCCATTAAAAAATACAAATTTTGGAGCAGAGCAAACACGGACCTCTAAAACATCAGTAGTTAGGATCAGGTGCCATGGAGGACTAAGCATCCGCTGCTGACGGTTAACACCCACCGTGTACTCCTTGTCATGATCGGGAAATAACGGAAATGTCCGTCGACAATTCAGTGTGTACATATATGCCTAAATAAGTATGAAAAACGTCAGTCAGTATTTGACTTAATGATAAATTGTATTTGCTGACAAGGTCATTGTATCGACCGAAAAACTTTCGAAATGGTGAGTTTAAACGAGACTGCTGATATTCTTGTTTTATCAACTTGTCTGTCAATGTTACCTCGTTTTAGAAATTGTTCATACGTAGAGGATGCTCTTGCGTATCGAAATTGAATACTGCAGTTGAAGATAATTCACGAGTTAAATTAAACTGATACGAACGGTGACAAATTGATTATCATGGCATTATATTTTTTGAAAACCCTTACCCTGCGTCAATGAAAAACATGTTACGTAAATTAAATATTCAAAACAGTGACCAACTGTCTAATAAATCCAGAAAAGTTTATACATAAATATGAATAAAACTATTTTGCTGATTTCATTAAAAAAGGTCCAAAATATCAATTGTTTTAATTCTGCAAGCAATGTGCAGTGGATTTAAAAGATTTTTTTTTAAATTTTAATCAATCAATCTAAAAGGTCTATACAATCTCTGTTGCTTCACACCTAACAAAAACGTTAAAGCAGACTCTTTGACTAGAATGACGGATTGTGGTGACTGGTCAGTTAAACAATGTGTATTTGATTTTTTTGACAATATTTGGGGACCACATACATGCGATGGATTCGCAGATCTTCATAACAGTAGGTGTGAGAATTTTAATTCTAAGTACAGGTGTGCAGGATCAAGCGCTGTTGATGCGTAATTCTCTCAGGTATGGACTGATCATTGGAACTGGTTTGTACCGCCGCCAAAATTAATTCCTTTCTTGGTAAGGAAATTTGACAGTGACAAATGCAATTGCATTTTGGTAATTCCGGAGTAGAAATCCGCTCAGTTTTGGCAAATATTGATTGATAAGGAGAGTTATTTCAAACCTTATGTTAAAAATTTTTCGAAAATACAATTGCAAGGTGTTAATCATCCAGTTTGCAGGGGGGGGGGGGGGGATAATGGAGCATTTGGAAAAAAGGGTCTTTAATTTAACATGATTTTTCTGCAAATAAAATGTTGATATAGGTGACATATTTTTACAGAAATAGGACTGCAGGACAGCATTACAAAAAATGCAGAAAAACATGGCGTAGAACCTGGAAGTTACTAATATTTGGCTGATCTGTGTCCATAATTAAGCAGCTGGATTTCGTCAAAAGTGATATTACTAACAAATCCTACGTTTAACTCTTTTAAAAGATGAAAAATATCTTTAAAGCTCAAGGACATAGTGCATTACCGGCAAGTCCCATGCATATGGCATTATACCTGACGCATTTGTTACAGAACGGATCATCTCAATACCCTATGATTTAACGTTGCCGTGTATGGTATGCGATTAAATTGGCTCAGAATGAGCAGGTTTACCAGATCCGATGAAGAATTCCTACGTTGCATCTCTACAGAAAGATGCAAGACGGAAAGATAGTCGTGTTGTCCAAAAAAGAGAGTCTATTATCTGCATGTCATGTCAATATGTATACGATATATTTGGAACTTTTGGGTCCAATTAATGACAAACAATTTTTTTATTTACACCAATTTTCAGGTCAAAAGATGTTTGTAAATTGGTATATAAAAACAAAAAAAACTAAGATATACATCAGCTAGAAGCAATCATCTGTCGCTGTGGTAAACAGTTTTTGTGGGTGAACATGTAAGCATGGGAATTCATTCTTTAAGGGCAGGTGGGGCGACTGTGGCAGCTAATTCAGATTTGGATGTGAGACGTACGGCACGAGTCAGAGGAAAATTTTAAATGTCAATATTATTACTATATATAATGTAATGTATATATAAGCGAGTTTGAGGTCCGTTCACAAACCCGCTGTGTTGCAACCACTATTGAAATAACGACCACTATTGAAATAATTATTTCAATAGTGGTTGAGAGTGCATTTCAAAACCAAACAATGGTTGTAACCACTATTGAAATAACGTTCACTATTGAAATAATTATTTCAATAGTGGTTGAAAGTACATTTCTAAAGTGAACACAGGTTGCAACCACTATTGAAATAACGTTCACTATTGAAACAATGATTTCAATTGAGGTTTTGAATGCTTTTCAAAATCTAGACCAGGTTGCGACCACTATTGAAATACTGTTCACCTTTGAAATAGAGATTTCAATAGTGATTGAAATAATGATTTCAATATTTGTTGAAATAATGATTTTAATTATTGCTGACAATGATTTCAATACCAAAGCCACATTGCAAGCCTTATTGAAATACACTATTGAAAAAAACATAAGGTTGACTTGTTTATTGCGTTTTCCGACGTCATCAATTAATTTACTGAGTTTAAAATATAGTGTTTAAATTTATGTTTTCCTTTCTTTTCTAGAAATTACCATTCATACACGGACATCTTTGATTTAACTGACGTACCTGAAATTCATACAAAGTATGCAAATGTTATATGCAAGTTTCCGCAAGAATCTGGCCTACTCAGCGAAAACCAACAGACAACTAATCAATATATGCAAGTTTTAAGTAATCTTGTCATATAAGGTTCATCTTTGCCATTGATTTTGAAAGGAAAGGATCACAAATACAGATAGTGGTAGAAAATAGAATATATACATGTACATTCAAAAGAAGAAACAAAACTGATGTCTATGTGTACAAACTTTCTGATGAAGATATTCTTATTTTTAATTGAAAAGAACCTATAGAATGAAACTAAATTCTCGCTCAAATTCATAGGCTTACCTACACTACAAATATGGATAGTGAATCCAACGTCTGCTCGTCAAGACATTCAAAAACAAAACTTCAAGGGAAGTTAGTATTAGCATTATTTCAATAGTGGGTGTTATTTCAATAGTTGTCACACGTGTTAAACCGCTATTGAAATAATGTCTGCTATTGAAATAATTATTTCATTAGTGATCCTTATGTCAATAGTGGTTGCAATAATACTACCGCTATTGAAATAATATCTACTACTGAAATATTTTTTTCAATAGTGGGTGGAACAATGCACACACTATTGAATTTTCAACCACTAATGGAATCATTATTTCATTAACAGATATTATTTCAATAGCAGTTTTATACATGTAACCACTATTTAAATAATATCCTCTAATGTTATAATGCTTAGACTTATAGTTTTCCCAGATGGTTGATTTTAATGTATTTACGAGTAGAAACGTTGGATTTACTATCTATACATATCTGTAGGCAAATCCATGAATATAAGCGAGAATTTACTTCTATTCTATATCCTTTGATTAAAAATAACCATGTTTTCATCAGAAAGTTTGTACAAATAGATATCACATAGATGTATTCTTTATTCTTTTTGATGTAGATATTCTACTTTCTACAACTATCTCCATTCATAATCTTTTACTTTCCCCAATTAATAGCAAAGATGAAGCTTAAAAAACAAAATTACTTAAAGTTAATAGATCAGTTAAATCACAGCTGTCCGTGTATTAACAGTATTTCCAGACTGAAATTAACCAAAAATTTACATATATTACCCCCAAAAAATAATTTATTAGGCTAGAAAAGATAAAAAAGAATTCATCCTAATATTTTTTTTTCAATAGTGGGACTATTTCTATAAGGCTTGTAATGTGGTTTTGGTATTGATGTAATTTACAGCAACTATTAAAATAATTATTTCAATCAGGCCAGCTTTAAAATAATGTTTCCTTGTCCTCTCCCGACTCAGGATGAGAAAATTGAGTCGGTAGGTAAGTGAGAATTTTTTTTTCCAAGGGAAATTTCAAAAACAATGCTACATTTTTAAAATCTATTTTTCAGAATGCATAAAAAAATAATTGCTTCCTGGAGGTTAAAAAAAAAATTTGAGTCGGGCCATTTTTAGTCAGTCGGTCGGGAGAGGGCAACCAAACAATTATTTTCTAAAGATGGCCTCACTATTGAAATCATTATTTCAATCACTACTGAAATCATTATTTCTATCACTATTGAAATCGTTATTTCAAAAGTGAACATTATTTCATTAGTTCATTAGTGGTTGCAACCTGGTTTAGGTTTTGAAAAGCATTCAAAACCTCTACTGAAATCATTGTTTCAATAGTGAACGTTATTTCAATAGTGGTTGCAACCTGTGTTCACTTTTGAAATGTACTTTCAACCACTATTGAAATAATTATTTCAATAGCGAACGTTATTTCAATAGTGATTACAAGTTGTGTTATGTATTGAAATGCTCTCTCAACCACTATTGAACTAATTATTTCAATAGTGAACGTTATTTCAATAGTGGTTACAAGTTGTGTTTGGTTTTGAAATGCACTCTCAACCACTATTGAAATAATTATTTCAATAGTGGTCGGTATTTCAATAGTGGTTGCAACACCGCTGCATTCAGCAGCACCATGCAACGGACACGTTTTCTAGAGTTTTTTCATCGATATTCAACGTTGTTATCTCTATTTTTTTGCATGGCCGGCCCTGATGCGTGATGCTATGTCATTGAGGATACTGTAGTTGTTTGTCATGTTTTAAAATTTTGCAGTCTTGTAAAGAAGGTTTTTCTGCTTGGGTAACTGATTAAATCATGGTTACTTTATCAAAAATTAATTTAGAAAAAATAAAAATAAATACCTAGAAGTATTCTATGAATTTTATTATATTTTATCATTATAGAATTTTATTACCTTTTCCCAACTGATTTTTTAAAAGTGGGAATAGGTGGAATAAAGTACCGTTCAGGCATGTTTTACTGTGATAAGTAAATTTTAGAAATATAAACAAGAACAGATGGACGTCATAGAACTGAAAAGAAACGGAAATCATCAAGACAATTATTTATCATATTGTATGATAGGTTGTGAATTATTTCCGCACCTTATTAATACTTCATGCACTAACAACAGTTACAGGAAATGCAAGCTCATGCATTGGCTCGATACATCGGTAATTAAGTAACTTCATAGCTGAAATAGAAAATATTACCATTGACATCATGTACTTTCAAAGTCCAAAAATTGACATTATCACTGATTATATATTATATTTTAGATAAATTGAATGACAACAAACTTAGAAAAATAATTTCTGCTGTAAATACAATCTGTCATGCAAGTGAAAAAGAACGTCAGCTCCAGATAGTTCATTCATAAAAAAGATTGTTTTAACTCTAATGATTTTACCAAAAAAATCGAAAAAAAGCAAAATATATGAAGCCTGATATTTCAATCCATTTATCGCTAATACATTTGTTTATCCTGAAATGTGAAGATAACGAATAGTAATCAATCTCAATAGGCCATTGAGACAATACACATTTGGAGCAGAACGAACAAGGACCTCCAAAAATATGAGACATGAGATCATGCCGACCGGTCATACCCGGCATGTGCTCCTTGTCATGATCGGGAAATAACGGAAATATCTGTCGACAATTTTGTGTGTAAATAATGGCCTATCAATTTGTATGAAAAACGTCAGTCAACTTCAAGACTTCAAGACAGATTGTATTTGCTTATAAAGTCATTGTATCGACCATAGAATTTGCAAAATGCTGACTTTAAACGAGGCTGTTGATATTCTTGTTTCATCGAATTCTATCACTAGTATTGTCATCTGAATTGTACTACTGCCCGACTGCACAGACAAAAACTTTGTGATAATTTTAATAAAGAAAATTATTTCTTAAGATCTTACCACACATGATACCTCTTCTTTCGTTTTAAATTTGTAGATATCGGGGATATATGCCGAATGACAATTAGGTAATATGCCAGAAGATGTCTCCTTAATGACGGGTTATATATTTTAATTAATTCTTATTGACATGTTAAATTTTGCTTAAGAATTAAATATTTTTTTCAAGAATATAGTAAAATAATCAGTCTTTGATAAATTTGCAAAATATGCGAACAAAGAAACTATATAAAAAAAAAGTTGCCAAAACAAACCCAATTAACAAACCCGGAAGTCCAGCATCATAAGTACCTGTCATATGACATGTCAGTACACTATACATGAACAAGTAGTTGCCGTGGTTTTATGATGATTATAACACTTACTGAGGGGGTTTCGTAAGGAGCACCCTAATGTCGGATTGAGTTCGAATTGACACACATTGATGTATCTCTTAACCCAGAAATACAGCACTATAAGGACTTAAGAGGGCCGACTGGGGTTTTCATTGTGCAATACTTCGCGCAGCATAGTAAAATAAAATGTATTCACTCTTTTAAAGCAGCTATTTTTACATAATTCATAAAAATTGACAAATTTAGGAAATCTCAGGTTAAAAATTCTAATAACGTTTGTAAATAACTGATTTTTTAAACGATTTTTCAAATGATGGGTAGATACACGTCGTAATAGTGCGTTTTAGATGTTATGAATAACCGAAGTTCTTTAGGAGAGGTCATTAATTATGTCATAAAATAAAAACTATAAAATAGATGCTCTTGAAATTTTCAACATAGGAAATTGAGAATTTCACAATCACTTTTAATATTTTTTATGTAAATCTGTGGTATCTGACATGTTTTGTAGTACTCCATAAAACAGGAAAATATCATGAATTTTGAAATTTTGAGATGCCCCCTCTAGAAACCAGACGGTAGAATTTTGTGTTTTTTGCATAAAATGTACAATCAGTATTACTCATCAAATAATATAATTTGAGCAAAAAGTCTATAGTAGTATTTGTATAATTTGCTCCGAAGTGCGAAAAGATGGTATTTTCCTAAATAATCCTATAGTAAATGAACCTGTATTTTGAGATGGTCCCTAAAAATAACCAGACGGTAGATTTTCACTAAAGTTGGCATGTATACTGAAGTCAATGTAAGGTATATATGGTATAAA
The DNA here is from genome assembly GCF_033153115.1 of Saccostrea echinata. Taxonomy (NCBI): domain Eukaryota; kingdom Metazoa; phylum Mollusca; class Bivalvia; order Ostreida; family Ostreidae; genus Saccostrea; species Saccostrea echinata. The sequence goes on from NW_026889763.1 coordinate 19,116,125, forward strand.
ATTAAAGAGTTTCTCTATAGTAGTTCTCACACATTAACACCCCAGTCGGCTCCCTTAAATGAAATGGTTGATAAATTTTCTAATGTTAAAGTATCAAAATCAAAGAAAAACCCACATTTTGCTAGATAGAATATAAAATTAATTGAATCTTTCTACATGGAAAAAAAAACCTCAAACTGTGGCCTTCAACTCGCTATTGAGATATGTCGACGACATTTTTTCAATATTGCAATAGATAGTTTCATTTATATGTCGATTCGACATATCCCAGTGAACTCGAAATAAAAATAACCACACTATGTCATATCTGTTTCATATTTGGATAATTTACTGACTAGAGACGATAATGGCCAATTACAACTTAACTGTATGACAAACAGGTTTTCTATCTTCATCTTCTCTTATTTATGTAGTAACTTCCACTTTAACCTACATATGGTATTTATGATCCCCAGCTGATTCGATATACAGGAGCCTGCTCTGACTACGGTTATTTTTCTAAAACAAGGCATACAATGACAAATAAGTTGATGTTACAGGGATTCAATAACTTGGTTCAAAGTCAGTATTTTGCAAATTTTCTGTTCGTTCTGAAGACTGTTTGCAAAAACAACCTTTTTGGGTGTTTTTGTCCAACCTGTCCATTGTTACGTCATTTTTTAATACTAAATTTGACTACGGGTTACTCGACAGAGAAGAGCTGACGGCGGCGTGACCTGTGGACATGGGACGGTGACCTCTTTCAGGCACCTGACCCCATCTCTGAGGTTTCCAGCGGTCCGTGTTTTTGCTCTGGACACGTGTTCTTCACTCAATTTATGAGATTGATCACTGTTCTTTAGTTAACATCACCTTTTATCGATCACTGTTCATTAGTTTACATCACCTTTTATCGATCACTGTTCGTTAGTTAACATCACCTTTTACATTTATACCTGTTCCTTATTATGTTCCCCAAACGAAGTTTGGGAACATATTGTTTTTACTCTGTTTCTTATTATTATTATTATTATTATTATTTTTCTTCCCGGGTACTTTTTTGTCCGTGAGTGATCTCCGAAACTACACATCCGATTGAGGTGAAACCTTTTTAGGGTTACTAGGCATGTTATGTAGATTTGCGGAACGAAGGTCATTTTGCGCGCACGCGCATGCACGTGCGTGCGCGTGCAATGCGTAAAATGACAAATATACTTGATATAGCTGTAACTTTTATATTTTTTGATAAAATGCTTTGATACTCAGAATATAAGGATATATTAAAAGTGTGAACAAGATGACATGGTCAACATGCACATGCATGCACGTGCGCGCACGCGAAAAGCGTAAAATGACCAATTTACTTGATATAGTTGTAATTTTGAAACTTTTTGATGAAATGCTTTGATACTCAAAACATTTATATGTATTTAAAGTGTAGACAAGACGACATGACCATCATGCACATGCATGCATATGCATGCACGTGCGCGCGCGTGCAATGTGTTAAATGACCAATTTACTTAATATAGCCGTACTTTTTATATTTTTTGATGAAAAGCTTTGATATTAAGAATATACAGATATATTAAAAGTGTAGACAAGATGATGTGGCCATCATGCACATGCATGCACATGCGCGCGCGTGCAATGTGTTTAATGACCAATATACTTAATATAGCCATAACTTTTATATTTTTTTATGAAAAGCTTTGATACTAAGAATGAACAGACATATTATAAGTGTAGACAAAATGGCATGGTCATTATGAACATGCATACAGGTGCGCGTGCGCGCAATGCTAAGATGACCAATATACTTGATATAGCCGGAACTTATATATTTTTTGATGAAATGTTTTGATACTGAGAATATAAAGATGCATTTATAGTATAGACGGAATGACATGGTCAACCTGCACATGCATGCATGCACGTGCGCGCGCGTGAAATGCGTTAAATGACCAATATACTTAATTGCCTTATTTAATGAAGCTTACAGGAAATGACACCAAAAGGGAGTTGGGGAGCGTTTGGGGAACATCTGTAACGGTCCCCGTTACAATTAATACTAGTTTTGTTTGAAATATAAGTATCAAACGATATAAATGTTTTAAAAGAAAGTGCATTATAAAGTTCTCTTTCCTGTGTGTAATTACCTACTATTGTAGTTAATATTGCTAAAATTAACATGCAAAAAAAAAATTATATATATAAAACTGTATCCGGATTATCGTTCTTTTCCCTCACATAATGATAAATTCTGGATAAAGAATGTAACATGTGGACTTTTATTTACACTGTAGATTTTTTTAATGATGTACAACTTCATTTAAAAAAAATAACGTTTGTTAAAATAATAATAATTTGGTGTCCATGAACCCCTGATTGAACAGTGATATCTTTTTAACCGTAAACAAGCGCATATCTCGTCTGTCATAGCATCATTAAAGACATAAATAAAACTAATGTATGCTCATTTTGTTAAATATCATACTAAAATTATACGTCAAGCGAATAAAATTTTTAAAAATCATGTATAGTAATACAGCGATGCATAATATTTTTAAATAAAGATACAATTAATAGAGTACTAGTAAAGAATAAAACGAATAATTGATTAGAATTGAATTTATCAAAACATTTATTTCTGTCTTTGATAATTCAGAAGTGAAAAAGGAATTAGATAAATTACACGATCAGTATGTACTGGTCCCAGCTGAAAAAGCTGGTAACAACCTAGTCTTATTTGTTTGTTAGGCTCATTAATTGAATTGTGTTTTAGAGGAACTAAGATTTAATTCATCAGGTGAAAATTCAACTTATACACATAGCTCCCTTTCTAAGGATGAAATTCTTCAAAATCATACGTCCGTTTTAGATACTTTTAATATTCCCAACAATCAGAAATGAATTTGAAATGCCATACCTATACTGGATTCCTAAACTTCATAAAAATCCTTACAAACAAAGATACATAGCGGGTTCCAGTAAATGTTATATTAAACCTCTTTCTTTACTCCTCACTAAAATATTTTCTGTAATGAAGGAGAAACTTCAGGAGTATTGTACAACAGTATATTTGAGAAGTGGAGTAAATTACATGTGGATACATAAAAACTCCAAGGAACTTTAAGAAAAATTTGAAATCACAAAATTTTACTATAATCAATGACATCAAATCGCACGACTTTTCAACACTTTATACAACCATTCCCCAAAATGAAGTCCAGAATTTTTTCATTATAGACAGTTGCTTTTTCAATAAAAATGTGACTCGTAAATATACTTACCTTGTGACTGGTCATTTGAAAAATTATTTCGTTAAAACATTCTGATTATACACACAAGTACTCTGAAGTTGATATTAAAAAGATGCTCGAGTTTCTGATTGACAATATCCATGTAGGTTTTGGAGATCAGGTCTTCAAACAGTCTGTTGGAGTTCCCATGGGTAACAAGTGCGCCCCGTTACATGTATGAGCAGAACTATTTTTTTTATTTACATGAAGAAGAATTTATTCAAAAACTTCTACATGAGAAGAAGTAAATACTTGCTACGGCCTTCAACTCGACCTTTCGATATCGACGACGTATTATCAATTAACAATAGTTACTTTCATTCATAAGTCGACTTATATCCCAGTGAGCTTGAAATAAAAGCTACCACAGAGTCTGACACATCTGTTTCATATTTGGATATTTTATTAGAAAAAGACTTTAATGGTAATTAAACAACAAAGCTTTATGATAAACGTGATGACTTTAACTTTTCAATTGTCAACGTCAACTTCCCTTCCTTTTGTAGCAATATACCCTCATCACCTGCATATGGGGTTTGTATCTTTCAGTTGATTCGATACGCAAGAGCATACTCTACGTATGAACAATTTCTAAAACGAGACAAGCTATTGATAAAAAAGGATATCATCAGTCTCGTTTGAAGTCATCATTTCGCAAGTTTTATGGTCGATGCAATGACTTTGTCAGCACATACAACCTATCATTGAGTCAAATGCTTACTGACATTTTTCATACTAACTTTCATTATGTCTTTATTTAAACATTTGTTACTATAAAGAGAAATGGAAACCTCAACTGAATGTACTGCATTTCAGTTTATACTCTCTTGCTCTCGTCAGTCGCAGTTAATAGCAGTTAGTCTGCATATTGCTCACCTTTTATGTGAGAAATAGTGAAAAATTCTACATTTCCTTGATAAATTTTGCAGAATATCGATTTTTAAACATTGGTTACTATTAATAGAAATGTAAATCTCTGCTGATTTTTCTCCATTTCAATTTTAGCTCTCTTGTACTTGTCGCTCACCTCAGTCAATAACAGTTAATTAATAGCAGTTATTCAGCAAATTGTCCATCTCTAATGTGTGAAATAGTACAAAAATCTTCATTTCCTTGATAATTTCCTATGTGTCTAATTTAAGACAGTTGTACTATTTATAGAAATGAGAGCCTATCCTCAATATTGTGTGAATTGTTGTATTATCCCTTGTTCTAATTGATGATATATTGGTGAAAGCAGTATGTTTATCACTTATGTCTTAGTTGAGCTTCCAAATGATAGAAAGAAGTCATTTTCCAAATATTCTGAGACATGTCTATATTTAAGCATTTGAAGCTATAAGTAAAAAAACAGAACTCCATTCAAATAGTATGCATAGTAGTTATTGGTGTCCAGTTTCTGTAATTAGCATATTGATTTTTACAGTATTTTTCCTAAATACCTGGCAATAGCACCTTAAACTCTGCCCATTTTTTTTTTTTTTTTTTTTAATTTTTCTGAAATGTTTCTATATATAGAAACATGTTACTAAAATAGTATTGAGATCCCCCCCCCTTTTTTTATGATATAACACTACTAGCATTGAGGTATGAAAACACACTTAAGATTTGAAAAATGTCCGTAGAGAAAGTTTTTTATTTAACCTTGAATTTCTCCAAAAAACACCCATTTTCCCACATTTTCAAAAATTGTGTCACTTTGCAGGATCCTTTTCTTAGAATGGGAATATTACTGGAATAACAGATTACATGCCCTGTTTACCTTAAAAGTTGATGTTTTCTTATGATATAATGATTTATTTTTGATTTGGAAACATAAAGATAAAAATGCATTTACATTTCCTCGATTATCATGTTATTCATTTAGTTTAAAAGTATAAAAAAAAAATGGCTAAATTCAATGAATCCAGCTGCATGGCACGGGTGCACGTGTGAAACTTCTGACACTATATTTGGTAGTTTCTATCCAAGGTGATCACCTTTGGTGCAAATTTCATCAAAATCGGGGAGGTGTCGTTTCCAAGCCATATAGTAAATCTTTTGGTGCTTACAGAGAATGCATGTTAATTTGTTGTTTGTCCTGAATTTCACTAAAACCAAGATCATTTAAGCATTTTTTTCACCTTAAAGGGTTTTTATCACGTCTCAAAATTTTTTGATAAGACAAAGTTTACATGCTAATAAAATCATATATTTAAAAATTTTTGCTAGAAAATTAATATTTTTGATGTTTCAGCGATTCAAAGTTTGAATTTCTCAATATGCATATTTTGATCGCTGATGTTACGCGCCATTGCTCTGACGTCATAGGTGTCAATCCTGGTCAAGCGAAGTACTTATTGTGTATACAAAAGGGCTCATTTGTTGTGTCTATTAAACCTGTTAGAAAATAATTAAGAGATAATTGGATAATTGACAGCTACTAAGGTATAATTCATGGCTTTAGGATGCACAAATGTGCACAAGAAAGGTTTTAAGAAGATATTTTTTCCACATTTCCTGGACTTGGTTGAGAGATGAAAGAGGGGCCTTTTTCTGCAAATGCGATGGCGTTTGTCTCTATTCAGAACAATCGTTTATGCCCGATCGATCACGAATTTTTTTCTATCCTATAAAATATTTTAAGGAAAGATACCTTAAAAAAAATAATAAATGACAAACACGCATTTTTTTAAAAGTCGCACAGAATCTAGTAGGAATGTTGTGAACTTCGTAATGGCGTACGGCGCCATTGAAGAAGTATCATTTCTAGTACATGATATTGACTGCTAAAACAGATAGAAGATATACAGGATTTATTTATATATAATTAATTAAAATAAAAATGAAGGAGAATTTAAAATTCCCATATTTGTAAATGTTTACGAAGTTACACTTAATTCGTTCTATTTAGTCGAAGTCCCGAGTTGTCAACGGCTTCGTCTTCGGTGTCCTCTCCTATTGTCGGCATATTTTCTGGTTATTTCTCTCTGCTGGACGTTCACACATAAAAGATTGACCGTCCATAACCAAAGGAATATAGTCGATGTCAAAATTTCAACCTGCCGTATTTTGTTTTCTATTTGTTTAGCGTAAAAATCTATTCAATATATTTTTTCTTACGATAAGCCTTACGAGTTCTATTGACCATTGACACCTATGACGTTTCAGTACCACGTGACCCCTATCTAATTAGTGGAGATTATTACTTCGAGGACCCTATATTATGGACATTTTATCGTCTAATTACGGCCGTTTTCAACATTATTTCATAATTAAACGATAATTATATGTTTCAGGAATATAATAGTGTTTCATTTTTAAGAAATTTGGATACGTGATAAAAACCCTTTAAAATCCCAGTTTTTTGTGCATAAGATTCACGGTTAATGTACATTTCCTCATAGCAATTTCTTATAATACAGTTATATTGGTAAATATATTAATCCAAAATTTTAGCATTGAAAAAATCCTTTTGTACAACAGAGAAAGTCTACCTAACTCAGCATAAACAGCTGAATTACATGTAGATTTTTTAACTCCTAGTATTTGCTTACAGAAATCAAGATTTAGTTTTTCAACATTGTCACCTTTTTGAATTCCCCGATTTTCTGATGCATAATTAACAATGCCTCCAACATAACAATCAAAAAGTGATTATAAAGTTTCATGATTAAGAGACAAACACCTTAGGTTTTTTTTCAACACAAACAATGCTTTTCTACCCTAATGAGACAGCTTTTTTTCTTTTCTACCCTGATCAGACAGCTGTTTTTCTGCCATTGCAAATTTATTATTATAATGGAAAATAATTCCGAAATATGTAAATTGTTCAACAATTTCTAAAACATGGTTACCAATAAACTATTTTTCGCTAGATTTGATTTTGCCCTTATTTCTAAAAATCGAAACTTTAGATTTATCTACATTATTGCATAAATTCCAGGTTTTGCAATATTGAGACAGTTCATTAAAAATTGATTGCAGACGTTCAATGTTTTCAGAAAGAAAGGACCATATCATCAGCATACATTAACAAAAACAAGTTCAATGACATAAGGTCATAGAGGATACAGACGGATTTTAAGAAACTCATTTCAAAATCATTGACATAGAGATTGAATAAGATTGGAGATTTACACTTCTCCTTGCATTAAGCCGATATTGTTACAGAAAAAAATCACTCAATTGGCCATTTACCACAATGCAAAATTTCACATTATAATACAGAGCTTTTATGACATTTAACAATTTACCTTGGATACCCACTTTAGATATCTTGATCCACAATTTAGATCTGTCAATAGAATCAAACGCCTTTTTGAAATTAATGAATGTACTATATAGTCTTTCACTTTTAGACAAGTATTTGTAACCAAAAAATGAAAAACAAATATTGCTTCACGTATACCACAATTAGGTTTAAATACAATCTGTGCATCTGTAATAATATCGTTACTTTTTGACCATTCTAACAATATATTGTTCAATATTGAAGTAAATAATTTAGCCATGTTACTAACAAGGCATACCTCTGCAATTGTCTGGGTTCTTTATATCACCTTTTTTGAAAATAGGCACGATTACAGATGATGACAATTTTTTGGAAAAAAAACCCAGTACCTAATATACAGTCGAAAAGTTTATATACAAGGGGAGCAGATATTCCTGGAATTCAATAAAGTAATCATTCAAAATACCATCTTCACCATGCGATTTCCCCACCTTTAAATTACTAATATCGCTTTAAATTTCATCTACACAAATTTCTTTATCCAGTTCATCAGAAACACATTCGCCACTTACATGTGAAACATTTGAGTCATCAATTTCATCTACTTGAGTGATGCCTTTGAAGTGCTCATAAAAATCTTCTAATGATACTTTGGGAGTTGATTTTGTTCTTTTATTAAATTTGGGGAAAATTGTCTGGGGTTATTTTTCTTCAAAATTACCTTCTGCTTGCTTGTACAATCTTTTTAGCTTTGCCTCTGCTTTCTTGTAAATGCGCTTTTTCTTAACCAAATCCGAATGATTTTTGTATATTTTTACAACTATTGAATGTACATAAAGCTATAATATAATCTTTATAAAGTCATTTTAAGTTTCTATCAAAACAGGGCTTATCGTTTGAAGATAAGCAATGGGATGCTAAACTTAATAAATATCCTTACAAACAAAGATACATACCGGGTATCAGTAAATGTTCTACCAAGTCCCTTTCTTTACTCCTCACTAAAATATTTACTGTAATGAAGGAGCAACTTCAGAAGTACTGTACAACAGTATATTCGAGAAGAGGTGTAAATCAGATGTGGACACGTAAAAACTCCAAAGAACTTTTGGAAAATTTGAAATAACAAATTTTTACTAAAATCAATAGCATCAAAACGTAGGACTTTTCAACACTTTATACAACCATTCCCCACTATGAATTGAAGTCCGGGCTTTTTGACATCATAGACAGCTGCTTTTTCAATAAAAATGGAACCTTGTCATTGGTTATTTACAGAATTATTTTGTTAAAAAGCACTCTGATTGTACACACAAGTACACTGAAGTTGATATTAAAAAGATGCTTGAGTTTCTGATTGACAATATATATGTAATTTTTGGAGATCAGGTCTTCCAACAATCTGTTGGAATTCCATGAGAACCAACTGCGCCCCCTTATAAGTAGACCTATTTTTGCATTCATATGAAGCAGAATTTATTCAAAAACTTCTGAATGAGAAGAAGAAAACACTTGCTGTAGCTTTCAACTCGACATTTCGATATATCGACGACGTATTATCAATTATCAATAGTTACTTTCATTCATATGTCGACTCGAAATATCCCAGTGAGCTTGAAATAAAAAAATGCCACAGAGTCTAACACATCTGTTTTATATTTAGATATTTTACTAGAAAAAGACGTTAATGGTAACCTAACAACAAAGCTTTATGATAAACGTGATGACTTCAACTTTGCAATCGTCAACTTCCCTTACTTACGTAGAAATGTATCCCTATCACCTGTGTATGGGGTCTATGTCTCTCAGTTGATTCGATAAGAAAGAGCATGCTCTACGTATGAACAATTTTTAAAACGAGGCAAGCTACTGACAAACAAGTTGATGAAACAAGGATATCAACAGTCTCGTTTGAAGTCATTTTTTCGGAAGTTTTACGGTCGATACTATGACCTTGTCAGCACATAAAACCTATCATTGCGTCAAATGCTGACGGACGTTTTTCATACTAATTGTTAGGCCATTATTTATACACTGAACTGTCTACGGATTTCTCCGTTATTTCCCGATCATGACAAGGAGCACAAGGCGGGTGGGACCTGTCGGCAGGGGATGCTCACTCTTCCATGGCACCTGATCCCACCTTTAAATTTTGATGTCCTTGTTTGCTCTGCTTCAAATTTGTATCGTTTCATTGGACATCCTAGATCGAATACTGTTCGTTATCTTCATATTTCATGGAAAAGCTGGAGCTCCAAGCAGTCACCCTCTTAAATTTTTTTCATAATTCTCTTACCCTTGACACAGTAATGTTGAAGATTTTTTGTGACAAAATTAATTATGTCAGAGAGGACATCATTTTTATCGCCAAAATCAGGAAGCGTTTCATATTTATGCCTAAACACTTCTAAATCTGCCACTGCAGACCCACCTTACATTAACTTATATGTGTCGAGTTATTGTCGGTTTGCAGCTGGGAATGGAAAAGTTCGTTACATTTCAATCATACATTCTTTCCCATTTGAAGACATTTTAAAAATACTTTTAATCAAATAAATATTTAGTATACTAATCAGAATATCGCCAAGTAAAAAATTTATTTACAATTTTCATTTACAATTTAAGGAATTTTAGACAAGGAAAATTATGTTGAAAAACCAAGTTTTGTAAGGCTTATAAACGTATACAGTGGTGCACACTAAAGATCATTAAAACTACGTTTTCGGCATTTTCTACGAAAATTTAATTGAAATATAATGCATTCAACCTTCTTTTATCGTCTGAATAAAGATTATCTGTTCCCAATTAACTTTCTTTCTGTTGTAGACAATTGACAGTAAATATAACATACATGAATCCAGTACTGTAAGAAATACAAATACGATCATGCATTACTTGTGGACAAAACACCCTCCCATTTTCCGCTCCATTATCGATGCATTTAAATGTATAAAAACCGAATGTACATATATTGTTACGAAGTAAGTGAGTATTTTTAAAAGGATTTTATCCAGATTATCTTTGAAATAATACATTGTGTTGAAGAAAATAAATATTGATGAAATGTTCAGTATTCCCATGGATGTTAATTGGGGTGGAGAAAGGGAGGGGGCGTCCTGTCCAATATCACCTTTGTGCAAACGATGCACATTATCTCTGAATTTAAAGATTTCAACGTCCGTCTATCCGTTTCAGAAAAAAAATTAAAGTATTTTATCGTCACTACAGGGACGAATGTACAAAATTGCGAAGGGAATGCACCGGAAAGTTGATGTATCCAAAGGAGGTGATAAAGGTCAGATATTGAACCTATCATTGTCAGTGAAATATATCAAATATCTTACCTTCGATTGTGTACAGATAAGCCTACCAGTACATATCAGGAGGAATTGCAATGCTTAATCAATGTCTAATTTAAATCAGTTTTAGCTCTATTGGTCAGAGACTAGACCTTGGTCTAATAATAATGGTCTAACAATTAGTATGAAAAACGTCAGTCAGCATTTGACTCAATGATAAATTGTATTTGCTGACAAGGTCATTGTATCAACCATAGAACTTACGAAATGATGACTTTAAACGAGAGTGCTTAAATTCTTGTTTCATCAACTTGTTTGTCAATAATTTACCTCGTTTTAAAAATTGTACATACGTAGAGCATGCCCTAGCTAGAACAAAGGAATTGACGCGGTCAATATAAGTAATACTCTTAATCACAAAAGGGTCCAGTCTTTTATTCCACCATATTTCAAGTTAATGACTTCACCTTGTATTTCTTCAAATATACATCGACTATTGCTTCCAAACTTTTTAATTACACGAAAACTTTACAAGGCCTAGATATCGAATATCTGAAACATAATCCTCCATCGTGTTCATGTACTTCTTCACCCTATAACTATAGTCCTGTTGGACACGATATTACTGGTGACGTAAATATAGTTATTAATGAGGACCTTAGATGATTAATTTTAAAAGGTCCTAAATATAGGGAACCCGATTCTTCACCTGGCGTCGGAATTTCATAAATATTATGGATTCTGTAGAGAATTACGCTAGGCGATGGGCCAGACATGAAATAGAAGACCTTCGCACTTTTTCAGAATGGATTAAATGTATCAGATGTATGTTAAAATCGCACATTAAAAGATTGAGGGGCAATACGAGAACCATCTATCCTTCTGTATTCAATAATCCAGAAGTGAAAAAAGAATTAGATTTATTACATGATCAGTACGTACTGGTCCCTGCTGACAAAGCAGTTAACAACATTGTCTTTGTTTCTAAGGCTCATAATATTAAATTTATTTTAGAGGAACTTGGATTTGATTTTAATTTGTTTGTTATCTCCAAATATTTCATTCTACAAGTGGTAATCCAACTTATACTCATAGTGCCCTTTCTAAGGAAGAAGTTCTTCAAAATTATATGTCAGTTTTGAATATTTTTAATATTCTTAACAACCAAAATGAATTTGAATTACCATATCTATATTGGATTCCGAAACTTCATAAAAATCCTTACAAGCAAAGATACATAGCGGCTTCCAGTAAATGTTCAACCAAGCCTCTTTCTTTACTCCTTACTAATATATTAACAGTGGTGAAGGAGAAACTTCAAGAGTACTGTGCAACAATATATGGTGTAAATCAGATGTGGTGTAAATCAGATGTGGATACTTAAAAATTCCAAGGAACTTTTGTTAAATTTGATATCACAAGAATTTACCAAAATCAACGGCTTAAAAACTTACGATTTCCAACTTTATACACAACCATTCCCCACGATAAATTAAAGTCCAGGCTTTTTGATACCACTGAGAGCTGCTTTTTCAATAAAAATGGAACTCGTAAATTTACTTACCTTGTCACTGGTCATTTGCAAAATTATTTTGTTAGAAAACATTCTGATTGTACACACGAGTACTCTGAAGTTGAGATTGAAAAGATGCTTGAATTTCTGATTGACAATATCTTTATGGTTTTGGAGACCAGGTCTTCCAACAATCTATTGGAATTCCCATGGGTACCAATTGCTCCCCGTTATTAGCAGACCTTTTTTGTATTCATATGAAGCAGAATTTGTCCAAAATCTTTTACATGAAAAGAAGAAAAGACTTGCTGTGACCTTCAACTCGACATTTAGATACATCGACGACGTACTGTCAATTAACAATGGTTAATTCCATTCTTATGTCGATACGATATATCCCGGTGAACTTGAGATAAAAGATACCACAGAGTCTGACACATCTGTTTCATATTTGGATATTTTACTTGAAAAAGACGTTAATGGTAATCTAACAACCAAGCTTTATGATAAACGTGATGACTTTAACTTTTCAATCGTCAACTTCCCTTACTTATGCAGCAATATACCTTCATCACCTGCATATGGGGTATATATATCTCTCAGTTGATTCGATACGCAAGAGCATGCTCTACGTATGTGCAATTTCTAAAACGAGGTGAATTATTGACAAACAAATTAATGAAACAAGAATATCAGCTGTCTCGTTTAAAGTCATCATTTCGTAAGTTCTATGGTCGATACAATGACCTTATCAGCAAATACAATTTATCATTGAGTCAAATGCTGACTGACGTTTTTCATACTAATTATTAGGCCATTATTTACACACTGAATTGTCGACGGATTTTTCCGTTATTTCCCGATCATGACAAGGAGCACACGGCGGGTGTGACCAGTCCGCAGAGGATGCTCACTACTCCATGGCACCTGATCCCACCTCTGATGTTTGGAGGTTCGTGTTTTCTCTGCTCTTATTTTGCATGTTTTATGGACTTTTTAGCTTGAATATTGTTCGTTATCTCCATATATTTCATTTCAAGGTATTTTGGCTCTATGTACTATTGTGGAGTGCTAACATTAATGCAAATTTATTTTAATTGATAATGATAAAGCATACAATGTGTACTGCATGAAGGCAATAAATAAGCAACAAATAAATTAATATCGCAAGGGAATACCCTAGTTCAAATTAAAAATCTGATAAATTGTTATTGCATACCTTTTAGTTTCTGGAAAGTGCTGAAACCCTTTAACTACTAGAGATTTTGCAATTTTTCTGCAAAACTGATTTAAAAATTTCAAATAAAAATTTAGGCATTTTCTAGCCACTTTTACGTAAAGCATCCTGCATATTTTCTGAAAGGTAAATTCTTTAAGTAGTTAATTATACAGGGTAAAATGACGTCGCGGTTGCCATGGCAACGAATGAGACCCATAATTGCCAAAATTTGTGGTTTTTCCTCTTTTTCTTTTCAGAAATACAAACAAAATTACAAATAATACTTCCATAACAGAGGATTTAGTGATACCATTAAAACAATGCATGCAGTCACGGTTATACTTTATTCCACACCATGGTACACATTAAAATAACAAATATCAACGTTACAAAATTGACATCTATAAAACTTTGGTCGAAGGGATATACACATAGTTGTAATCCCATAGTTGTAATCCCATTTAATCTGTAAAGGCAGTGAGAGAGAATTTTTTAGTTGATCCCAAATTTTCTGTTTTTATCCAGATTGAAGTAGACATGTTCCTACTCGGTGAGGACTACCTGAAAGATTGAAGTAACTAAACGAAATTAAAGAAACATGAGTTTCCTGTGTGTTTATTCAGAAGTTATTTCTATCAATACCGTTACCTGGTAACTTGTAAGAGATAAAGATGTAACGTCATTTAGACTGACATCCCCCCAATGAAAAAAAAATAGACTATCCCATACCGTGAAATTTAAAAAACCGTTGCCATTGGTAACATACATGTATAACAAATTGTGAAATTATTGCTTGCAAATGTCTTTCCTGGTACATGTATAAATATATTTATAATAGATAGCACTGTGATATATTTGAACCTGCTATATGAAGGGAATGGTTATTGGAGGGGGTGTCCTGTCCATCTCATTATGGTTTACACAGACAAACGAGTTGTCGGCATCTCTGTATCTGACAAAACACCATTTTCAAAGTCGCAGTCGAAATGTCGGAATCTGAATCTCTACCCGAACTTACTTCCATGCTATGTTAGCCCCTGTGTACATATCAACCAGTGTAACAGAAAGGGAAATAACTCAAACAAAAGTGTCCTGATTTTTTTTACTTTCGAAATATCACAATGTATTTTTATTGTCTCATTTTCATGTTTCTATACCTTAAAATTTTATTTTATATTTGGAAAAGGGAAAAGAAAAGTTATCGCGACATCTCCATGCAATGTGTGCAGGTAACAAAAATATATAATTCATCGACAAGAAAGGATTTCAGACCTACTAGTATTCCCTGTGATTTCCATTATAATTATCGATGCTTTTGATATATCTTTTTTTTATATTGTGACAGTTTTTTCATCTTTTAATCATATACAAAAAAAAAAAAATAAAAAAAAAAAAAATAAAGGCTAACTGCGCTATCTATCCTGTCGCTTTCAAAGAGAATGCGCTTTTCTTTTCAATGAACATTTAAAATACTAGAAAAAAGAAAAACAGACTTAAAAATTGTGTTTAAAAGAAAGATTTATATGATTTTTTTTTTTAAGTTTAATGATAAATCAGAAGATTAGGAAAAATGGTAACGGTAATATTTAATTATTTGATTAATCATTCCTACTACATGTAGGATAACACAAAATTTGACAGGGATTTCTGATACAATGGGTGCGCGCAATCGAAGCATTAGGCCAAAGACTATTGCTATATAATATCTTAACCCAAAGCTATAGAAAATCCCTTTTATTACATGCTTATGGCTCTAAACGTGTCGTACAGTAACTCTTCTATACAAATAATTAATTTTTTTTTTTAAATTAATATGTCCGATATATCAAAAGAATCAGTTTGTTTTACACTGCGCTCATTAACGATTTCATTGTGTATGTAAAACGTCAAACGACATCATAGTGCATTCTGTGTGTTTTACTCGTACAAGTTCAAATATTCAACAACAAATTAAATATCTCTGTTACGGATGTACGTAACTTATAATGTCCGCAATAAAAAATGTAGTGAAAATTCCCAGCTTTCAGGTTATGGCATTCACTTTTATTTTATTATGTGTTGTAATTAAGATAACGTCAACAGAAGATGGCACAAAATCAGTCATTTATGCGTAATTTTATCAACTACTTGCAAGGATATGCAATATTCACTTCACGTTTACGATAATTTCTTAACATTACACAGAAAAAATGTTTAGTTTTTTCTCTCGTTTCAGAAAATAGCAATTGTTTGTTGTTCCCAGTTATTTACAAAACGCCAACAGTCAAATATCTGTGATGCTGAAAAGGCGTCAAAAGGCGTCACTTGGCGCTAAAGGCTTAAATAGAATTTAAATTGTACTTTTCTTAACTTCAAATAAATGGGCTCAAATGGAAATATGCGTCATTTACCAAGTATTTTTTTTTTAATAATTATGTAATGCTCTCAATTTCAGGAAAGCAGCGGCACTTTTCAAGATAAGGAACTATGTGGAGATACTTTTAACGAACAGTATTCGAGCTCAAAAGTTCATTAAACATTACAAAATAGGAGCAGAGCAAACACGGACCTCTAAGACATCAGAGGTGGGATCAGGTGCCAAGGAGAAGCGAGCATCCTCTGCCGACAGGTCACACCCGCCGTGTGCGCCTTGTCATGATCGGGAAAAAGCGGAAAAATCTGTGGACAATTCAGTGTGTAAATAATGGCCTAATAATTAGTATGAAAAACGTCAGTCAGCATTTGACACAATGACAGATTGCATTATCTGAGAAGATCATGGCATTCACCACAGAATTTGGGAAATGATGACTTTAATTGAGACTGTTGATATTCTTGAATCATCAACCTCTTTGCCAATAGCTTGCCTTGCCTTAGAAATTGTTCGCACGTAGAACATGCTTTTGCTTATCGAATTCTCAAAGGTTTCACACTGGTATTAACGGTCTATCTAACATCTGTAAATAGGGAAAATGGCATTTGTGGATCTATTTTTCACTTGCACACAGATAGCAAAGGTGAAAATGATAATAAAACTTTAACATACCCGCAACAAATTGAACATACCCGCAACAAATTGAACTGTAAAGTATAAAATCTTATTTTTCTAAAAAATGAAAAGTTCCATAAAAGTCTCTACCACTGAAACTGTTTCAATATAATAGGCAATCATAATCGTTACATCATCTTAACATTGAAAGAAACCGATCGTGAGACTTTGTTTTATCAGCTCGTTAACTTTGCATCGGTGTTTCTCTTACGCGCACATCGTATGCCTGATTTGTCAGCATCTTTACCTCTGGCCAAATATGTAGGCAGAGTTTGTCTAGACTTTCTCGCAAACAATCACATTAACCCTCTCGACTGGCCTCCGTAAAGCCCAACTTTTCCTCCAGTCAAACATCTGCGGGTTTAACTGAAAAGCAGGGTTTGAAAGCGTCAAAATGCCTTATCTACTCTCGACCAACTAAGAATTGCCTTCTAGGACTACTAAATACTATCCTTATGAGAATAATTAATGTATTGATGAACTCCAGCAAAGTAGAATCAAGGCTTTGCCAGTTGCGCGAGAGAGGCGTAAAGATGAGAATTTTTTATGTTTACTTTTTGGGGTACCATCACTTGACTTCAATAACTCATGAAATATCTACCAAAATCAAATGAGAATGTGAATATTTAGTGATTAAAAATAAGTTTAAATGTTAGATAACAATTCTGGAAAATATGTTCGAATAAATAAAATTAAATCACTTCAAAAACTTACACTGCGTTTTTTAGGAGTGTTAAATACAGCTGGTAAATGTTATTTAATTTCATATCGACACTTTCTCTGCAAAACCAAATCCGTGGTAATTAAAATGTATAGACACACAATTTCAGCTCCGATACGAATTCTTCCATGATTTCTTTTTATACAATTAAACTTATATCTAACCTAATATCTAAACAGATATCTAAATTGATATCTCCATCAAATAGATCAAATAATAATAGTAGAGGAAGAGTGAAGTTTTATATCAACTATTCCTGTAGCATTTGTGTTAAAATGTTATATAATAACAACATATTGGTCATAGTTTACTAAAAATGGGGAAATTATATATTGTGTCTTACTTTTTTACTGGAAAAAGAATTAAGGGACGCTTTCCGGGGGAAGAGAACTATTAAATAACATTTTTTCCCACGGTTTCTTTCTACGAAGGAGACATACATGTATATAGATTGAAACGTCTTGCACTTAAATCATGTTCGTTCAGGGTTCTAAAAAAGTTTATAGATATGTTTCTTACGTAATGTATTTCAATATTTCAAAGGTAAAGACACCTTCGCCGATATTTGTGTCAGGAAATGACACTCCAAAGCTGTATAATCCCATAAAAACATACAGAACTTTATCAGACTGATAAAGTTTGTGTCTCTCTTAGTGCCATCAAAGTTTGTAAGCAATCTGTATACACATTACCTAAAGTTTTTTTTATCACAGATAGCAAATTAATGTCAATTTACTGCAGTAAAATAAATAAAGCTTAACAATAAGAAAAGCGTGTAGCACGTTTGAATTATCATCATATCTTTTAATTGAAATTTAAATTGTTCGTTCCGTTATAATTTTTATCATTATAGACAAGGAGCAGGTAGAACACATAAAAAATTCCCAGCTACATGTATACATTGTATGCATTACTCCCTGCATAAACATTATTGATTTTCAAATCAATAGAAACCTTTTCAATAGCTTGAAAAAGATAAATTTATCAAATTAATTAATAATACAAATTTAATCTTTACTTTTGTACAAGGATCCCTTCCCCAGAACTACGATACCATTGGCATAAAAATCCATCAAGATGATCAACTTTTAATTTTACTTGAAAAAATATGCTTTATTTATAGAACCCATTCATTGATTTGAAGTCCTAAACTGTGAACATATATCGTTTATTATCCATGAAAACTATGCGTATGCCGGGAAATAACGGGAAAATCCGTGGACAATTTAGTGTATAAAAATGACCTAACAAAGTGAACGATTGAAGCAAGGTTAGATACTTTTATGTGCCAGTCAAACCCTTGCAAAATAATACTATAGTAAACAATAGTTTAGTATGATTAATTATATAGTATTTAAGTTTTTCTAAAGTAAATCAAAGTTTTTACTATAGTAAATCAAAGTATTTTACTATACAATTCAAAATGATATATATCATTTTTTCAATTTTAAATATTAAATAGAAACATTACTTATATATTGACATATTATTTCTATTTACACACTGAATAGTCGACGGATTTTTCTGTTATTTCCCGATCATGACAAGGAGCACACGGCGGGTGTGACCGGTCGGCAGGGGATGCTCACTCCTCCATGGCACCTGATCCCACCTCTGATGTTTTGGAGGTCCGTGTTTGCTCTGCATCTATTTTGTAATGTTTAATGGACTTTTGAGCTTGAATACTGTTCGTTATCTCCATATATTTCATGATCAAAAGAAACGATTATGGTCAGATGATACGTTCCTCAAATATCTGATTTGTATATCTTCGTATTGTGTGGAAAATATTCAAAATTTTAATTACCTTCTGATTTCTAAACTGGTTTCTAATTGTCTTTAAAAAATTGAAACACTTAATAATGTGTTATTGGCTAATTAAGTTTTTTCCAAAGGGATTTTATAGGAAACAACATCCTCCTGTATCTTGCACAAATGCCTGGTAAGGTACCTCAATTTTTTGCGAGTAAACATATTAAAGTAGCAATACTTCAAAGAAAAAATCTTAGAAAAAATCATATATTATTGAGGAACGTATCGTCTGTCCTTAAGTAGGACCTTAGAAAATTAAAGACATTTTCATAATTCCACATATACTAGTAATTATAAGCGTAAGTTGTCGTATGAATTGTGAAAAAAAAAATAATTTTAAAGAGGGTTTTATTTTTGTTGTTTTTATAGAATGGAGAGATCAACAAATCTATGTCCAACCACGAAATGTCAAAATTTCAATCTTTTGTATCATATCCCTCTTCAACCGCATAAAATTTCGACACCAAACAATATTTTATATATACCACGGAAATTTCCCCCCATAAAAATAAGTGGTTTCATAGTATATTAAATAGTTATTATTTTACTTAGTTTTAATAATTCTATAAATGTTGACTTTCTCTCGTTTGACCCTTCCTTATCTTCTATTATGAAGCATGATCCCCATTTATCACGTCTATAGAAATAAAGGTACACAGGTGGATCAACGGCACATGTAGTGGAAAACAAGATTCTGTTCTCCAAAATATCTAACTGACCGGTCGGCAGGGAATGCTCACTCCTCCATGGCACCTGATCCCACCTCTAATGTTTGGAGGTCCGTGTTTGCTCTGCTCCTATTTTGTATTGTTTAATAGACTTTTGAGCTTGAATACTGTTCGTTATCTCCATATATTTCATCTAGACACTCCCCTTAATAAAGCTGTCAATTTTGAGAATTATAGCAATGACATCAACACCTCTTACGGTACATAAACATAAATGTATTTAGATACACGTCAAAAGTTGAGTCAAACGATAGACTTAAAGGTTGTAATTCTAATTGATGATATTTTTTTTCTCCAGACCTCTTCATTCAGTCAAATATTGCTTGACATCTTAAACTGCAATGAGTGCAAATATTGAAATTTAATAAAATAGAAATTGTAAATGGTCTTCCTATAAGAGCAATACATGAAATCTTCGGGTTTTAGACCTTTTCACGTTTTATATATATATATATATATATATATATATATATATATATATATATATATATATATATATATATATATATATATATATATATATATATATAAGCTCTGCATTTGTGTAGCTTCCTTGATTAATTTGATTTGTGATTTTTAAGTACCCCTAGAAACAACTTTCCATATAGTCAAGATCAGTTACAAAAAAACTTCCTCTTTTTTCTGTTGATGCAGATCTAGATCAGTAATTATATAGCAATTAAAAACAAAAACATTCCTGGTTTGCTATAGACTATTCTTTATTGTACGGGTAAATTAAAAATTTATTGGTAATAACCTTCATGCGAAGTACGTGGGAAAGAGGTCTACTTATTTTTTTTTCAATGTTAGTAAGGAGTGTGTCGTCAAGTTATTTTACGTATGAAAGGACAATGACTGATCTTTGAACTTCAAAGAAAATGACGTTAAAGACATCACGAACCGAAAGCACAGATGAAATTGGTGATTTCAAGTCACAATTTACCAAGTCCATAGCAAGGAACACAGGTATTTCTATTATATAAATATTTATTTGATATTGATATTTCTCAGACTGAGAACCGAGAGAGGGTAAAATTTACTGTATTCTCAATACACGTGAAAGATAAAATTCATAAATATGGTGTCTTAGAAAGTCAGTAAAGAGCTACTGTGGAACATATAGGCATGATACAAAGGGATTATTATGGGGTTTTTTCAGTGTCTACTTAATAAATAGTTCATAAGACTTCGGAATGAATCACATACCTCGAATATCTGAGGCTGTCTACGTGGGACTTTGCTATCAAATAGGAACTCCTACTGAAATACGTCTCAGAAGGGAAATGCCGGACACTTTAGAAATTTTAGAAAAACCTATATGCATCATGAAGGGACTTTACAGAATGAAAAGCGGAAGTAAACGTGAAGGATTCAATCTGAGCACTTCAGATGAGGACTGGATGTTCTGGCCTCCAAACCACAAGGTAATCTGTCAGCCTTCTCAGTTCAGTTTTTACCGTATCCCACAACACACGGTGATTCTGATGGAGTGTCAGGATTTGCCACCAGGATTTACCAAACTAAAGCTTATGAATCCATCAAATATTAATCAAGTCAGTTCCTCATGTGTACTGATTAATAACAAATTTATATATCTAGTACATTATTCCGAGATAATCATATGCGATTTCTCGAGACCAGCAATGTCGCCACCTCCACTCCTATCCCTCATGGACCGTGTTCTACATTTTTCATAGACCAATCTATAGAGGAAGACTATGCATTCTGCTTTCGGTCACATCACTGGCCGACGATAGCACTATCATGGATACAAAGATGTCGTGAAAAAGGATGGCCCTCTGAAATTGTTGTATCGGATATATTAAGCGGAGGATTCCATGTCGTTCCTATCGGCAGCACACCTGAAAAAGGAGAAGAATGGAGAATCTCATTCTCGCAGGCGGAATACAAACTTGTTTCGTCGATGAATCACTGTCAGTTCTTGTGTTATGGTCTCTTTAAAAATTTTTTAAAAGAAATAATTAATTATCAAAATAATACACCCGTTCTATGTTCATACTTTACAAAATCGATTGTTTTTTTGGGTAATTCAGAATAATAACTCCTTGACTTGGACACCCGATAATTTACTCTCTTGTTTTTGGGAATGTTTTAAGGTATTAATATTCTGGGTGCGTACTGGAGAATGTCCGAACTTTTTTATTCCACAAAACAACATGTTTCGAATGAAAGTCACCGGATCTGTACAAACCTCACTGTTCTGCCAGTTGTATGATTTGTATAACAAGGGAATATCATGTCTTTTATTAAGCAAAACCATCAGACCTTATCTCAGTTACGCCGTTTTAGACAAAACATTGAGAGTATGTACAGATGAAAGCAGTATCATGTGTAGCACAGTATTAGATTTAAAGTTATTTAATGAATTACGACTGCTTAAGTTATCGCAATATTTTCTGAGTATTGAGGGATTTGCAATTTATATGAAACAAATAGAAAAGGTGATAAAAGGAAGGTTGACTCCATATAAGGCAGTTGTATTACAATGTATTACATCAGGAGTGTTACACAATTCTGCATTGTTGATGCATCGTTCAATTTATCCAAACAAATATCGCAATAAGGTTTATTATAAAGCTAATAAAGTACCCGTATTGCTTAAATATTCATGTACATTAGTCAATGTATCAAACATTCTGTATCTTGTCATGTACTTCTACGGAACAAGAAGGTATGAACATTCACTCAGTTGTTTACAGAAGGCACAGAGTAGAATGTCAATGCCATATATTATGTATTTTCGTCCTGTAAATGTAGATATGTATAGACACTGCATTGTTGGGATGTCTCTGAGTAACATAATCAGGAAAGTGTTTGTGTCAGATATTGAATCAGACAATCAATACATTTACATTGATGAACTTCTGTTAGAACAGAAGTGAGATGAATGGCAGGTTGACGATATTTATCCCGCCTCTAGTAATGTTACACATGTTGTTTATACTGAATCACCACAAACAGGGGGACACAGCCAAGTCACAACAATCTGTAAGGGATCTACAGAATCTACTTCACTCTGGTGTTTGGACTTAGGTACATGTACCTCCTACTCCGTTCAGAGACATGTGTTGGCAAGTACTGGGTATCTGCCAGCAGATCTGTGGAGACTACTCGGGATCTCTTCAAAGTTATCAGTATTCGTTACAACAAGAACCAGTTCAAAGGATTCAGGAAGCAACACTGTTTAGAATGAATACCATTGTTCAATGACATATTTTTTCTTCTCTTTTGTATGAGTGCTCGTTTGATTTTATTGAAAATCAATTATTTATATTAAACACTTCTATAGTCTGTATATATTGTTTTTAAGTCTTTCCACCTTCCTGTGAAAAAAAACCTCTTGAAATGCTTATGTTTATTATTATTTTTCGTGTGTTATGGCCTTTTGAAACCAAAGGATTTATCGAGAAACTTCATGATACCTGACAACAAAAGTTTTTTTTCGAAAAACAACCCAACGAGTATGACCTATGACCCCTTTCGCAGTTATTATCCTTTGCACGAAAAAACCTTGTTATCGCTTCTCCTCCAAAATCATAAACCGTAGAGATATGAAACCTTCGCCAATGTCTTCGACTTACTGCGAAAACTCTTCGATCCATTCATTGCAAAAGGATTCATCGACCCTGAAAGTTTTTAATGTTTACAAATAAATATATACATTTGGAAATATTTTTCTTAGATGAACCTATTGAAGAGAAAATATGTTCAATTCTGTATGAACTTATTAGGGGGTCAAAGGTCATGGCATGACCGAATCAGTCGGAATCACACAGCGAGTTGATATCTTGTCTATATATTTCTGTCACGGTGACACTGGTTTCGGAACTTCTAAGTCGTTAGAGCGATAAAAAGATAGAATTATTGAAACGTACGAGGGTTGTCCAAAAAGTTCGTGGACAAATGCTTAATTTTCTGTATTAAGTTCGCAATGGCAAACATGTACGATAATATCTTAATATAGACCAAGATTGAGTAAATGTACAAAAAATTAAAACAATGCACACTATTTACTGAACATAATAGGTGTAAATACTTTGTATATGCAAGTCGCACGGGCCAGTCTGACGTAACGCTTTTTTCATGATAACGTCAGAAATATGAATATTGAATTTTTATCGCATGTTCATAGACGCACGCTATTTTTCTTTATTATGCCACATTGCCAAATGTGTGCAATAATATTTATGTATAGATTATAATTAATTTAAATTTTAAAATTCAAAACAATACACAATAATTTACGAGCGTCATTAATATTAACACTTCGTAAACACAGGATGCACAGCCCAGTCCGACGGCGCTATATTTATAACAACGTCATGAGTAGGAATATATCCTATTTTCATCAAATAACAGTAGTTTTCCACTTCTTGTAGTGTCTCCGAAATTTTACACACCGTTGAAAAATCGTATACACCAATTACAAATCACTAGACTAAATATTTTCCAATAAATTTAAGTTGTTTGAATAAATATTTTGTTTTTGACGACGTTTCAACCATATTAACCATAATTGTGTGATTGGACGCTGTCCCGTTCGGATGGCCGACGTCGCTTTTTCTGTCAATTTTTGAAACATACTTTTTGCGGTTTTCACTTAATATTTTCATTGTTTGTTTAGCTAAGCGATACTAAAGGTATCAGAAAATGGCGATAACCGCTCTATTTGTGATAAATTAATTTTTTATTCAGCTTTGACTCGTTTTAAAAAGAAAATAATCATTTCAATCAGATCATTTATTTAATAGTTCATGGCATTTTAACCCTGGTCCGTGCGCACTATCGGCGACCTTTAATGACCGAGATTTTTACAAAAAAATTAAGTTCAAACAATAAAATCCAAACTATTCCGACTTGGATTTTCATGACTAATATTTTGGTATACAATAAGCATATCTTGAACCATTCATTTTGACAAAAACGCCATTGTCCACGAACTTTTTTGGACAACCCTCGTATATGTTTTTTTTCGTTCAACAAATGATCATTAAATCTTTCTTCGGTGTAAAAGAATGTTTTTAATTAGCCTAAATTCAGGCGTACCTTTTCAACTCGAAATTCCTTTGAAGGTATGTAAACTGAAAACGATACCACCGCTTTTGACTTCATATATATAGAACTCAGACAATAATAGTAAGATTAATGTCATTGTGAACTTGGTTGGTACGTGATCAAATCTGCTGAGAAGCCCTTCGGGCGTCACAGGATTTGATCACATGACCAACCAAGATCATTCCCCAGTGAACTTTTAAACATTGTTGTTTATTTCTTAATTAAAAAATTGAGTGATTAATGGTAGAGCCATATAATGAATTACATATGAGTCTTAAACCTTTGACCTTGAAATTTATGTCAAGGTCAAAGATGAAGGTCACTCAAAATATGAGAAATTTAGATCTCCTTTGTTTTCAACATAATAATTATAATAATGATGATATTGATGATGATAATAATAATAATACTCTATTTAGAGATGGTAGCCTGATTACTATGACACACTATTCTTTCTCAGGGCCTTCCAATTACAACAAATATTACATCAAAGAAGCAAAGATTTACAACTAGCAATTAAATAATAATACACGAACAATGTCACATGATAATAATGATAATAATAAAAGTAATAAACAAACATATCAGAATGGCATATGAAGTAATATAATGTCGCATTTCTAAGATTTGACACCATACATATCATTTCGTACGTTCTAATATAATCTATTATTGAAGCTGAACACGATTCTTAAAAGGAATGTATCCTCCATATTCGATTGGTCTCTCGCTATATCTAAGGGTCCCTCTATGTAAAGACGCTCACTTACTCACTGTTAAGTGTAATCAATCGTCACAGGTGTAGACGATCGTATGCTTATACAGCATTCGGTAGCGACAAAAAATAATGAGTACTTCTTCTTATGTAGGAGAGTAAGATACCAAAGAAACTTACAATAGTTGCATGGGTCAGTGCAGTATACAAACAAACACAAATACATGTTTCTGCAATAAAATGTAAACAAAGGTAATGCAAGATAACCAACACGAACACGGGTCACCAATCCACGCCGATACCCGTAACAATAAAGCAGTCAGGTGTAACGAATGCGAAGAGTATACCCCGGTGTTTATATCGTAGATCGAAATATGTAGTATATTAGTAATACAGTAATATATAGTAATATCGAAAATGGCGTATGCCTATTTACGAGTCGTGTTCAGTTTTAAGTCAAATGCTGACTGAGGTTTTCATATTAATTGTTAGGCCATTATTTACCCACTGAATTGTCGACGGATTTTTCCGTTATTTCCCGATCATGACAAGGAGCACACGGCAGGTGTGACCGGTCCTCCATGGCACTTGATCCCACCTCTGATGTTTTAGTGGTCCGTGTTTGCTCTGCTCCTGAATTGTATTGTTTGAATGGACTTTTGAGCTTGAATACTGATCGTTATCTCCATACATTTCATATATGTACAAAAGAAATAAATCAGAGTAATGAAATTCTATTGATGAAGATATATTTTTCTACATTTTGTCTAAAGACTGACAGAGCTGGTGCATATCTTATATCGAAAGGCAAACTGTTCCAACTACACAGGGGAAAGTGTGTACCCTTTAGTCATTGAACATATCTAAAATGACCTTAGTACAGGGTCAAGGATCATCTCTGGACACAAGCTACCTTTCTATCAGTTATGAGCCTTGAATACTTGAGCTTGAATACTGTTCGTTAACTCCATATATTTCAACCTTGGATTATGTTCTTTGTTACCAAGTCATTTTCAAATAAGAATTTAATTCTCTTATTCCTCTTTTTAAAAGTTTGACAAATTAGTCTGTAAATTGACCTGTTACCAGTGATAGGTCAATGGTACATAATATTTTTACGAAGTGTACGGAAAGATAATCTCCAGACAAAACATGTCTACAGACAGACAATCAGACATGATGATTCCAGGACACCCTTACAACTTCTTTTTAGGAGCAAGTATAACAAAATTTTTAGGGCTAAACAGTTTGAGATTCTACTCAATAATATATATATATATATATATATATATATATATATATATATATATATATATATATATATATATATATATATATATATATATATATATATATATATATATATATATATATATATATAGACATAAACAAAACATGAGATGTGCTAACTGGCCAAGTTTGCAATAGTTGAAATTCAGGCATTTAGGTGTGGTTCTAGAGATTTAATATGAAATGCAAAAGTTTACAACTGAACACAGACAAGTTTTCACAGAAAAAGCTTACTTAACCTTCTGGCTTAGGTGAGAATAATTAATTGAATATGCTCAGCTTAGTATTGTCAAATTTAAAATGTCAAAAAAAACATCAATTACTTACATGTACCATTGACAAATCAGGATGATTTAGGATTACTCTTGTATTTGAAGTTTGATCTCTGTGATGACATTCTAACTGTGCCTACAGTGAAACTCAAAAATGTCATATTCTGTCAGATCAATAGCATTTGATTAATTATTTCCTTAGTACCACTGCATTTTTATACATTTATTCTATAAACTAGCACAGTATATTTTTAAGAAATATGACTAGAACTGTTCAAAATGGACAAATACCCCCTGCTGGGTTTTTCAGAGAAGGTGCCAAGTCACTAATACTAGTATTTGATGGATCTAAGAGGTGTACACAAGTTGTTTAAAGAGTAAAAAATTACCGGTAATTGCTCATTGTATTTTTTAATGAATGAAAATAAGGCGCAGCCAAATAAAACATCAATACTAATTGTTACATTGCTTTTTATTACATTGAAAAACTAAATAACAATTTTTCAAGTAATTCTCTATTGGAAAGTGTGGATGCATTATTTGTCCATTTTTTCTGTAGTAATTATAGGTCAAGATCATGACACACCCTCAGGTCATAAGCAATCTTTGTGTGAAGTGGAAACTCTTAACATTATTCTCCATAAGAAAGGCACGGACCGGACATTAATTATGAACTTTTTCTGTCAGTGACCTTCAACTTGCACATATGACACAAAATAGAATATACAGTACATTATAGGGAAGTTACTAGACTTCCAATCTTGCTTTCTAAAGATAACTCTGCTTCTTTACATATACCTGTATATTGGAATGCATAAAAGTTTATTTCCTGAAACAACTGAGATTTACTTATAGGTAACTCTATTTATAAGAACTGAGTCCTGTTGTATTTTCAGTTAAATTGTATAAAATATTTACAGTGGCATAGTCGAAAAGTTTAATAAATTGGCTATATTTAATAACTGCTTTTATTATTGCAAATAGTGGTAATTATAAACTTCTAACACAATGAATTAAACTTTTTTCATATATATCCTCATTTATAACCTTCTACTGTGACCCTATCCTACCACCCCCACCCCCATCCCGAGGGGCACTGGGGCAACAATTTGAACTTAAATAAGCACCATGCAATGGCATGCATTATGCAATATACAATACAGTAATACTGATATTCCATACAGTTGTTCAAAATGAATATCAAATCTTGGAGTAAATCTCAGAAATAAATAAACATGTAAAGCTCTCTTAATTGAAAACGATTAATCCACACCTTTTAAAGGATATATCCTGGGCTTGTCTGGCCCTTTGCTGCTTTAGATATTCACTCCAATATTCTCGTGTTTATAATAAATGAATAGTCATAGAAACATGGGACCAGCTGCAATGTAATTCTTGACCTTTGACATCGATTATTTGGTCAGGGTCAAAGATCAAGGTCACTTAAATTTTCTTTAAAATTTAGTTTTTTCTTCTGAACTATTTCTGGTATCTTTTTCATCAAATTAAGCAGTAGAAATGAGTTAAATTTTTAAAAGGTGTAAAAACCTCATTGTTCCGTGAACAATTAGCCTACTAGTTGTCTTTCAGTTTTATCGAAGACGGTTTTTTGTTCTTCATAGAGGTCATAAACATTCATGAAGAAATTTGACCCAACGACTATGAATTATGACCCCTTTTACATTCATTGCCCCTTGCACGAAAAAACCTTGTTATCGCTACTCCTTCGAACCCTTAAACCTTCACGAATGTCTTTCACTAATTTAGAAGATGCTTCTGTCTATCATTGCAAAAGGATTCATTAAAACCTTTTAAGTTATTGCTCTTGAATATATATCTACGAGGTCTGTCACAAAAAGTCGTAGACAACGTAAACAATTTAATAATTTAGTTGTTTTGCCAACATGACTTTCCTTTGATGTCATAGTAAAAGGCAGCAATTGATGATCATGAATTTCAAGTTTCATGATAAAAGCACATTTGATACGGAAATTAAAAAGAATAAAGAAAGCATACAAGTGTACGCCGGCGCACGATAGCAAACGTAACTGACGTCTATTTAAACGTAATGATCATTCTATTTAAAATACTGGTACTTGTACGCAACGTTTTATGGGATTACTATGATTTTTTTTTAATACACTGGTTAACCACTCTTGATTCAAGGACGCATTAACCAATGTCCTTCTTTCTTGATCAAATTCATACTTCAGCCCTTGCAATGTAGTCTTACATCATACATTTAAGAAGCAGAAACATACGAAATTTAGCGCCGATCCTGAATCATAACTTTCGTCACCATCTGAATTTGACGTTCATTACTAATTTATATCAAATTTGGAGTACTTGCGTGTACAGTCAGAATGTAGAACCGGGTATAATAGATCTCTTGTGACGGTACATATTGTCGTTTTGTACATATTGTCGTCGGCGACAATATGTACCTACCCTCACTGCACATATTGTCGTCCATCGGTACATATTGTCGCTGGAGACAATATGTACCGAGACGAGCCTTTTTTTCCTCCTGCATAATGGACGACAAAATGTACAGTCAAGCACCAGCACATATTGTCGTCGGCGACAATATGTACAGTCAAGGTCGGTATATATTGTCGATATACTGTTTTGAGGAACAATTACTTGAGAAAAGAAAGAAAGATTGACAAACACACACACGCACGGAGGGAGACAGACAGCTGTAGGGAGAAAACTTTATATTTACATTTGCTATGTTTTTCTACTAAGCCAACTGTGCAATTGATTTGAGGTTCATTTTTGTGTATACTCAAGCGTAGAAATATATACGATGAAACTCGCGGTAAAGTGACGTCACAATGAGACTACGGAGACGTTAATAAAAATGTAATGATATAGGAAAGCAAGAAATTCAAATATTGAGCATAATGTTGTTGCTTTTGAATTTGTAAAATGTAAATATAAGGAATGTTTTTCAGTTTAGTGTGAATTATTGGTGTGTATATCACACAGACTTGTCACGTAGGCATATTTTTCATGAAGCGCTAGCGCGCTTCATGAAATATGCCTACGTGACAAGTCTGTGTGATTTACACACCAATAACTCACACAAAACTTAAAAACATTCCTTAATTGGTCAGAAAATTGTGTCCAGGATTGATGTACATCACTATGACATATCAAGATACTGTAATTCTTGAGATATCTGATAAATCAGCTATTCTTTTTTTTTTCTTGTAATATATACTTGGAGATTGAATACAGTATGTTTTTTTTTGTTCGTTTGTAATGATTATTATGTGGAAATTATTTTTTGTGTTATTCTTATATACGATCATGTGCCGAAATAATATAGTGAATATAATTTATTGTTAATAATGATATACGAATAAGGCAAAAATAAGATTTTTAGATCACCTGAACTGGAAGTCCCAGTGAGCTTACTGATCACATTTTGTCTGACCGTCCGTCTGTCTGTAAACTATTCATAATTTCAGCTTCTTTTAAAGAACTACTGGGTCAATTTCAACCAAACTTGCCACACTTGCATCCGTGGATAAAGGGGATTCAAGTTTGTTCAAATGAAGGGCCATAACTTCTTTCAAGGGAAGTAGAGGGAAGTAGTTAAGAATAAGTAAGAAATTAGTGACTTCTAAAAATCTTCTTAACAACCACTGTGTCAAAAAAGTTCAAACATGTGTGAAAGCTTCATTAGAAAGTGTAGATTCAGTTTTATTCATATCATGTCCCTCGGGGGATAGGTGTGGCTACAATAGATGACCTAAGTTTTTCATAGAATATTTAGAAAAAAAATCTTTCAAAATCTTCTTTTCAAGAACTATTGGGTCAGAAGAGATGATACTTATGTGAAAGCTTTACAGCGTACGTTCAATTTTGAGGTGCTGGCACAAAAAAGATCCCACACTGCTCAATGATCCTGAGAGCCAAGATTAGGTCTAAATTTGCAGCCCTCCTCCGGTAAATGGTGACGTCTCAATATGAATCAACAATTCTTGAGAGGGACATTTTAACAACAAATAAACAAACAAAATCAATTTTGTTCAAGTCATGACCCCATGGGTAATGTGGGACCACAATGGGTGATCAAAGTTTTACATAGGAATATATACAGAAAATCTTTAAAAATCTTCTCAAACACCAAAGAAAGATGTAGCACCTGTTGGGGCAACAATATGTACAGTGAGGGTGAGGCACATAATGTCGCCAGCGACAATATGTACATGTGTAACTTTTAAGTCGGCGACAATATGTACCATGGACGATAATATGTGCAGTGAGGGTAGGTACACATTGTCGCCGACGACAATATGTACAAAACGACAATATGTACCGTCACATCTCTCCTAGGTCCGTGTCTGCTCCTCTCCAAACTTGAATGTTTTGATTGGCATTTGAGACTGATTACTTTTCGTTATCTTCATATTTCGTCTTTCAAAATCAAACCTTTACAGACATTGTTATCAGGAATATATCATATTTTAGAGAAAATACTGGTACATTAATCTTTTTAATGACCTACTTAAACCACAAAAAAATATTTACACCCTATTTAATACATATATGTCTTTTGATTGGAACTTTTTTCCCACTCAAAACATGTTTGTTCAAGTTCATGAAAAGGACCATAGATATCTATCTAACGTAATTTATTTCATTATTTTACAAGTTATAGACACCTTTACCGGCATTTGTGTCAGGAAATGACACTCCAATCCTGTTTTATCACATAAAAACATGTAGAACCTTATCAAACTTAATAAAGTGTCTGCAATGGTGCTATCATAACCGGGTCAACCTCATTCTGAACTCCAGCCTAATTGTATTGTTTCCCTATACCTCAACCATTGAAGTTTGAGGAGGCAGAGTCCCGAATGACATTGGGCTGATCATGCATTTTGTTCATATAATCCGGGATCTCTGGCTATGCTAGTGAGAGGACACACCAAGTGGAATAACTCTTATAATCCTTGAGATTGGTAGGAGTGACCGAAGTCAACTTTTTATTTTTACGAAATGACTCTGGAATATTACAAGTCCAAATTCCTTCAAGATCTGAGGACCTTTCCTCACCAGAGCGGCTCACAGGTGTTAGGGAGTGGCTCTGTTGCCCAACCTGTATAAAATGTAAGCAGAGACAGACACAATCCAGTTTCCGACTTTTATTAAGTTAAACAATCTATTTTTTCTATTAATGATTACAATAAATAATTTTACACAAGATACTAAACATTATAATAAACATTACTACTTATAAAATATTTTAACCTGTAAATAAAATTAGCCATCTGAAAATTTTAATATTTTTTTAAAAACGCGCAAGTCTACAAAATGATCTCACCTGTATAAAATGTAAGCAGAGGCAGACATAATCCAGTTTCCGATTGAACTGTGTCCGCCCTGCCTCTCATTTTTATACCAGGTGTACCCTTGTAGCTTTACATCTCCATATTTGTAACTCCTTCAAAATTGCTTTAAATTTCAATTTGAATTTTAATTACCATTATTCTGTCCTCCAAACTCTTTAATTTCCTAATGCACTTTAAAAATCATTTTCTATCTTTTGCATAATCTTTGAATTTTAATTGGTGTAGCTAATTTATACCAACAACTGACCTCTGGTCACTTTAAAACTATTGGTTGCTCCTTCCTCCTAACCAAATATATCATATGACAAACAACTTAAACAACCGCATTCCAAGAAATTTTCTTGGAATCGTATAGGTGAAAATGTCAAACCCGTAGTGGTCAGCATCTCTCATTATTTTTATTTATAGAGTTAGCATCTGTTATTTCTCTCAGCACAATACACAAAATTATTTTACTTTCTTATTTTTATGAAATTTTTGTTACGATAGTGATATCCAAGTTGGAAAACATTCAGGGCGGGAAATATGCCATACCTGGGATTTTTACCCATAGAAAGCGAATTCTTGTCACTTTACTGTCGAAAAATGAATAAGGTTAATAAATAAGAAAAGAGCAGTACATTTAAGCTCAGATATTATCAACTGATTGCAAATTTGACTTGTTTATTCTGTTACAATTTTTTTGTAATTGTGAACTTGATATCAAATACTACAAATGTAATCTTTACCTTTGTTATCCAAAGGATCCCTTCCCACGAACTACGAAGGCATTGGCATAAAATATATCAAGGTCATCAATTTTCAATCTAACTTGAAAATTATGCAGTCCTTAACAGTGAACATATTTCAATTGCCCCTGAAAATTATGCATCAATATGTTTGATAATTTTGGGATAATTTTCAAATGTAATTGTGATAGATTGTTTTTTTTTCTAATGCCACATATTTTATATTCAAACTAAGTATACTTTATGGCTAGACTGATATTTACGTTGAAGAAATCATTTAAACAATGTGATAGTTGAACTAATCTTAGTAAATATCTTTCAAAATTTGCTTCAATTCAATTACATTTTTTTTCAATTTCTCAGAATCATGGCAAACCATTTTTGACATACCTCTACATTTTGCTACAAGATAAAATTGAAGGTCGCAAATCGGTTTTATATTTCTATTAGCGTCCCTTATGATTAAGTACCTATGACAATAGTTTTACTTCATACTGCTATCGGTATCTACTCATTGTTTGCGATATGCATGTCAAAAGTATCCATTCTGATCTGATGAGGCATTGCTCTGCAGAATGTAAATATTGACACAGGAACGTTATGAATGTTCTTAAATTGACGTTTGTACAATGTGAACATTTGAAGTTAAATCAAAAAATACTTTTTATGTGTCAGTCCATTACACTAAGCATCTGGAAAAGCAAAAGTTCAATAAAGAGAAGCAATTAACATTGAAACATACATTGTATGATAAAGTCAATAAAAAATTGTGCATTACAGACTACTTTATGCAAGTAATGGATAATTTGGTCTGAAGCCAATAAATTACCTGCTGAACACGCCCGACCATATGAATCACTTCCTTAAAATGAGGAAGTTTGTAAGACGTATATTTTTTTTACCTTTGAAATAGGGGCGGAAAACTAGAATTGTCAGTTTGAACATCACAAAAACATCAAGATAAAAAGAAAGCGACATAACTTAGGATATGAAAAATCATTTGTGCCTATTTGAATCATATACACTTCTGAATTTTGTTTTGTTCATTATGCTTTAAATTTCCCAAATTCATGAGTCCATCATGTAAAGAAGCATATCACTATTTTTTTTATAAAACTCATTTTGGAGTTTCTTTTTTTCTAAAATGATAATATAGTGCATTCCATGAAATGATATGCTTTTCCTGATTGCCCGATAATGACAAGGAGCGAACGGCGGGTTTGATAGGGGATGCTTTTGCCTCCATGGCACCTGATCCTACCTCTGATATTTGAGGTTGCTCTGCTCCTGATTTTTGACCTTGATTACTGATCGTTATCCTCATATTACATTTCAAGAAAACAAATATGAATTAATTATGTCTGATGGTCTTGAATATACACTGTACATGGTAAGCATGTTGAATATTAGCATATGTATGCCTAAAATATATTCCAAAAATAGCAAATTTTAAATACAAATGTAATTAAAATTGCGGCGATATCTTTGCTTATGTATGTTTTTATCTTAAATATTTATGTATAGTTGTAAATCACTCCGTCTTTGACTCTAAGATTTATGAGTCAAGATTATCGGTGTTGGTTGATAACAACGATTTACTGTCTTCATATCTCAGCTCTTTCATTGATTTCATATTTAAATTAAAGTTTGCACTTTGTAACTTACAGTCACTTACTTCCTCCATTGGCTTTTCAAACCTACTTTACCAATGGTGAATGGATTTAAAATAATTAGATTGATTAATTGTATGTTGTTTAACGTCCAATTCAAGAATTTTCACTCATATAGAGACATTGCCGTATGGAAGGGCTTCAAATTTAGACCTATACTCGGCACTCGGGACCATTGATCAGTGAGGGTTCTTTATCGTACCAACCCCTTCTGTGACATAGGACCTCGGGGTTTTTTTTGCGACCCATGGCTCCCACTTCTAATGCGGGTGCTTGGAGAAAAAACAGTCACTACCCATGTTTATGTTTAAGATTAGTCTCAGTGAAAAAGAATCGAAGCCAGGTCTCCCGATCACGAGGTGAACGCCCTACAACTAGTCTACCGTGACAAGTAAAATATATTTAGAAAAAATTATGGTTTGCTGGCAAGAAGACTAATTTAAGGTACATAAACCATCTGCCAACTCATATAAAATGTTGCTTTAACTTTTGTGATTTTCGGAAATAAATGTATCTTATAAGTAAAATACAAACTATTATACCATAGCTTGAGAGGCAAAATTAAACAAAAAAGACCTTTCAACTTGACAAATCTATAACGAAATAATAAAAATTCACGTCATTAAAAGTTATCTCTCTTCTGAGAATATCAATGAACCTTAAGCATTTCTATATAAATGATAAAACAAAATCTTGAAAATTGAATAAAGAAACAATTTAAACTTTAGCCGAGTAAGCCATTTTTATCAGAACATCCTTTTGAAAAAATATTGAAATCCGGCGAGCTTTAAATACTAAGTGTTGACACTTTATCCAGACGCATCACACATTTAATTCTTCCATATTTATTAGATAAAAATGGTCTACAGGGTATATCTTCATCTAATGACAATGCCGGAAATGTACATTGCTTTGTGCAATTTCTATTTATAAGGACACTCTCGAATGAAATCTCACGCCTTGGGTTTTCATTTTCTTACTACCTTTAGGTATGAAATCTTCTTTTACCCTCCTTGCTGCTAATAACATATAGTTGACATGGTGAACCAAATATCCGTCAACATATTATATATCATACACAAGGGTTGATCCAAAAATAATGCCACACAGGTAATAATCGAATTCTAGCAGCAAAATTTACATATACATAATTGTCACGACAGCCGTCGTGTTCTGTTCTGTCAGACACAACAAGATTTTTTTTTTCTATTTACATTTTTTTATATATAAATAAAATTAGTATTCACAATATTTACACCATATTATACAGTTATAATTTACAATATGTATATCTTAAAAGTCTCTTTCAATCCACGTCATCCTGGTGTTTGCTCACAACCACGCATACGTCCAGACACGCCCCGTTTCACGACGGACTCCCGCCAACTGGCTCCCAGTGGGTCTCCGGTCTGTTGAACGTCATTGCCAACACACACATGACTAGATATTATCAGGATTTTATCAGGAACCTTTAAATTAAATAACATTTTTAAGTCACAGGTTACGTATACCTTTAAAAAAAAACTAGTCACCATTGACAATCATTGCACAAATGGCACACCGTACAAACAGTAAATCTATCCAAACACTGTTATATATGTAGACAGCGTTAAGAATACACAATTTCTTAACATAAGTGGTTTTAACAACTAAACCCACGACACCGACTGTATAAGCGGCAAAACAAAATACATAGCGTGCGTACATAACTTAGTACCTGCACAAAACCAGAACATTACACGCATGAGTAACTCTACTCAGCAAAACTTGTATACGTAAACAGTAACAAAAACATTACTTAACCCGTTTTCTTACAAAGTTAACAAATCTTAATGCAATATCAAAATACTAAATAATAAGAAAATTTAACTTACCCCTCATGGAGAAATGGTTACCGTTGTAAAAACTACCTATCTACATCTTGGATTGTACGTCAAGCATGTAAAAAGTATGAAAACGTGGACCCCGGCTACCTGGTCAGCAATGCAGCGATTTAAATACTCTAAATACAATAGGCTGTAACTGACCAATGCCTGCAATTTCTAAATTTAAGGTTCATTACAGGTAACAGAATAAAGAGGTCCCGTAAAGGAAAAATAAGTAAAAATCATAAACATAAATAAAACAATAATCGGGATTAAATTTTGATTGTGACAATAATAATTCCCCTATCTATTTTGTTTTCCCTTTAAATTTCATTCGATTATATAAAATACGTTTTTCTTTAAATATTGAAATAAACATAACGTCGGGTTTTGTCAATCTCCGCACGACAGGATTGTTACCAACGTCATTATGACATTACTTGTCGGCACTTGCATGTATTTTCAGTTCATCCGCATACTTTTTTAAACCTATCAATTTATAAAATGAATTTCTGCCATTTTGCTATTTAACGCCTTGCTTCGTGTCGTTGTGTAGAACTCAGTTGTGGATGAAATGAAAATGAGTGCCGAAGAAAAACGTCAATGCGACGTAAGTACATTCTTGCCGAGCGGCTATAGACGAGATCCGACGTTGTTTTTATTTTAATATTTTAAACAGTTCTGCATAAATCTAAATGATACTTAAAGGCAAAAGTCAAAATAGATAGAAATATTAGTATATAAAATATTGTTAACATTATTCGATTATTAAAGATTTATAGCAGTTGTGACATCACTTTGTATCAACCATCGCATTTCATATAATATGTCGAAAAAGTCAGGCCAATATTTCAAAGGGAAATTTTAATGCACAATATTATTAAAGATGTACAGAAATTTCTAGAAGTTGTAGGTGATTTATTTTATTCACATTAATTTAAACTATCTGACATTCTTCATGTTCAAATAAAACTAATCATTAAAATGTTAAATCCATGAGTAATGCATTGAAACCACTTTATTTAATGGTTCTTTAATTTTTAACCTCAAGACGTTATATTCTTATTCAGTTTTCTTTTAAAGGAAAAACAAACGTGTTTTATGTGTCTGAGTGTATGATGTCCATTAATTGATGAAAATCCAAGCTTTTTACAGATAGTTTTGTGTCCAGGCACAAATATACATTTTTTGCACTTGTTATAGAAAACTACAGATTATAAAATCAATAGAAACAGATAAGATTGATCGATCAGAGATTCCTAAATGTGTTCAAATAATTCAGGCTATCAACAGTCTTATGGCTATATCTGGAGATCGGCGGTTCTGCAAAGTTCTAGAATTGGCACAATGAATTTGTTTTAATTGTTTAAAAAAAAAAATCAGTCCAACCATTTCGCCTCTGGAATCTTGCTACCTCTAATGATATACTTGCACTATTTATTAACATTATATATTATGATCAAAAGAAACTATTAAAAAGGTCGGAAAATTAAAGATATTTTCATAATTCCACATATACTAGTAATCATAAGCGTTAATATTTTATATTAATTGTGAAATAATTTATTTTAAATAGGGTTTTATTTTTCTTGCTTTATAGAATGAAGAGATCAACAAATCAATGTTCAACCACGAAATGTTTTTCGATCTTTTATATCATATCCCCTCTCCAACCACCTAAAAATTCCACATTAAATAACATTTGATATAAAGCACGAAAATCTTTCCCACAAAAATAAGTGATTTCATAGTATATTGAATGGTTATTACTTTACTTAGTTTTAATAATACTATAAGTGTTGACTTTCCCTCTTTTGACCCTTTCTTATCTTCTATTATGAAGCATTAAATAGCAATTCATTGCATGATCCCCATTTATCACGTCTATAGAGATGAAGGTACACAGGTGGATCAACGGCACATGTAGAGAAAAACATAATTCTGTTCTCCAAAATATCTAGACACTCCCCTTAATAAAGCTTTCAATTTTGAGAATTATAGCAATGACCCTCTACACCTCTTACAGTTCTTGAACATAAATATATTTTGATACAAGTCCAAAGGTGAGTCAAACCTTTCACTTTAACGCTTAAATTCCTTTTGATG
This sequence comes from Saccostrea echinata, assembly GCF_033153115.1. NCBI lineage: Eukaryota > Metazoa > Mollusca > Bivalvia > Ostreida > Ostreidae > Saccostrea > Saccostrea echinata. The sequence goes on from NW_026889763.1 coordinate 19,155,027, forward strand.
ATTTCTTCTCTTAATAGAAATTATAAATGCCCTTGTAAAAGTGAGTGCATGATATATCCTCGGGTTTGAGAATTGAAGATATATTTTATTGCTGAAATCCTTTTCCTTTCTCAAAGTGATAAAAATGAGATAACCACAGGTCAGACATGCCCTACCGTTGATCACTCTATTCGCCTTCCTTCTTATTAAATATCCACAGTCATTAATCCTTAACCCATTAATCTTGAAGCTTACTAGATGTTTCTAAAGGGCTCCATCGAATGTTAGCGATATATGTCAATTTGTCAGCAAAATTATATTGATTTTTGACATGAGAAGACCTAATACAGCACTGTGTACATATGCACACAAGAAAAGTCCCTTTTTTATCCTTTTAACATACCTTACCCATGTATAAATCATGTAGACTAAACATTCCGTAGTCAGCTTTAGTATAGAATCAAAGGCCTGACAATTGGTATGAAATATGTCAATCAAAATACAACCCAAGGATAGGTTATACGTTAAAACGACCATAGAATATACAAAATGCTGATTTTCAACGATGGATTTGAAATCCCTGTAACATCAACTTATAATCAGTAACCTGCCTCAGTTTAAAAAAATTGATCATACCCATAGCATGCTCTTGAGTATCGAATAAGTTGGGAGACATCATATCCAAGTTATGTTTTTGAAATCCTCTTACATCAACTTATTTAACAGTAGCTTGCCTCGATTTGAAAAAAATTGATCATACCAAGAGCATACTCTTGAGTATCGAATAAGATGGGAGACATCATATTCAGGTGATAAAGGAATATTTTTTAATAAATAAAGGAGGTTGACGATGGAAAAGTTGAAGTCATCTCGTTTTGAAGTCATTATAAAATCATCAAAATGATAAATATGCGAACAATGGTTTTCAAAAAATCTTAATTAAAGACAGCAGTAAACTCTTAATTCATCGAACATCTAGGGATATCTGGATTCTAAAAAAAACAAAATTTTAAAATCGATTTTTAAAAGCAAAAAGTCCAATATTTCAGATGTTTGATTTAAACGTGCACTCTTTATTTCTGTTTGTGTACCGTCTTATTTAAAACCTTATTTCTTCAATCTGCCTTTACTGATTGCAAGCAAATTTTGGTTTAATAATACAATGCTCTGAATTGAAAAATATGGTCTCAAGAAAAATTCTTTCATCTTAAGCTTTATAACTAAGTTTAATATGAATCATGAGTGAGGGTGTATGCCTGAAAGTTTTTCATTTTCTTTCATAACAATTCTCTTTTTAAAAACATCTTTTAGTAAATCAGTTTTGTTAATGTTTGGTTTAAATTATACAAAATGCATTAACATCTTTTATGAAAGAAAATACATTTCACAAGTATAATCGCATATGCATAATTCATATAAATTACATATTTACATTTTATCACGGTGTAGTTTTATTGAAAATATTACCAGAGGGTTATTGACTATTGTAAACCACACCAAACTGGAAATATCTCTGCTACATACTTCAAATGGGGGAAATAAAAAGATAAGTTGATAAATCTAAAATTATAAATCAGCAAGATTTCAAACAGAAAATTCTACAAAGAAAAAAATATTCTTAGAATACTTCTAAAAATAGTTTTAGAATTCATGCTCAAAACTACAAGACACCTTGAGTTTGGACCAAACCACCTTATATTAAACTTAAATAAAGTTTTGATATATTTGACTCCTTAATTACGAATAAATGATTAAAATTAATAAAAATGTCTTACTTCAACTACTGTGGAATCATTTTAATTCGTGGGGGTCAATGTTCGTGGACAAGCAAAATTTTACTTGTTCGAGGGGACGTAATTTCGTGGGTTACTCGTTTATACGGTAGATTCAATTAATCAATATGTTTACAAAATAAACGTTCGTGGGGATGTAAATTCGTGGGTAAGGGTAACCCACGAAATCCACGAACATTGGTCCCCCACGAACAATGATGATTCCACAGTTCCAAAGTAGTTCTTTTGTTTGTATATATTTTTTATTGTAAAAACCTTTCACCTCTAAGTTAGTAGATGGTAAAGATTTCTTCTTTTTTTTTAAACCTAAATGTGTTTAATATTCAAACCATTTTTTAACAGAAATTTTTAGATAGATCACTGTTCATTATCTTCACATTTTTTATGCGCTACAAGGTTTTAAGAGTAGGAAAATATGTAATGACAAGAGATATAATCTTTACCAGAGAGTGTTTCAAGACAACAAAAGATCCCTACCAAAATATTAACTGCTGTTAAAGAGAAACTTCAAATGTATTTTGCTACAGCATAATCCAGCATAATCCAGAAGTGGTGTAAATCGGATGTGGATCCTCAAAAACTCTAACAAAACTATTAGAAAATTCAAAATCAACAAATTTGTCAAAAGTTTTTAACATGAAAACGATCGACTTTTCTACACTGCATACAACCATTCCTCGCGATAAGTTAAAAACTAGGCTTTTTGATATCATAGACAATTTCTCTCAGTAAAAACGGAACTCAGAAATTTTTGCATCTTGGGATTGGTCATCCACAAAACTAATTCCAAAAAAATCACTCTGATTTTACACACAAGTGCTTTGAAGTTGATAAAAAAAAAAGCTGGAGTTCCTCATTACAACATCTATTTTTAGTGCGACATACAATATAAGACTGATGTGGCAGACTCGGTGAAACACTTTACTGTGAGTTCAGTGGGATATATCGAGTTGACATATGAATGAAAGTAAATGTTGTTAATTGATGGAACGTTCAACAAAATCTTATAGCTTAATGCACATACTTCTGTCATGGGGAAACTGTGCAATTATCTTTAACTTTTTGTGGAAAACATTATTTTACATTAGAGAGAGAAAATGTTAATAGAAAACAATTTCCAAATTAGTTTTATACTACATTTAACTAGATAATGTTAAAAAAATATTGTTCTTTTGTATGAAGATATGAAAAAGGAACAATGGTCACCTTTAAACCCTTCCCCCAAAAATATAGAATTGAGGCAAAAGAAAACACATTAAAAAAACAGAGATGCAAAAACAATATAAATAAATAAAAATATTCTATAACAAAAACTATTAAGAAATACAATTTTAAACATTTTTTTTTTATTATCCGTCTTACATTGATGTAGAATGTCTTCATGATTTAAGTTTTATTTTAATCAATGTTAATGTAATTATTATCCTTTATAGCTGGTACAGGAAATGAATTAAAAATAAAAAAAATTCCTGCCTTGGGCTGAGAACAGAAATCTCTTGTTTGAACATCGTAAATATTTACTGTCTGCATTTTTTCACTAAACGGTCAAAATATAATTTTGCAATGCATCTTTTACTGCATTACATTTAAGTTAACATCATTAAAGACGAAAATCATAATTATACCAATTATTGCAGTAACCAGGGGTCATTTTACAACAGGAAAAAATTGCATTTGATCAAAATGTTTGAGATCATTTTTTTTTCATATAAATTATCAAATAAGAAAATTGGTAAAGGCCTTTACAACCTTTAAGATTTTTTTCTAGAAAGCTAATGTACATTCAGAATGCAGTGTTCAAACAAGTTGGCATGACGTCGCCAAAGAAGTCTTTAAAACACCACAGAAGAATCACAAATAATGATAGAGGACTAAATGTAGCAATTCAAACAATTTTTAAGTCATTGAATCAGATTTCTTTCTCGAACCAGTACAGTTGTTTTAAGTATCACTACAAACTGAAGAGTCTTCGTCACATTTGAATTTAAAATTAACATCAGAAGAAGGAAGTGCTTGACGTGGCCTTCAACTCGACATTCAAATATATTGACAACGTTTTATCAATTAACAATAGTTATATCTATTCATACGTCGACTCGATATATAGCAGTAAACTTGAAGTGAAAGACAGCATAGAGTTTGCCACCATCTTTTTTTAAATTAGATTTACTGACTTTACACGATAAGGGACAACAAACAACTAAATTATATGACAAATGAGATGACTTCAGCTTTTCCATCGTCAACTTTCCTTATTTATGTAGTAATATTCTCCGAGTACGATCAATTTTTATATCGAGGCTACTCACTGATAGATTGGATAGATTAATGTTACAGAGATTTCTTCAACCTCGTTTTAAGTCAGAATTTCGTAAATTTTATGGTCGTTATGATGACATTATAACTTATCATTGGTGGTATTTTGGCAGACTTGTTTTATACCAATTATTAAGCCTTTGTTTTTTATACTTAATTTTTGTACGGATTGTTCCGTCTACATAGGGCTCACGGCGGCTGTGACCGGTCAACATAAGATGCTTACTCCTCATAGACACCTGATCCTACCTGTGGAATTTCCAAGGTCTGTGTTTATGCCCTGTTCACAGATTTGTATTGTTTGTAGATATTTTAATTGATCACTGTTCGTTACCTTTACATTTTTTTTTTATCGTATACATCAACAATGTACTGTGATTTTTTTTAATTAAAAAAACTATATCCTCATTGGTGTGATAAGACTATTTTCATTTATTAGAAAACGTAAAATAAATAATAAATTCAAAGGTTACTTATTTTAAGAAAAGGTCCGAGATTTTACAGTTTTTTTTAATATTTATAAAAAAAATTAAAGGGGATTTAGCCTTTTTTAAGTCATCGTTTTTGACAAAATTTCCAAGGCACCTGATCCCACCCCTAAACTTTGAGTTCAGTGTTTGTTCTGCTCCAAATTTTACATTGTTTCATTGGACTTTCGAAATCGTATACTGTTCGTTACCTTCATATTTCATTCAATAGCAGGCGACTTTCCTACTATTATTCTTCGTGATCGGGAGGTCATGGGTTCGATTCTTGTTCGCCGAGCCACGTCAAACCTCAGACGTACATATAGGTTGTTATTGTTCCTTTGCCAAGCACCGGGCAAAAAAAGGGAAAGTCACGGGTCATTCAGATGAAACCTAAAAAACCGAGGCCATATATCGAAGTATCAATTGCCACGATGAAGAACCCTCATTGCTCAATAGACATGAGTGCCGAGTATAGGTCTAATTTTGAAGCCCTTCACCGATATATGGTGACGTCTCTATATGAGTGGAAAAAAAACTCCAGTGGAATGTAAAACACAATACGAAAAATCAATCAATCCTTCTTATTTTGCTTTAACAATTAAATGTGCAAAAAGAAATTGATAGAGTTGACTATATTTGAAAGCAGTAAGTATTTATATACTATTTGTTTTAGAGAATAATTATTTTTATCATCAAAATCTAGATAAATAAGCCATATATTATCACCTGCTCTGTATCTATAATGATGAAATTAGATAATTTTTGTAATTTGAATATAAGCAGTGATAAATTACTCATTATTTTGAAGGAGAATTAGACTTTGGAACTACTCCTTTTAAGTCAAAACCATTTTATAGATCAAGTTTTAAATTTTACTATGAAAAACTTTCACTAGAATTTTAATATTAAAAAATACATCGATGTTGTCATACCTATTCTGTTCTAGATTGTGCCTTTACTCTACTGTACCTTTTGCATTCAAATAATGTTTACGTGGTACATAGATATCTTTCTTACGTAATTTGTTCTAATATTTCAAAGTTTAAGTCGCCCGCGTGGCGCAGTGGTTAGAGCGTCTGCTCTAGAGTCGCAAAGTAAGGAGTTGATCCTTACGTCGCGGGTTCGAATCCCACTGTGGGACGTGGAGACCGGTCCTTCGGATGAGACCGTATAAACCGAGGCCCCGTGTCGCAGTAGGTGCTGGCACGAAAAAGACCCCTCACTGCTCAATGGCCGTAAGTGCCGAGTATAGGACAAAATTTGCAGCTCTCCACCGGCAAGTGGTTGCGTCTCCATATGAGTGAAAAATTCTCGAGAGGGACGTTAAACAACATACAATCAATCAATCAATAAAGGGTTAGGGTTAAAGTTTAAAACACCTTTGTGAGCATTTTTGTCAGGAAATCACACTTCAAAGCTGTTTAATCCAATACAAAACAGAGAGAACTTTATCATCTTGATAAAGTTTGTGTCTGCCCTAGTGATATCCAAGTGCAGAAGCAATCCGCATACATATTACGTGCACCTCAGAAAGCATGTTCGTTGTCATACAAATTGTCATGAATACCATGATTGATAAGAAAACTGCGTTATCATTTGTTTAAGATTAATTTTAAGCTGCCTATGAATTGTTCATCTCCCTAACAAAAAAGTACTGTAGTAAATTAAAGTATAGTTTAATACAGTTAACTATAGTATCGAAGTTTTTACTAAAGTAAATCAAAGTTTTTACTATAGTAAATCAATGTATTTTAACTATGAATTTCAGATCGTTAAACATGTATTTCGTTTGTTTAAAGTCTACAAGCAATTTTTTAGTAATAAAGGGAAATATTTCTTGTATATTTACATATTATTTGAAAACAATTACATCAATGATATTTAATTTCAGAAATTTTAACGCTCAAAATCTTCAAAAAAAGTTCTACAGTAAAGTGTTAAAGTAAATTAAAATATTTACTATTGTTAACTACTGGGTATAGTTAACTATTGTAAATTATTATGTAAATATATTTATAACTAAATAACTGATTTTTAAAATCAACAACACTTTTTTCTGCAACTTATAAGGCACGTCAATATAAATTTATCAAATTGTAACCTTCAAATTCATAATACAAGTCTTATCTTGTCCCAGAACTAATATGTCATTTGCATAAACCTCTATCGAAGTTAACAACTCTCTTCAGCTTAAAAATTATGCCCACTTATTAGGAACTCAAACATTGATTTGCAATCATTAGCTGTGAACATATTTCGTTTGTCCCTGAAAACTATGCATATGTTTTTATCCCTTCCGGTCTATTTTTTCGGATGTACTCGAGCTTCAGTTCTAGAACCTTGTCTTTATGGCAAAAGTATGAATCAGTAACACAAATAATCAAAACTTACGACATCTATACAATCATTAACCCAAGAAAAATTAAAATCTAGGCATTTGGACATTATTGACAGCTGATTTTTTTTTTCAATAAAAATAAAACACTGAATTTACTTACCTTGTCATTGGTCATTTGCCAAATTATTTTATCGAAAAACTTCTGATTGTACACGCAAGTACTCTGAAGTTGATATTAAAAAATTGCTTGAATTTCTGATTGACAGTAACTATGTAGTTTTGGAGACCAGGTCTTCAAATTAAATCTGTAGGAATTCCCATTTATACAAATTACGGCCCGTTTTGGCAGACCTGTTTTTGTAATCATATGAAGCAGAATTAATTCAAAAACTTTTACATGAGAAAAAGAAAACAAACTCTGTGGACTTTAACTCAACACTTAGATATATCGACGACATTTTATCAATTAGCAATAGTTACTTCCATTCATATGTTGACTTGATATACCCAAGTGAGCTTTTGAAATAAAAGATAACACAGAATCTGAATCTCACGAATCTCTTTCATATTTGGATATTTTACTAGAAAAAGACGTTCATAGTAACCTAACAACAAAGCTTTTATGATAAACTTGATGACTTCATCTTTTCAATCGTCAACTTCCCTTACTTACGTAGCAATATACATTAAGATATATCGACGACGAATTGTCAATTAACAATGGTTATTTCCATTCGTATGTCGATACGATATATCCCAGTGAGCTTGAAATAAAAGATACCACAGAATCTGACACATCTCTTTCATATTTGGATATTTTACTAGAAAAAGACGTTAATGATAATTTAACAACCAAGCTTTATGATAAACGTGATGACTTTAACTTTTCAATAGTCAGCTTCCCTTACTTATGCAGCAATACACCTTCATCACCTGCATACGGAATTTATATTTCTCAACTGATTCGATACGTACACGTAAGAGCATGCTCTATGTATGAACAATTTCTCAAACGAGGTAAGCTATTGAGAAACAAGTTGATGAAACAAGAATATCAGCAGTCTCGTTTAAAGTCGTCATTTCATAAGTTCTATGGTCGATACAATGACCTTGCCAGCAAATACAATTTATCATTAAGTAAAATGCTGACTGACGTTTTTCATACTAATTGTTCAGCCATTATTTACACACTGAATTGTTGACGGATTTTCCCGTTATTATCCGATCATGACAAGGAGCACACGGCGGTTCTGACCGGTCGACAGGGGATGTTCACTCCTCCATTGCACCTGATCTCTCCTCTGATGTTTTATAGGTCCATGTTTTCTCTGCTTCAAAAATTGCATTGTTTAATGGACTTTTGAGCTTGAATGCTGTTCGTTATCTCCATACATTTCCCTTACTTATGTAGCAATATACCCTTATCACCTGCATATTGGGTTTATGTCTCTCAGTTGATTCGATACGCAAGAGCATGCTCTACGTATGAACAATATCTTAAACGAGACAAGCTATTGATAAACAAGTTGATGAAACAAGAATATCACCAGTCTCGTTTAAAGTCATCATTTCGTAAGTTCTGTGGTCGACACAAGTACCTGGTCAGCAAATACAGTCTAAAGTCAAATGCTGACTTATGCTTTTATGCTAATTGCTTGGCAATTATATACATACTGAAATGTCTACAGATTTTTCGTTTTTCCCAATCATAACAAGCTCTGATGTTTTAGAGGTCCGTGTTTACTATGTCCTGATTTGTATTGTTTAAATGCACTTATGTGCTTGAATACTGTTCGTTATCTCCATATTCCATGAATGTTATACATACTTGTTTCCAATACTACATCTTTTGTATTCAAACTACGTACAGACCCTGAAACGTGCTACTACCCCCAAAAAAGCGTGTGACTTTCGTGCGCTTTTCGTTCCGTGCAAACCGTGTAGCGTTTCGTGTAAACCGTGCAGCGTTTCGTGTAAACCGTGCAGCGTTTCGTGTAAGCTCCAAAGCGTTTCGTGCAAACCGTGTAGCGAGCGTGCGAGAAGCGTGTGAGAAAAGTGCGACTTTCGTGTAAGAACCGTGTGAGAAACGTGTACGATTCATTCGGAAGTCATTTTATTTTAAATATGGCTATCGATGGATCAACATGTCATTCTGTGCTGATTGTAATTAATATTATCGGATATATCATACTGGTGGTATTTTAAGATAGAAAAAAAATACGGAAACAACAAAATAAAATTACTCGGTAATGTATTACATATGTGTTTGATTTTCTTTCTTTTTTATTTCAATAAAGATGGACAGAAAATGTGTTCAAAGTAATTAATTTTATGCACGTCAATTTTAATGTATTTGATTCAATACATTTTTTTAAAGGGAGCAATACTGAACCTTTTGTTAAAAGAAAATTCATCAGGAATCCGGTCTTGTCCTTTTCATTCATTTATCTGAATCTCTTCACCATTTTACAATTATGGTATCCAGAGATTACAAGAACACATGGATGATTAATACAAAATAATAGATAGATAAGGCAGGCGTGAAAAATAAAATACAAAAATTAGTACGTTGATATAAATGTGAAGTATGGGAATTCTAGACCAGGAAGCAAAACTATTTTTTTTTCTTTATAAACGAACATAAGAACGAAAGATTGTGACACAAATAATTTTGAAACAATGAGCCATTCATAGTCTTCTTATGCATAAATTGGTAGATTAATAACTGTCATATAAATGAATTATAATTCACATGCAACGGCAAATAGAGGATTAAATATTTCCGGGGGGGGGGGGGGGTTCAAACGAAAACACGAACTGAGAGTTTTTGTTGTTAACAAGTTTTTAAAGATAATTTTCTTTTAAAGAAAATTATTGCTTTATTCCGGGGTGCGCCCGATGCACCCCTTGAAAATACATTGGAATCTTCTTTACACTTCCAACACTCTTCTTACTACTGCGATCAAGGTCATTTATAACAACGATCACGAGCTTTGCGTGCCGGGAACTGAAAATTTGTTCTGCTGCATGTATTATCTCTTGTCAATCATGGCTAAGATGACACCCGACAATAACGTTAACGATTGATTTTTAATTTGTGAAATCGAATGGTTTTATTAGTATTTAATGGGTACAAATAAATACACGTGGATTTTATTTCTTAAATTTATCCGATTGTCTGTAAACAGTGAATTAATTTGCCAGTGTATTCGTGAATAAAAAAATATAAAGAAATAAATCCTGAATAATTATATTTTCGTCGTTTTATTAATCACACAGTTCTAGAGCATTATTTTTAGTTTTTAGGACATTGGACATGTATACATGTATATTGAATGTATGGTTAAGAGCCGCGACTATTGATTATACATCTTTTGTCTAGACGGGTTTGAAATCAAGGATTTTACAAGGGTATATTGTTTTTATTTGCTAAACACAATGCCTCAAAAGAGAACTAAAGAATTACACTACCTATCCCCCGGTTTCTCTACCATATTAAATTTTAATGATAAATCAAAGTTTAATTCTGTAATAAAATGATATATTTACCATTCTGAATAAAGTGCATTTAATGAATTACACGTATCTTGTCCCGCTGGAGATATGGATATCCTTTTTTTTTCTTTGAACGGGCATATGTTTCTATAACAATTTTTTCTTAGTGGTATACTTATTGAAACAAGTGCCCGTTATATTTATATGTAGGCATGTACAGAAGTAAGATCTCGGTAATCTCCCCCCCCCCCCCTTTGCACAATGTTCTTGTTTGATGCAGTGTATATATTACCTTTGCAGATTATAAACAGAACCTAATTTAATCAAATAAAATTATTTATTTACTAAATCGAAAAATGAATAAATCAATTAATAATTAACAAAAAAAAGAGAAAGAAATGAAAAGAAAACCAATCCGTTTACAGAAATCATGCAATTTAATCAATATTTTTTTTTCAAATCAATAACTGAGTTTATTTGCCAGTAATAAAGCGACTTTTTAATGTCAAAATATAATTGCAAGAACATTGAATGCTGTAAATGAATTACAAATTTATTTTTTTTCAGTGCGTAATTTAGAGTCTAGTGAAAAAGGTTTGTACGTAGACGATAATAGGTATTTCATCGGGCGTGTCACATACTTAATGACAACTATTAATTAATTACAACTGAATATTGAGTATTTTATCTGTTAATATAGTACTGGTGTAGCGAGTTTTAATCTTAATTTAATCTGAATGATTGCAATTCTTAAATTATCTTTGATTAATCCGTAATAATTCGAATAAAGTCCGAGAGATTCCGAATAGAAAATCCATATCGAGGCCAGAGCGTGCGAGAATCGTGTACAAAGCGTTTCGTGCAGGCTTTCGTGTAAACCGTGCAACCTTTCGTGCAAAGCGTTTCGTGTAAACCGTGCAGCGTGCATGTGGGGTAGTAGCACGTTTCAGGGTCTGTATAGCAAGTTACTTACTACTATTTAAACAAGCTGATAGACGTACCAATCTAAGTTTTTTTTATAACTTGATTCAATTCATTTGTATTTCTGACAATTACTCAAACTAATGACAAAACATTTTGAACAAACCACTATTTAACTTGTAGGTCGAAAATGGATCTTATTTTGTCTACTGGAGTCCCAGTAGCCCGAGGATTACTATACAAAATGTTTCCATGTGCATGTATATAACATCAATTCAAATTCGATGAGGCATTGCTCTGCAGAATGTAAATATTGATATATGAAAAGTTGATTTTACATTTATAATGCACTGAAAAATGCTTTGGTTTTACCTTAACAGATTTAAGACCCCAAACATATATACAATTTGAACGATTGAATCTAGATCAGAAAATGCTTTTATATGCACACTAGTAGAAGCAACAGTCTCATTTAAAGTAATTATTTACAAGTTCTATGTCGATACAATGACCTTGTCAGCAAATACATCCAACATTAAGTCGAATGCTGAATGACTTTTTTTTCCATACTAATTGTTAGGCCATTATTTAAAAACTAATTTCCTGTTATTTCCCGATCATGACAAGGAGCACACGGTGGGTGTGACTGGTCGACAGGGAATGCTTACTACTCCATGACACCTGATCCCACCTCTGATGTTTTTAGAGGTCCGTGTTTGCTCTGCTCCCGATTTGTATTGTTTCAATGAACATTTGGGCTTAATAACTGTTCGTTATCGCCATATTTCATGCATGACAAAGAGCAAGAGTCACTTAGGGCCTCTTTTGGCCCTGAGAATTTCTGAAAAATCGAGACTGTTCAGTTTAGGTTGAAAATGCAGTATTTATCCCTTTGACCCTTGGTGACCGTATATCATTGAACATGATGTAATTTTCTCTCTAGTCAATACATTATGACTTCATTAAATGTATCATTTTTTCCATATCCTGTAAATTCCTTTTAAAAATGGTCAAAAGTAAAAGAATTTTTTCAATATTACACAAAGAGCACCATCTCTGATCCAAAATATGCAATTACGTAATGAAAGATCTGTTTCTGAGGATCATAAAACATGTTTTAATTTTTGGATCGTGGGCTGTGCTCATATTTTAATTCTTTGTTGAAGGTAGTCAAATACGCATGGTTTTTTTTTTTTTTTTTTTTTTTTTTTTTTTTTTTTTTTGTTGGTTTTTTTTTTTGTTGGTTTTTTTTTTTTTTTTTTTTTTTTTTTTTTTTTTTTTCAAAATTTAAAAAACATTGCATTTTCTCAAAGCCTGTTTTCCAATACCTGGATTCTTAAGAAGAAATTGTGTAGTAGGAAATGAAAGCACTAAGTCTCTACTTTATTTTGATATATGAAATAGGACAGAGGGTGATAGTCAATTAATTGATTTAAGGACGGGCCCATTTTATGCATAAAGTGAACGAAGCTCTTTCAAAAAGATGCACATAACACACCTTTTTATGGAGTTAATGAATAACATCGTCTAGAGGCAAATAACAACCCGTGAGCCACACCCAACCATAAATATATCACTTTCTTATCGTAAGGAAGTTAAAAAGACGTAAAGATGTATTTGCTTTTGAAACTTAATGTTAAATTTTAGAAATGTTGATTTAAGCATCACTGTGAAGAAAAGATAAAAAAGAGCAAAATAAAGTCAGCCTTTTTTAATGATATTTGCTTTTGATTTCTTTGTTTTAGTTGAGATGTCCTTATCTGTACAAATTAACATGATTAGCTCTGAGGTAAAGGGACAAACCCATTATAGAAAGGAACAAATCTCCATTTTCTCTCCTTACCAAATGTTTCAATTTTTCTATAATAAGAACATAGGCAATAATTAACATGAAATGGTATATATGATTACTGATGTGATAACGGTATTGAATATAACTTATATAAGCATTTTTGATGTGCGTATATTGATGTCCAAGATATGACAAATAATCATTATATATACACTGAAATGTAGAAAACTAACACTGTAACAGATATACATATAGGTCACTGTACCGTATAAGCTATAGAGTGATTCATTATTGTGACTCAATAAAAAGTTGTTTCTTTTCAATAACTATCTAATTGAATTTAAATTTATTTTTAAAAGAACAAACTTTAAATTTATGTGTATTTGAAATTGCAGCAGTTAGTTCAAGTATGTATATTTATCTTTGATATTTATAGATCTCTAAAGTTGTACATCATTTTGTGTTTAATACAAAGTAATATTCGCTAGCTAATAGGTCAAAGTATTTAAAGTCTCTTTAGTACAACTATTTACTATCTTCATATTTAATCTCGTTCATTGACTTCAAATATGAATGTCAAGCACTTTGTAGCTTCAGATCACTTACTACCTTCATGAGCTTTTCCGACCTGATCTGCCAATAAATACCTTAAGAAGTTGAAGAAACTAAAGTTCTGCTTGCAAGTAAATTAAACAATTTGTCATTTAACAGACAGGGCAAGATTCATTGAATTCAAGTACAGAAACAATTGAAACTTTATCCAAGTAGACCATCACTATCAGGATCTTCCAACGACTCAACCAATATGAACAAATATCATTAAAACTAAACAGATTGCAATCTCACGGGTATAGTTTTTAGTTTTTTTTAATAATATTATATTGGCCAGACGATTAAAATCAATTGATTCTTTTCATCAAGACAGTAAAAATTTATTTGAGACTCTCGACAAGTAATCCATCTAAACACGTACGAAATGCAAACTTTATAATCATGTACTGTTATTATGCGTAGAAGACACTTAGGGAGAACACTATCTCGAAGTTTTTTTGTTTGTTTTTTTTACAACTCAGCTTTTTAGTTGATATTGATACCATCATGCAGATTGTACATGTACACTTTGTAGGGGGAATCACTTCTAATAATATATCAATGTTTAAATCTTTTGCAATGTAACACCAGGCGTTGTTTTGGCAGAAAATTTGTTATATTTACATATGAATTTGTATTATATTTGAATTAGGGATGTCCACAAATATTCGAGCACTCGACTATCGTTCGATCATATCGACCATCGACTAAATTTTTTTTAGTCGGTTATTCGTTAAAAAATTGCTACTTAATAGTAATCTTAGATTCAAGGTAAAAAAAATCAAATTAAAAAAATGAATCTGCTCAGTTCATTTACTAACGTATCGGTGTTCTCGTGAGTAAAACTCAGGGAAAGGCTGAACCGGTGTTCCTTAATTGTTCAATGGAATATTTTGTTCGACAAACATGCATTGACATACTTTAAAAGATGTCAGATCCAAATTGTAATGTTTCAACCTGCAATTCCGTATAATGTAACTATCAATTAATGAATAATAATTAAACAGCTGTTACATATTTCTAAATACATGTAAATTGGGGACAGTTATGAGCGTTATTTACAGGTGTTTCTTTTTGATATTAAGATCAATCATTTTTAAAATTGTATTGATTGTTTGCAAAAAATCTCTTAATTAAAATTTACCGCAAGCTCTCTTTGTTTTTATAAGAATTACACTTTAATTGTTTAACAATCACGGGTTACTGACAAGACGCATTCAATGGCTTTGGGTAAGAAATCAATAACGGGTACATGTACTAGCAGCATGAAAAGAAAGGATAAATGCGGTCGTTTGATATTCTGTATATAGATAAAATAGGCAGTAAATATTATATTTTAAATGAAATACATTGGATACATATATTTATTACTACGTAAATGTTAACGATTCAATAATTCTTTGTATAATGGTGATAGCGTAGGTTAAATATTGTACAGGCTAGCAGTCTTTGAAAGACAAATAGAAAAAAAATGACATGAAAAATTAATTTAAATTTCAACAAGTACCCGACTATCGTTCGACTAAAGCCTCCGACTATTCGACTAAGCTGTCCGAGTAAAATTGACATCCCTAATTAAATTTTGAATATAACTTTAAGACTTTTAACAGGCCCAAAATATTAATCAACATAATAAAATTAGATATATTTTCAATACAGTTTAAAAATCATCAGTACATTAAAACATAAAAAAATTCAATTCAATAAATTAACAATTGAATTTTTTTAATTATTCGTGTCTTGAAGCACCTTCAGCGATTTTTTTTAAGGATGAGTTAATATTTTTCCTGCATTTTCTGCATTCATTAATATGTATAGTATGTCGAATTCTAACATATGCGTGAGTGTTATAAAATCAATCTTTATGCCCTAAACATATTGATCATTATGAAAATCATCTTTTATTTATATACTAGTATTTTAGAATCATGTAAAAATCATTTCTGTTTTATTCAAATTTATTAGTTATCTGTGATACTTCATGATCAATAAAATTAAATAATTTAAATGTTAAATGTTTGAAAAGTCATTAAAATCATTTTCTAATTGTTTGTTAAACCTTACCTCAATTTTTTGAATTTTTATTCGTCTTTAAAAAAAAAGTTTTCATATTTATGTTTTAATGGTCGGTAATTGATCGAAACAATCTATGCATTTTATAAATTGCTTTGTGTCCAGGCAAAATGTGCATTTGTGCATTTGTTGTAGAAAACTACAGATTGTAAAATCAATAGGAACAGATAAGATAGATCGATAAGATTAATGTGTGCAAATAACTCAAACTATCAAGTCTGATGACTATATCTGGAGGGTCGGTGGTTCTTCAAATTTCTTTAATCGACCCAAAAAAATTTGATCATATTTTGTAAAAATTATTGAATCAATATTAACATATTACATAATAAAAGACAAATGAAACAGGTCGATAAAAAAGACAAATGAAACAGGTCCATAAAAAAGACAAATGAAACAGGTCCATAAAAAAGACAAATAAAACAGGTCGATAAAAATTAAAGAAATTGTCATCAAATCAAATATGTCATATACGTATTTCTTCAAATATCTGTGAAATGATTAATTTTCGTGAAATTTCTACTTCCTTGCTTTTTTGTGGAATGAAGAGACCAATAGATTGAAGAGACCCAATCCCGATATATAAAATTTGCAATTTATTATATCATATCTTCTCTTCAAACACTCTCTAAGAACCAATATTTTACATCAAACTTCAAAAAATTGACCCCATGAAAATAAGTGATTTCACAGTACATTAAATGGTAAGTTTACTTTGTATTCCTGATATTATAAATGCCGTCAACTCAGTTTG
Source organism: Saccostrea echinata (assembly GCF_033153115.1). NCBI lineage: Eukaryota > Metazoa > Mollusca > Bivalvia > Ostreida > Ostreidae > Saccostrea > Saccostrea echinata. The sequence goes on from NW_026889763.1 coordinate 19,171,549, forward strand.
ACAAACCCTTTCTAATCTTCTGTTATGAAGCATTAAATAGCAATTCTTAGCATGATCCCTATTTATCATGTCTAGAGATAACGGGGCACAGGTGTGTCAACAGCACATAGAGAAGAAAACGAAATATTCTGTTCTTTTTGAAAATTCTATCGAATTCCCTTAATAAAGCTGTCAATTTTGAGAATTATAGCAATGACCCTTTACGCCTCTTACAGTTCATCAACATAAAAATATTAAGCTACAAGTCAAAAGTTTGAGTCAAATCTTAAACTTTAGCGTTATAAATCTTCTTGATATTCTGTTCACCAACCTCTTCAATTCAGTAAAATGTTGTTTGACATCTTTAATCGCAATGAATGTAAATATTGAAATATGATAAAGAAAAACATTTTAAATGTTCTTATTAGAATAGGGCATAATATCTTCGCCAGTTTGAGAATTGACGATAGACTTTATTGCTGAAATCCCCTTACAAGGTGATAAAAATGCAGGTATGTGAGGTTTTACCGCTGTGATCGATTTAACGGGAGTTTTACCACAAGGAAACTTAAACAATCGTGCCCGTTTGTATTCAGACTCAGCTCAAGAGAAAACAGTTTTGATAAAATTAGCCGAATTCGGTGAATTAATCTTATCCAGCTAAAAGATATCGATTCTAGCGGTGGCAGACCCTTAATGTCGAAAGAATCCGTGATAAAACACAACTTAAAATGTAGTGGATTTTAATAGAATTTCGTACAAACAAAGGAATAATTAAGCTGGATAATTATATGTTATATTTGGGGATCTATTACAATACAGGAAAATCTACCAAGAAATTGATCACATAATGAAGGAATTGTTTGCTTTTTTACTTATTAGTAGCCTGAATGGAGTTGTTACACAAGGTAGGTACCTCCTCTGTCGTTCAAAGAAGGGAGATACTTAAACTGGTCTTTTTCTATCCATTGTCGAGGATTTAAGTGCTAAGCTTTGTTAGAAAATATTATGCATTTGGAGTCAAATGATACCAACAAATGCAATAAAAATGATGTTAAAAGAGCAAATAAAATTAACATGTTGTATGTGTCTCATTGCGTTGAAATCGTGATATAGTCATATAATTTGAAAAATGACAGGGATCCCCTTCCGAGCTGATTAACGGATCTTTTCAAAGGCAAATCTCTCTCTCTCTCTCTCTCTCTTGACACGATCTGTATTTCTTTTATTTAATTTGTACGGAAGCCCATTTAGGACTTATCAAAAAATATTTTTGAATTCGATATAACGAATTGTCAAATTTGTTATAACGAATTTAATTCGTTATAACAGTTTCTTTGAATTCATTATAACGAATTTAATCTGTTATAACAGATTTGTTGAATTCGTTATAACGAATTGAAAATTTTGTTATAACGAATTAGATTCGTTATAACGAATTCTAAAACTTGTTATAACGAAATAAATTCGTTAAAATGAATTCTTTAATTTGTTATAACGAATTAAATTTGTTAGAACGAATTCGATAAATCGTTATATCGAATTCATATATATTTTTCTACAGGCCCTGATTGTTGAATTTGATTAAACGAATTTAATTCGTTGTAACAAATTTAAGAATTCGTTCAAACGAATTTAATTTGTTATAACAAATTTTAGAATTCGTTCAAACGAATTTAATTTGTTATAACAAATTTTAGAATTTGTTTAAACGAATTTAATTTGTTATAACCAATATTTGAATTCGTTATAATGAATTCAACAAATTTGTTATAACAGATTAAATTCGTTATAACGAATTCAAACAAACTGTTATAAGGAATTAAATTTGTTATAACAAATTCAACAATTCGTTATATCGAATTCAAAAATATTTTTTAATAGGTCCTAAATGGGCTTCCATAAATTTGTGTTTTATTTTAATAAGTATTCTTTAAATTGAAAAGTCATTGGAGGTTCTTCTATTAGATATTTTGTAAATTACTTCATTTGTTTTTGTTTAGATGACCCATGTGGCCCATTTCCTTTTCCAAGGGAAATTTCCTTTGAAGAAACATCTTTACAAGGTAGTTTCATAGACCTGCTACGTTACACATCTCATCGTGATATGCTGGTTATAAATGAAATGTTGTTTGATTGCCTTTTCTCTCATTTTATTAAAGGTTCTATCCTTTTCATTGGGAATGAAACGAATTCTACAACTCTGAAATGGGCCATTTCCAATAGTAATCCAAGTGTTTCATTAGAATTCGTTAACCAGACCTATCAACTAGTTCTGCTACAAGCTATCGATCTTGACGTAACAAATGTAAGAAAAAAAAACTGTATCTCAATTTCTCATGTTACTGTTCTAAAAACACATGACATAGTTATAAGATAATGGGAATGTGTATACAATTAGGTAATACTTGGAAGAAATATATTACTTACATTCATTGTTCTTAACGGTACATTTTCGATCTATCTACGAACTAGGCAACAGTATTGCATTGAACTGCTATGCATTTCTTATCATTCTGAAATGTTGTGTTCACAAATGAATATTTATACCCCCGCTCCAAAGGAGAGGGAGTATACTGTTTTACATTTGTGTGTCTGTCTGTCTGTCTGTCTAGCTGTACGTCTGTCTAGCTGTCTGTGTGTCTGTCCGTAACAAATTTTGGTCACAGTTTTCTCAGCAATTCCTCTTTGCAGATGCTTGAAATTTTAGCGCACTCTTTGTTAAGGCATGCTATATGGTGGGATTCATTTTTGTGCGAATCCGATTTCAAATTCCTGTTTATCCGTGCATCTGTCCGTACCATACATAACAAATTTTGGTCACAGTTGTCTCAGCACCTATTCATTGCAGATGCTTGAAATTTTAGCACACTCTTTGTTTAGGCATGCCATATGGTGGGATTCATTTTTGTACGAATCCGATGTCAACTTCCAGTTTATCCGTGCGTCTGTCCGTACCATACATAACAATGTTTTAGTCGCAGTTTTCTCAGCAATTACTCATGGCAGATGCTTGAAAGTTTAGCAAACTCTTTTTTTTAGGCATGCCATATGGTGGGATTTATTTCTGTAAGTATCTAATGTCAACTTCCTCTTTATCTGTGCGTCTGTCCGTACCATACATAACAATGTTTTGGTCGCAGTTCTCTCAGCAATTACTAATCGCAGATGCTTAAAAGTTTAGCACACTCTTTGTTTAAGCATGTCATTTGATGGGTTTCATTTTTGTACGAATCCGATGTCAACTTCTTGATTATCCCTATGTCTGTCCATAAATGAACTTTTGTATTCACATCAGAGCAGGGGTATTATTAGTGAGCATTGGCTCACAGGCGTCTTGTTTAATTATGCTTGGCATGTACTGAATCGTGTTGAAACATAATTTTCAAATGTAGAGTGAAGTGTGTCAATAATATTGGTTTTATTTGTATAGTTCATATATTTCATATGTTAAAACTTATACTTAAGCATGAAATCTTAAACTGTATCCGATTACTAGTATGTAGCAAAAGTCTATTATTTCAACAATTTTAAGTACAATAGCAGTTTTAGTGGGAAGCAGACCCGCACCTCAACCTTAAAAAAATCCTCATTAAAACACATGTCAAAAGTACTGAGAGCTGCTCTTGTCATCTAAATTTTTAAAAGTTTGCCCCCTCCCCCTTTTTATAAAAATAGAAATACTAAATCTCGATCAATCATTCACAGGGACCATGATTTGAAAACAACTTAATGTATACTACATAGGGATATTGTCATATTTATATGACTTGCTGGCTTGAGAAAGTAGTTTTAGTGTTTTATCACCTAGTTGAACTGAAGTTCATTAGCACCTTGGTCAGTGGCAACGCATTATTTTGTTTATAGACAGGGCACGCCATTGCATTACCAAAAATCATGAAAACTGGTCGGTTATCATTCGGCGTTGATTCGAACACACGACTTACCGATCACGGAGCGAGCGCTCTACCTACTGAGCTACCGTGACGGACCATGCATTAAGAAAAGCAGTCACTGTGTGTCTGGAACTGCGTTAAAGTGTAAAGTCACTCTGATAAGAGAGATAACTTCTCAAAAAAAACTATCCCAAGCAATTCAATGAATTTTCTTAACTAGAGTTTAATGATGAAGACCATTATATAGACATTTTCTATATTACAAATATTGATTTCTATTTTCTATTGCCAATATTTTTAATAATTGCTTATAATAGATTACCTAAAATACTTGTATACCCAGTTCCTTTAAACTGTTAAAATTAAGATATTTCTATCTCTTTTAATTGTTACAGGAATTTATCATTTATCAGATGCAGAATTTTCATAATAAATTAATTTTTTTTCTTCTCTTAAATAAATGATTTTGAAGAAAGATAACTCCTGTAGGTGGGAGAATTTGGAAGTGAATTTCGAATTTCTTTAGGCTTTCCATATATATATATATATATATATATATATATATATATATATATATATATATATATATATATATATATATATATATATATATATGAATTGTGCTAGCACTGATATATAATGACATTAATTTGTAGCCTGGTGATGTATGTAATGCTGCTCTGCAGAACTTTCAGCTAACGGTGTCGTGTAATAAACTTCAAGGAGATCCCGTAAGTGTTTTCTTTAAAAATAATTTATAACTTCATTGTAATAGAGAAGTATTTATTTAGCTTTTGCCTTGATGAATTCTTTCAATCTGTATCATTTCTCATGATTCTATATATGGTATCAGGTTGATGAATACATATCGTTTCACGTCAGTTCAGCGAATGAATACCAGCCAGTAGCGGATAAAAGTGAACCGATCCGAATACAGGAGGTTTGTTTCTTGCAATTATCTATTCGGAAATTTTTGTGAAATAAATATGATTCTGTTCCATTACTTCGAGAGATTTTATTTTTAGGGAGAAATGCCTACTCCAATATTCATCAAGCGTTTGTTCAATATGTTTAAAGACCGTGACTGTCCGAAGGAAACCCCGATGATCAGCATCTCAATGGCTACTGGGGAGGTAAGAATGAATTATTTTTTGAATTTTAGATTTGAGCAAGTTAGAAATATACTAAGGTGTGAAATTTTACAAAAAGACTAAAATCATAGCAGTCTGTCAATTTGATGAAAATAAATCATTAAACATAGATTTCAAAGACTTCGTTTATGCATATGGCACTCAACGAGGATCGACTGAAAATAAGAAAGAACTGCGAACGATAGTATTGTTCTCCCGCCTATCTCCAAGTCAATTTTTCAAAAGTTAACACATTTGAATGATTTTTCATATTTATATAGATATTTATATGAATTTTCATAAAACATTACTTTTTTGAGAAAACAAAGAGAGATAACTCTACACGTTTAGTAAAACTTGTGTTTCTCACTATAGAAATCAAGGGAAAACGGAAAATATTTCTAAAACGTCTCCCCCCCCCCCCCCCCGTGAAACAAAAATTCCTTTTTACAGGTAATATGGACTGTCATTTCACAAATTCTTACCAAAGCTTTTTGTGTTTCACGGGGGGGGGGGGGGGGGGCATATGTTTACAGACAAAAAACTACAAAAATGCTTATTTTTTCACCAATTTCAAAGGGTTTTACAACTAAAACATTGTATTTTATTAATAATATATGTTTAATTTTATATGCGTGCGTAAAACATAAGAAAAGATTTATGGAACATTTATTCATATCCAAGAATATTTTAAAATGTGTTGATGCTTTAAAGCGTGATTTCAGTGGAAAATATCGTCTACCCCCCTCGTTTAAAGAGCTGGAATTAGGGGTAATTAACTATTTAACACTGGTATTTAAATTATCAGTCAATTACCATTGAACTGTTCTTTGCATTCAACAAAGATTTTACGGCCAAATTGTCATTAGTATTGAATTAAATGGGTGTAAAATGTAGGCGGGAATCGAGAGTTAGCGTGCGTAGTTCTTAACCATTTTCTTCTTATCTTTAATCTCTCAGTAGATGTGTAAAAATACATCTCGAAATTCTGCGCCACTCTTTGTCAAAGATAGTCGTTTCACTGAAGTATTGTATTATTATTTTCGGATGACTTCGATCGTATAACAACACCTGGCCGTGACGAAAACTTGAATACCACACCTTATAGGGTATGATAATTTGCCAGCACGGCCAGATGCTATTATCAGATCAACGACATCCAAAAGTAATACTTCAATGCTTATGTTAACGTTCATGCCAATTTTCTCTCTTAATGAATTTTAATTTGGTAGTGCAAACGAGGGGAAAGGTTGACAAATAAATTTCAAACGTAAACTTATTATATTTTTTTACAATAATTTAATACGGTAATTGTTTTCTGCTAAATTGAGCAGAAGAGTGCACATTATGCCTTTCAAAATGTATTAAAATGTTAGTAGTTCCTATTTTATACTCTTGCACCTCGAAAAGGTGTAGAGTGTGTTAATTTATGTTAAAAAACTAAAATGACGTCACCCATTTTTATTAGTCTACGTATATTTTACCGATTCAACCAGCAATAGTTGGATATTTAAAGATCCAACTGGCCATTAGTTGGATATTCAAATTTCCAACTGCCTATCGGTTGGATATTTAAATATCCAACTGTGCATAAAAATATAATTAAGAATGATCAAAAGAGATAAAAGAGTTTTAAAATGAACATGTGCATTTCCAATGCACATGAAAAATAATGATAACTCCGAAATTGTCACACTTTTAGAATTTATTTCCAATGCACACAGAATTAATTACTTGGCATTTTTCACACGATTAGAATCGTCGTGTCAAAATGCACTTCCAATGCTATAAAAAAAAATAACAATTCCTTCGAATTTAGCTCACTATTAGACTCTTGTCATCAATAAAATATCCCATACCTATCCTATGGTATTTTTACAGAAATATTCCCGGACAATCATCTGTTTAGCACTACTAGAAGTATTGTCCGAATGGAATTCCGTAAGATTCCAACACTTTTCCTCAACAAATCATCATCTGATATGTAATGATAGATTTCCAACCTTATATCAAAATTCTGTAGTTTTCTTCTGCTTTTCGACTGATCTACCACTATCTTGCATTTAAAAACCCATAGAGCAATTCCAATCGTTTCTAATAAGCTCAAATGAACCTGTTTCCATAAATAACTCAGTATATTTAGATCTATATTCAATGTTTCCCCTGACCTTTAATAAAACGCAAAAAAGCAATAGCATCAACACTTTATACAATCATTTCCCACGATAAAGTGAAGACCAGGCTTTTCGACGTCATAAACAACAGTTTCTTCAATAAAATTGGAACACGTTAATTTACAAACCTTGTCATCCTCAGGTAGTGTAGATTTAAGTTTGTTAATTCATGACCCCCAAGGGGTAAGGTAGGGCCACAATGGAAAATCTACATACGGATATATAGGAAAAATCATCTTTTAAAGAACAGGAAAGCCATAATTAGTCTTATTGATATGAAAACTTCCTCATGTACTATAGATTACAAATTGTTGCAATCATGACTCTCGGGGAGTAGGGGGTAATTATCAGTGGTCAAATTTTTACATAGGAATATATAGGAATAGAAATGAGAAGGTAACGAAACGTAATCATGCGTAATTAAACATTTTGAATTGTGAGAGCAAACACGGACATTTGAAAACAGAGGTTTGGGCCAGGTGCCATAGAGGAGTGAGCAACTCCCGGTCGACGGGTCACACCCGTCGTCATCGGGGACACAGAAAAATCCGTAGACAATTCACTGTGAAAATATTTGTCTAAAATTTGCAAGAAAGACGTCGGTCAACATTCGAAGTAACATTAAATTGAACTGGCTAACAAGGTCATTGTATCCCCAATAAATTTTCGAAATGTTAACTTTAAATGAGATTGTTGAAATCCTTGTATCATCAACTTATTTTTCAGAAGCCTGCCTTATTTAGAAATTGATCATATGTAGAACATGCTCTTGCATCTATCAAATGAACTGGATGACATAAATCCCATATGCAGTTGATAATGGTATGTTGCTACTTAAGTAAGAGAAGTTGACGATAGAAAAGCTGAAATCATCACGTTTATCATAAAGTGTTGTAGGAATCTCTGGAAAACTGTACTTCATAAAAAAAAGAACAGGTCTGCTTATAATAGACCACAATTAGTAACCATTGCTATTCCAACAGATTGTTGGAAGACCTGGTCTCCAAACTTTACATAGAAATTGTCAATGAAAAACTCAAATATCCTTTTAATATCAATATTAGAGAACTTTTGTGTAGAATCAGAATTTTTTTAAGAAAATAAGTTTGCAGATGACTGATGACAAGGTATGTAAATTTACATGTACAATTTTTAATCTTTGTACCGTTTTTTCAGGCTCAGAAACACAGGGTAAAAATAATCATTCATAACTAAAATACAAAAAAATTGTGTAACATTATTGATATTTCAGAAATATTCTCCATTTTGATATTCACTCTTGCATATAAGAGAGCTTCATAAAGTAAAAGAAATCTGAAGAAAAAACTATTAATATTTTAAAATCCTTTATTTAGACAGATGCAGGTGAATATTTCACAGTAAACAAGACATCGGGATATCTGCATCAAATAAAGAATTTTGATTACGAAGAAACCAGCATACAATGTAACCTAGGAAAAACCGGAGGAGTACTAAACATCACAGCAACGGTAGGCTTGGCAATTAAAAAATATACAAAAATTATATATATATATATATATATATATATATATATATATATATATATATATATATATATATATATATATATATATATATATATATATATATATATATATATATATATATATATATATAGAAGGAATGAATTTAATAGCTACCCATTTTAATGGGTATAAACTGGGTTGGGGCAGTTTAGTAATGTTAGGGTCATATAAAAGTTGAAAATGTGGATTAACATAAGGTAATCTTAGTAAGAGAGAATAGTCTTGTTCGTCAAAATCAGGAATTAGTTCTAGTTCACGTTCATCCTGGTGATGTGATTTAGTTCGTTAACACCATTAGGGCGAATTGATTTATGCATCCGGAATGTTCCCTTGCTTTTTCTATGCACATCTGTCCATCTTGTATTATGGCAAATAACCAATCATTTGTAACCTATGAGGTCAAAATGTTTTCAAACTGGTTGATTGACTTTCTTGGTCTAATGGTCCAACGGTGATGTTTGATTCCTCTGTGGAGATCTGCAGTTTCTGAGGTTTTCCCAACGTACTGTTTTTACAAACCTTAATTGCAGCTGGCGGATCTGTTTGACAGGAAAATATTCTCTAGCTGCGGCCTGTAACTGGCTGATAAAATTGTCTGTGTCATAGCTTACAAAGAAAAATCTTCCGTCAGAACAAGTTTTAAAGCCCCCTTTAGGTAGTGGGTTGTCCAATCTGATTCTTACTACCATATCCTTAAAATTTTATATCCTTTAAGGCTTTTAGAAATTAGAACTTTGATTCAAACACTCAAATTTTGAATAACCAAAACACATTTTTACATTTAAAGATTTTAGAATTTTACTTCAAATTTCCAAAATATGAAATTTCCAAACCCGCATTGATTTTTGAAACTATGTCAAAAACGCTTTTGGTCAAGCATACGAGCTCTTAGATATTTAGAAAATGAGTTGATACAGACATAGTTTCAAAATTCATATCGGGATTGGAAATTTGGTATTTTGGATATTTGAAGTAAAATTTTGAAAACTCAAAATGAAAAAAAAAATGTGCTTTGGTTATTTGAAATTTGAATAAAAAATCAAAATTCTAAATTTCAAAAAATCTAAAATGTTTTGAAAGTTGAAATTTAGAAATTTGAAGTAAATTTTAAAATATCAAAATACGAAAAATGGTACTGAATTTTAAGCGTTAATTTTCTGAACCGTAGATAGATTAAAAACTCAACTGTTTAAAATACAAAATTCGTTTCTGAAAATTTGAATTTTGAATATTTAAGGTAAAAATCTACGGTAACAATCTAAAATTTTAAAACCTTCTTGGAAATTTGAAAGTTTATGTTTTTGAATTAAAATATTAAATTTCAATACACGAAATCAGTTTGAGACTTTGAAATTAAAAATTTGAACTAATATATTAAAATTCTCAAACTCTAAATCATTTTAGAAATTTGAATTGTAAAGTGTTACACGGACCCCATCTGTCTGTATGTCTGCCTTTTCACATTTTTGACCTAGTGTTAGATTCCCATTTGTTTAAGAGTTGACCATGGGAATTTATAGGATTTGTTTGTTTGTTTATTGTTTAACGTCCCCCTCGAGAATTTTTCACTCATATGGAGACGCCACCACTTACCTGTAGAGAGCTGCAAATTTTTACCTATACTCGGCACTCTGGGCCATTGACCAGTGAGGGATCTTTTTCGTGCCAGCACCTCCTGCGACACAGGACCTCGGTTTATACGGTATCATCCGAAGGACCGGTCTCCGCGTCACACAGTGGGATTCGAACCCGCTACTTAAGGATCAACTCCTAAATCTGCTAATCTAGATCGAACGTTCTAACCACTGCAACACTGCAAGGGATTTTATAAGAGAAAAAACACTTGAGAGCATTTTCTAATGAAGAACAGCGAAGCCATCTTAGTCATATCGAAAGTGAAACATCTCTGTCTATTATAATACTGTATAGTGAAAGATAACTTGTGATGTAAATATTCTCTATATTCATACTGTTAATTGATCTGTGAATTGAAGAAACAGTTTTTTAACAAAATTACATTATTTTAATTATGAGTTCAGACTATCATGCAGCAGATATGTCTTACATACTCATGCGTGATCAGTAATTAAAAGTAGTGCTTGATATTTAATTATTTAATTACAGGTAACTCTCGATATTTTAATTGCCACATTTTTCTTAACAACTAATGATCCTCTGCTCTAATTTAAAAAAAAAAACTATTGTTGGAATGGCTACCAATTGCGCCCTCTTATTAGGTGCTAACAAGGTCATTGTATCGACCATAAAACTTGCGAAATGATGACTTCAAAAGAGAGTGTTGATATCCTTGTTTCATCAACTTGTTTATCAATAGCTTGTCTCGTTATAGAAATTACTCATACGTAGAGCATGCTCTTGCGTAACGAATCAACTAAGTGACTTAACCACATATGCAGGTGATAAGGGTATATTGCTACATAAGTAAGGGAAGCTGACGATTAAAAAGTTGAAGTCATCAGGTTTTTCATAAAGTTTTGTTGTAAGGTTACCATTAACGTCTTTTTCTAGTACAGTATCTAAATATGTGTCAGACTCTGTTGTTTCTTTTATATCAAGCTCACTGGGATATATTGAGTCGACATATGAATGGAAGTAACTTGTTAATTGATAATACGTCGTCGATATATCGAAATGTCCAGTTGAAGGCCACAGCAAGTGTTTTCTTCCTCTCATGTAGAAGTTTTTGAATAAATTCTGCTTCATATGAATACAAAAATAGAATATTAGAATATTTTTAACAAAAAAATATTGCAAATAAACAATTACAAGGTAAGTACCGGTATATTTATGAGTTCCACTTTTATTGAAAAAGCAGCTGTCTATCATGTCAAAAAGCCTGGACTTTTTTCAAGGAAAATGGTTGTATAAAGTGTTGAAAAGTCGTACGTTTTGATGCTATTGATTTTTGTAATATTTTGTGATTTCAAATTTTCTTAAAGTTCCTTGGAGTTTTTAAGTATCCACATCTGATTTACACCATTTCTGAAATATACTGTTATACAGTACTCCTGAAGTTTCTCCTTCATCACAGTAAATATTTTAATGAGGAGTAAAGAAAGAGGCTTGGTAGGACATTTACTGGAACCCGCTATGTATCTTTGTTTGTAAGGATTTTATGAAGTTTAGGAATCCAGTAAAGGTATAGTAATTCAAATTCATTTTGATTGTTGGGAATATTAAAAATACCTTAAACGGACATATGATTCTGAAGAATTTCCTCCTTAGAAAGGGAGCTGTGGGTGTAAGTTGGATTTCCACCTGCAGAATTAAATCCTAGTTCCTCTAAAATACAATTCAAATAATGAGCCTTGCAAACAAAGACTATGTTGTTACCAGTTTTGTCAGCTGGGTCCAGTACATACTGATCGTGTAATCTATCTAATTCCTTTCTCACATGTGAATTATTAAGGACAGAAGGATAAATAGTTTTCATACAGTCCCTCAATCGCATAATGTGATCCATCTGATGCTCTTAATCCATTCTGACAAAGTGTCAAGGTCTTCTTTTTCGTGCTTGGCCCATCGCCTGGCGTAATTTTCCACAGAATTCATGATATTTATAAAATAGTGAGGCCAGTTGAAAGAACGGGTTCCCCAAAATATGGCCCTTTTAAAATAAGGGATTTCAGGTCCTTATTATTACTTATGTTTACAACACCAGTAATGACGTGTCCAGCAGGACTGTAGTTGTAAGTTGAAGAACACTATGAACACTTAGGAGCATTATGCATTTTAGAGCTTTTTTGTAATTAAAAAGTTTGGAAGCAAAGTTTGGAAGCAATAGTCGATGTATATTTATAAGAAATACAAGGTGTGGACTTCAACTCGCAATATGGTGGAATACAAGACTGGACCCTTTCGTGATTAAGATTATTATTATTAACTGCGTCGATTCCTTTGTTTCCAAATTGAAGTTTAAGGAACAAACGGGTTGATTGAGCAGTATTATCTTCCGTAAAACCTGGCGATTTAAAAAGCCTATGATTTGCAATAGCCATAATCACAGATCCAATCCTGTATTCTGGTGTCGAAGAATCCAGATATGGACTTTCCTTGCCCTTTTCAAATAGACCATATAGAACTTTCAAAGGGACAGCGTAAAGTTTGGTGCCAGTGTGATGGAGACCTAACGTTTTATTTACAAAAGGTAGTAGTGAATCAAAAGGAACATCGTGTATAATAGGTTTATTGTATGACCAGCCTTTTAAATGTGGTAAAATACAACACAACACGGCTGCTGGGTTCGATGTTTATATATAATATATATTCTACGATTATGGAATTTTATAACAAAGAAGGAAGGGTGACCTGAAATATAACAACAGATATTAAATATCTCTCGCCTCACTCACTCTTTTACGCGGATCATAATTTTAATTTTATAAATTTGGAGAATTTATAAAATACTTGATTGAAATAAAATGATCAAATAGATTAATGAATAGTAATTGAATCATTAGAAATAATTTACCAATTATTTCTTACCGTAAATCCTAGACAAAGGTCACAGTTACCGTGAGGTAAATTTGTGTTGGGGAGAGAGAGTGTCTTCTCTCCCCAAAGTCTACGGTTGGAGTGCTCGAGAATTAGTATTGACGCGAATGCGCAGGGGACAGAATAAAACCAGTTTGACCACTCACACACCCGTACTCTCACTGACCACTCACCCGCATAAATGAATGAATGAATAAGGCAATGAATGAACGTAGTAAATTCCCTAGTGAGAACGGAATTCACTGGTTTCTATAATAATATAATGCCTTAGACAAATGTATGAATATGATATGAATGATAATTAGTAATATTAATTAATTATTTAATTCACCCTGTGACATCTATGACTGCGCTTACGTCTCTAAGTATTTTTAAAACGTCCCATCACATTTACATTGCTACACTGTGGACTTCCCAATTTCCCAATACTATCGACATTGTCATTGCTTCCATATTGAAAAGTTGTGCCTAGTTTCCTGATGATGTATTCTTCTCGTTGTCTGATGGACTATTAGTATGATGGTAAATCTTTTCTAGAATTATAACTTTCATTGATAAAATAGCATGATCAGGTGAATTAAAGTGCTTGTAGAGAAGCAGCTGGGCCCCATTGTTAATCTGAAATCTGTGACCCGATATTCTTTTATGAAGTGAATCCTTGGTTTCACCAACATAAATAAACCCACAAAGGTTACATTCCTTAGACAACGTTTGCAGATTTGCAGTTCAGATTTTCCCAAATTTTTAGAAGCTATGTTCTGTCAAATTAGTAAAAGGACCGTTTGTAACCAAAACATTACACGTTTTAGTTTTTAGTAGAACATTTGGAAATGAATGCCCTTGGATTGGAAAAGGATTAATCAAATATATCATGAAGAGAAACTTTACTTCCTTCAATTTTGTGAACGTGAACGAACTGTTGTTTTTATACCAAAACTGGGAGTCCGAAGATTGTATATAGTTCAAATCTTTAATATCCCGGGGGATTATCCGAGGGACACCAACTGAACGATTTGAGTCTGTGTCCCTTATAGAGTTAAAAGAGTGACGCATTTTTATACGCGTCTGTCAGTATCTTTTCGTTATACTTTCTACTACTCATGAATGAATAAGTACCGAACGATAAGTATCCTCGGGGACAGACTGTCCACCTGCAGAGATATATGTTCGGTGGTTAAAATGAAATTTGAAGATAACGAACAGTATACAATCTCGAAAGTCCAATGAAACAATACAAATTTGGAGCAGAGCATACACGGACCTCAAAATTTAGAGGTGGGATCAGGTGCCATTTTAACAAGCTAATTCAGAGAATTTGTGCCCCCCCGCTTAAGGAAAAAAGAAAAGCATGCGCAGATCTTGAAGGGGGGGGGGGGGGTCGGACCCCTCGAATTTGCAGAATTATTCAATGTATATACTGAAGTAAATAAAAAAAGTCAAATATGGAGAGATTTAATTGCTTATTCTTTAAAGGTGCTTGGACACAGATTTGAAGTCACGGCTTGGCCAAGATCAGGTGCCCATTTCCAACTAAATGATGTTATATAGATGTAACTCTTTATAGTTACATCTAATCTAAATGTCTTTTATTGCATTGGAAAGATAAGAAGGAGAGCTTTCCATTGGTATATAATATCATATACATGTCTATATGGTATCTGCATCTTTGAAAAACAACAGAATAAAGTCAAAAATTCGTAATTTTTGAAGCGTTATGCTGTTGCACTTGATTTTTTACATTTTAAATAATGATTAATTAAAATTATTTTGAAACATTCCAAAATAAATATGCTTTATTATAGAGAAATCATTCTGGTTAAGTTTATTTTTTGCAGAAAAGAAATAGGATAAAAAATGTGGAAATTATGAATAAATGTGTGCAGATATACCTTTGTTATATAATTTAAGATTTTTCAATGTTTGAATAAATGCATAATTTCTAGCAAAAAAAGAGCAAATAAAATGTGTTAAATTTTTTTTATTTTACTTAAGAAAAAAAAATGTGTGCGCATTTTGTATTTTATTTTCCATGCTGGTCTAATATTTTGTATAGTCCGTAGCCACATATTTCATTATGTTCCCCAAACGAAGTTTGGGAACATATTATTTTTACTCTGTTTCTTATTATTATTATTATTATTATTATTATTATTATTATTCTTTTTTTCTACTTTCTTCTCCGGTACTTTTTTGTCCGGGAGTGTTCTTATAGAACCACTCATCCGATTGACATGAAACCTTTTTAGGGTTAATAGGCATGTTGTGTAGGTGTTCGGAACGAAGGTCATTTTGCGCGCACATGCATGCACGTGCGCGCGCGTGCAATGACTGAAATGACTGATATACTTGATGAAGCCGTAACTTTTATATTCCTTGATGAATTGATTTGAAACTCAAAATGTAAAGATATATTAGTAGTCTAAACAAGATAACATGGTCAAATTAGCGTGAACTCACGCGCATGCACGTGCGCTCTTCTCTGATTGGCTGATACAAAAATCTCAATAATTTCCTTGTTTTTTGACAAAATACTTTGAAATTTAGAATATAAGTATATATTACTAGGTGCTACAACATGTTATATAGGAAATTTCTTGAAAACACGCGCATGCAGGTGTGCTGCAATCTGACTGGTTGAATCTTTAAATGTCTATAACTCCCTTGGTTTTCAACAAAACAGAATGAAATTTACGACATGGATAGGCACATAGAGCTCCTACATTATGATACTATCAAAATTGAATGCAAGGCCATGCATGCGCGTATGCTGAATTCTGATTGGCTAATACTTAAAGGGTTACATCTCTCTTATTTTTCAATGAGATTCTTTAATATTTAACACAAATGTATGTATTGTGAGACACTATAAGAAAATTAATGTGAAAAATGTAGAAATATGTGCAAGCATATGCGCTGAAATTTGATTGGCTAATACCCATATGGCTATATCGGAGTAGTTTTCCAATGAAATACCCATAAAAATAAAGTGTCCATCTTTATTACAAAAGTATTGTCTAATTTATTGAAGCTTGTAGGGAATGGGGCATCATAAGGGATTGGGGAGCCGTTTGGGGAACATCTGTAACGGTTCCCGTTACAATTAGCACTAGTTATAGTTTGTGTTCAACAAAAGAATGTATAATTTATCATGCTCTTGTTTAATATTTTCACAGTTATCAGTAAAGTAAAAAACAGTAATGAATAGCTTTTGCGCTAACACCAAAAGAAGTTATAGAAGAATGATTGGTGTTCGTAGCCCTGTATAGTCCGTAGCCCTAATATAATAACTTCCAGAAAAAGTCATATACATTATTGATACAATAACTACAATATAAAAATAGGTTTATTCCAACAAATGCAATGTTTTTAAATACAAATACCACTGTAATTAAAGATAAAATGTCTGAAAATGAACATTTTTCAACTAAAGGCTTGCTTCTGTAGTCTGTCCTGTTATGTTTGTGCTCATATTTCTAAATATACATGATAAAATTTTCCTTCTTGTGACACATACTATCAATCCATT
The DNA here is from genome assembly GCF_033153115.1 of Saccostrea echinata. Taxonomy (NCBI): domain Eukaryota; kingdom Metazoa; phylum Mollusca; class Bivalvia; order Ostreida; family Ostreidae; genus Saccostrea; species Saccostrea echinata. The sequence continues at coordinate 19,188,316 of NW_026889763.1, forward strand.
TACAATGATTAGCATTGGAATATTTTTAAAAGAATATTTAGCCACACAAATCCTACTTACAAAAGGGCTACGGACTCTACAAATAAATTTAGCAAATTTACAGACTATATAACCGTACTTCTGCATTAGCAAGAGATTTTTTTCCTACTTGTATAGATACTGCAAAATGGGGCTTCAATGGTTTATTAGCTCATAGACCAGTCTTAACATCCCAGCGTGGGATTTGTGGGATTTGATCCCAAAACATAAGGATCAACTCCTTACTTTACAATTTAGTACAAAGTGAGACCTTCACTCTTATAATTTCGCCACCCAATCTACTTGTCACTGAATTGTTAATTAAAAAAGCATTGATTCTTTAAGGATAAATATTGTACTATTATGTTTTTGCTTCAAATGGTCAATAATGTTTTCTAATTTTTTTTGCTCAGACAATATTTTATGAAGAGTTTGTATTTGAATTATACTTTTTTCGTTCAGTTGAATATGATAAAGATAAATGTTATGCCTGAATATGTATAGTCCGTAGCCCACTTGGGTCTCTGCTATAGTATGAGTGAAATGGACAGAAATTTCATACAATCTGCTAAAAGGATGTAGTGTTACATAGAACATACTTGTAATACATTTCATTTGACTTCATTTTTTTTGTTAATCTGCAACCAACATGGGCACCTGATCTTGGCCAAGCCGTTAATATTTTCTCAAATTTTCTGTATAATTTCATGACTTACATGTTGCTATAGCATTTCATACAAAAATATAATAAAAATCTTATTTCATCTCGAAGTTATTAAAACTTCGAATTTCTGGACGCCTTGGATTGACACATCCTTGCGCTTTCACATACTTTAATTTTATTCTTAATACTTAAAGAAAAGTGGCAATTTTGTTGTGTATTAATGAAAAATATTAAAACCATAACCCAGAAAATTCAGAGTAGAAATGTTCGAAAGCAAAAACCACTCACAGTATTGTAAGTCCGTGCTCAGTGGTGTGTGCAGAGTTTAACAATTGAGCACACCCGGTGAATCGTAAACATTAACAATAACAGAGCTCGTGCCCTGTTTACAAAAAAAGTTTACGTTTCACGTGTGTGTTCAATTTGTTAAACTCTGTAAACATCACAGAGCACGGACTGACAATACTGGTGAGTTGGTTTTGCTTTCGAACATTTCTACTCCGAATTTTCTAGAATAAAGATGTAATATTTTTCATTAATACATAACAAAATCGCTTCTTTTCTTAAAAATATATTAAAGATAAAGTTAAAATTTGTGTAATTGCAAAGATGTGTTAATCAAACGCGTCCCAGAATTCGTAGTTCCAATTATTTTCAGATAAAATAAGTATTTAATTATATTTTCGTGTGAAATGCTATTGCAATATATAAGTCGTGATATTATACAGAAAATTTGAGAAAATATTAAGTTCAAATCTTTGTCTAAGCACCTTTAAAATATATATACCGAAGAATCTTTTTATATAAAATATTTATCACACTGTAATAATGATTTTATGAGAAGGTTTGTACACACCTGACGTCATAACTTCTTCATTTCATATGTTGAATACTATCATTTAGTAAATAAAAAAAAAAATAAAAAAAATAAAAAAAAAAAAAAACGGGGTCGTCCGAGACTTGAGCCCCGGACCTCTCACATCCTAGACCAACGAGGCGCTTGACATTTAAGCAAATTTTAAAAATGCAAACAGCAGGTGACATATACATGTTTATATTCACGTTCGTCAAAATTTGAAGTATATTTCAGCCTTTACTAAACAGTTCTAACAGATATAATTAAAATATAAAGTCCACCGACAACCTGTATTATGTAATAACTCTCCACATGTCCCTGTGCTAAAAATAGTGCCAAGCGACTTTTAATACAAACGGGGGGGGGGGGGGGGTAACTCTAAAACTTTGAGCGTGATCGATGCCACAAATTTCCAATTGACTTTTGAAAAAAAGATTGACCAAAAAAAAAAAAACGGGAAGGGACACTTTGAGAGGGGCGAGCGGGGCCTTAAGGAGTTATCGTATAACTATATCATTGCAAAAGCTACTTGAGATATCGCCCGGAAACGAAAGTATTACACTCAGAATATATGAATTTACGACCTTGACCTTTGACCTTTTGACCTCAAAATCAGTAAGGTGTTTTTTTTTTTTTTTTTTTTTTTTTTTTTTGGCCATAGGGAGTTGTGGTATAAAATTTCATTGCAAAAGCTCAAAAGCTTCTCGAGATATCGCCCGGAAACGAAAGTGTTACACACAGACAGAAATACAGCTAGACAGACGGACGGACGGACAGACAGACCAAAATTAATATTCCCCACTATCAGTGAAAGAGGGGGACAAAAATTTAGGTAAAAGGAAATAGAACTTAATGTTTCCACCATATGTCAGGTTTGATCGAGTTGACTACTCAAAGGTCTCAATTATTTAATCTATGAATAATATTAGGATTTTTTACTTGGAAAGTTATCTCTCTTATCAGAGGGTCGACCCCCCATAAATTCAAATCAGCGATAAAATGTATTTATTGTTTAACAAGAACAGATATGGGTTACCCCATATCCAAAATATTCGACTTTTAATTTATTCGAATTTTCATTATGCTCAGATGATTTCTAATTAAAAAAAAACTATTTACTGATAAAACGTCAGAGATACTCAAGCTGTAGAAAGTCAACTATACAATGGCCATAAATATCCTAAAATGACATAATATTTAGGCTACTGAGTTTCAACATCTTTTGTTGATTAAAATATGCATGTACTAAGGAAACTGCATGTACATATATAACGTTACATGCGTGTAGTGACTTATTATCACAACGTTGCAGATGCCTAAAAAAATAGTTTTAATTTCCCATAGAACATAGACTTAATATAATTAACCGTATAATTTTAAAGATGTATTTAACAGCTCACTCATTTTCAGGAATATTTTAATCCAAATAGCATATTACAGGCCTGTAGCAAGGTTTTCAAAGTGAAAGGGGGGGGGGGCTCCGAAAAAATCCCGCGTACTATGGGCCTGTGCTACATGTGTACCATCTAACTTTCCAATGATAGAATCTTCTGTAAAAATTCGAAACAAGTCCAAACAAAGATCAAAGATAGCCCATTTTTTTAAATAGCAAAACTATACATCTATCAAGGATAGATTTTAATTTATTTTTTAATTTTGTGCTATTAAAGTACTATCACTCAAAGTATAGGCAGATGTTAAAGATGGGTCAACAAGAGTAATCAATGAACTCGTCTAGAGATGCATTGACGGCCGTTGTTAAACGCAAAGTAAATCGCGAGATCGGTTGCGGCTGTGGAGCGTCACTGAACATTCCTTCGTCATAGAATAAAATCCGACATTTAACACTTTATATAGACTTTGAATATAGAGACGTTTTGAAGATAAACTACATTTTTGTTTCTAGAAATGTTTTTATTTACAAAAATAGTATATTTTCGTGTTTATAAACTGAGTAGATCAATGACCTAGCATCGTTTTAGATAACTCAGCCCCTCTAGCCTAGTCTAGGGCTTGAGTAAAAAACCTGCACTTGTTATGAAACTGGTGTATAGTTCTTCCTCATGTCCGTAGCAAATACTGATACCCATTCTACATGATCTAAGCGTCGCTAGCGAACGGTGCACATACCTGTGCTTGCAAGACCAAATAGACTAGATTTACACACGTGCGAAGATCCTTTCCGACGAGCTCGGCAAATCACGTTGCTTTGCCGAGAAGTTACGATTGCAGGTGTTTAACCATAATATCCATTCCGTTATTTAAAAAAAAAGAGAAAAAAACACACACAGTTAATGATTAACATTCTCACTCAAAAGAAAATATAGGGCAATTAACGAACAATAATCATGACAGGTATATAATTGGTGAAAAGATTTATCACTATCAATCGAAGGATGACCTATATATTTTCGTGAAAAAGACTGAGGAGGCAGCGAGCGTAGGAATATGAAAACTTTTTATTTCCTTTTCTGGGGAAAAGTGATTTTCTTAAAATCATTTTACGTTAATTTTGTTTTCTTTAACGAATTAAATATACATCATTATTCTTAACATTTGTTGTAATGTTGTATCTACTGATCATGAATGGAACTATTTTCTTCGGAGCAATTGTGTGAAGAGTACCTGACTTTAGTAATATATCTTGAATAGATAATATGCACTGATCGAATATATTAAAAAAAAAAGATGTTATAATCTATTCCTTTGAAAGGCACATGGTCGGCCTTGATTGCCCGTGGGTAACAAACATAACTCCGGGCACTGATGCCTATTTGTTTTTTATAGATATTATTTGTTATTAAATTTAAACAATTTTATTCATTCTTGATATAAAATTACCCATCAAAATGTTCAATTTCGCCCTTATTCCATATGCCGGCAGAAAATGCACAATCCTTGTCGTTTTTTGAACATCGCAAATCTTATCTGATGGAGAGGGTATGAAAATAAAGAATAGGTAAGAGTTCTGAAAAAAGCCATAAATTGAAGTTTTTTAAATGTTTATTTCTTTCCATAATATCACCGACATCTTAACTGTGTATTCTTGTTACAGATATGATTTTAAAACTCTCTTTTCGAGGAGAACCAAATATCGAAGGCATGGGGACCGAATATTTCTTGAATATCAATAGATAATCAGGTCACGCTTTTTTCATCGTCTGAATACATAGCGCATGTTTGTCGGCTGTTCTTAAGAAAACTGTACACATGTAGTTGTATATTGAACAAAATAATGTCATATTAAAGGAGATGAGCTGATACTTGTGCTTATACTTAATTTTACAAAAACGTGTTCAAAACAAACTTCTCGCTTCCGTTGTTATGACTGTGTTTACCTTGATTTGACTTCGATTCACCTGTTGAATATTACAATTCATCATGTGATGTCCAGCTGCGAGTGTACTTTTGAAAAACAATTAAACTGTTCTTAAACGCGTGACTTCAATCTAAATCACGTCTTAGAACGTGTTTGGTTGGTCTGCCATTCTCAGAATTTAGCAAATCATATGTTGTTATATTTTTGCGTATACATAAATAAATCATGTCACTGTCGAACACCAACAAATGCAGATCCCGCCCGCAATGTGACGTAAGCGGTCCAATATCTCATCGACAGGTCCAATATCTCACTCTGCGGTCAAACATCGATTTTTTATGACCGCTCAGTAAAACATTGGAAATGTTAGACTTTTTTAAATATAGATTTATACAGGATCCAATTTTTAAGGTATAACAAGATTTGTACTATGTTTTTCATGGATATAAATGTATTTACTTAATATTTTCACAATTGCTATAATTTTCATCTGTTCATGAAATCTTACAAGAGCCTGCAATTATTTTTTTCAGGATGGTCCTCACAGCATTTCTAAACTTTTGAATGTTATATTTGTTGATGTGGATGACTCTCCTCCCGTGTTTGTCAGATCCGACTGCTCTACAACGTGTTACACATGTCCAGTTTCAAATATTTCTGTTACCATTTATTATTTCGATCAGGTAAACTTCTTCCCCAAATGGAACAACACTGCGCATGGAAACATTCATCATTTTTATTTTGAGAAACGAGGGTATTGTCTAGGCTTTGCTGATAACAACTTTCTCTTAGGCATGTTAGGTAAAATGTAATTATTCTTTCAAGTTCAACGTCAAAGACGTCAAAGACGTTTGAAGTTAAAACTTTCTAATATTGCAGGGTATTATTAAAACTGAGCCTACCGGCATAAAAGCCCTGGATCCAGACACTCCTCAGTCAAATATCACGTACAGTTTAGACGGTAAGTTATTATAACTTCGAAGATATTTTGTTAAATTTAATTTTGCTTAAGTTTTTAAAGAAATACTTCAAGTTATGATCTGTACATTTCTATTCAAACGTATTTTTTAAATTTTTAGTTTATCCTGAAGAATACAAAGACAATATTGAGTTTGAAAATGGAAGTTTCATCCTCAATCAGTCATTTGCAAACTTCTCCAACTTCAATGAGCCTTCCGACTTCAGTGTGGTGATAATTCTGCGGGTTTGTTCTCTTTAAGTTTTAGTTATGTGGTGTTTGTTCTGGTATTGGCTAATTTAGATTACTAATAGTTTAGTAGTTGGGCTGGATCTTCATGGAAATTACAGCTTATTTACCATTCGTAGTATTTGTTACTCATTCTTAAACACATGCGTTTTCAGGCTACAGGAAGTAATGGCCAGAATTCAGACAATTTCACTTTAACCGTAAATGTGACGGTTCCTCCAACCACAACTCCGGAACCAACAACAGAACCCACAACAACCCCGCCAACCACTACAGAGGAAGTGACGTCACAACCGACTACCATGACACCTACAACACCTCAACCGTCGACGACCACCCCTGCCCCCACTACAACAGCACCCATTGCGAACCCCAACCCAGATGCAAGTACCGATAACAAGGTGTTGATTATCGTTTTACCTATAGTGGCAGCTCTGGTTCTTATTAGTGTGCTAGTGATTATTTACAAGACGAGGAAATCCCAGCCTCAGCAGAAGTACAAGCTGGGGGAGAACGGTATTAATGGGGATGCTGGCCATAACGATACATCTACCGAGATGGACAACCCTACCTTCAAAGGCGAGAAGGAAGGCGTTTGAGAGGGGGATGTCTTAAAAATGACACAGAGATTTTACATTCCATTATCATTTTAAGTTCCATGTGCTACTCAAGAGTCTCGTTTTTTTTTTCAAGAGTTGTTCACTTTTGTTCGGGGTGCTTTTTAAGACCTTTTGATTACATGCATATGTACTCTAGGAAATCAAAATATATTGATATTGCAATAACATATCAAATATCAGTGTAATAGTGTATAGCAATTCTCATAGTAACTTAAATGCTGAATAATAGTAATATGCAGTGATTTTTATTTCAATATGCCAAGTACGGCATTTCACATACATGTAGTAACATGAGTATGTGTAGTGTTTTAGCTTGCTGTGAAAGCGGGCCAAAAGTTGTTTTGCTTTTTCTCATTTTGTGTGTGGTGAAGGTTTGTCATGGGCTGATGGAGCGTAGAAGTGAAAGAAAAAAGGACGACTTTTTACAATTCGTATCTTATTTATTGTTCTTGTGCTATAAATATATAAACTCTTTTTCATGACAGCACTCAAGCTTATCGTGCCATGATTTAATTCAGTGTCCACAGTCTGGGATTGTTATTTAAAACGTACATAACTAATTGTATGATGCATAAATCACTTAAAATGCCTGGATCAGTTATTTGTTCCATTGTTTTTTTTTTAATTTCAAACACAGGCTTTTGGCTCTCAGAAAAGTATTAACGATACGCATGCGTCAGCGAATCTACAAATCACTTTAAAAGTGGAAGTAAATAGAGGATTACCTCCCCCTTCCTCTGATTTTCCTGTGGTAGCTGTTGTGGTACCCTGTGTTGCGATGGTTATAATTATACTTGTTGTGGTTCTGGTGGTGCACCTTAAACGATCTAAGCCCCAGAAAAACAAAAAGTATCATATCAGCACAAAGAGGAGAGAGAAAGAAGATAACGGTGTCGTCACAAACGAAGAGGGAAAAGTCGGGGAAATAAATGAAAAGAATCCTGGGGATACAGCACCAGAAAACAGGTTTGTGGATGAACCTGTTGATGATGTAACCAACTCTAGAGAGGGAATGGAGAATCCTTTGTTCAGTGAGCTCAATAAAACAATAAATGTTAATGTAGATTTAGAATCAGATTAAACTTTATATTTAGAGTCTTATATTGTTCATCCATTGATTGATTTACTTTTCATAGACGTCGGAAGCGGGGGGGGGGGGGGCGGGGCTTAGCCCACCCCCCCCCCCACTTTTTTTGCAAAGATAGACATAATATATAGGCATTGAAAATTGGGGCTTACCTTTTTTCGTTGGTTTAGCCCCCCCCCCCACTTTCAATTAGTCCCCCCACTTTCAATTTGCTTCCGACGCCTATGCTTTTGATATCTCACGCAATATTTGCGAGAGAAACTGGAATAAAACGTTTAACTTTTTTATCTACAGCGCTGTATGTCTTGTCATTTTAACAGTTAAAATTGGATTAACAATAAAGCTAATGATTTTAATATTTGCTATAAGATTATTTGTACAACGAGTCTAGCTCTCTCTTTGGAAAATCTTTTGTATAGATAATACATATGGATATATATATTTTTTTACCGGAAACGCTGATAAATGATCATTAGATGTTTGTATATTCATTCTACAATCAACAAATTGGATATATATAAAAGACGTTCAAATGTCCTCCATTATGCAATCACCTCCTTTTTTTTTTTACTTTTTACTTTTTAAGACATATAAATATTGAGATTTTTTTCCATGAAAATTGAAATATTATTGTAATTATTATTGAACATTCAATTTACTTAATTCTCGAAAAGAAATACAATACGATATTATAAATTTGTGATATTTCATGTTCAAGGAGTCCATCCTTGCTACTGACAATTAAGGATTTAACGGTGTTTTGTTGAAACGAAAAGGGGAGGGCAGGTATGGAAACAGATGATGTCTGTGCAGAAAAATCAGGGATGCAGCATATATTTTGAAATATCTTAAGCACACAGGTCAATATTGAATATATCCTTTCAAATATCTATGCAAAATTTATCAAGTCAGTATAGAATTGCAATATGACAAACCAATTCTTTTTAAAATTGACTGATCTTTCTTTTACCTAGTAAGCTCATCAGTTTGTATGGTGCAAGATTAGCTGTGAAGAAACAAAAGAAAATCTTACAATAATCTTAATTTTTTCACACAAAGTTACCAACAGTTCTGTCATTTGGGCGATTTAAAGATATATATATATATATATATATATATATATATATATATATATATATATATATATATATATATATATATATATATATATATATATATCCCTATAAATGGAAAAAAAATCGTATAACTTCCTGTTAGAAATTAATTGCTATAAATCTTGTGATTTTGTCATACTGGAAAATTAATCTCTTCAGTAAAACACTACTTTGAAAATTTTCGAAAATATTTTATTTATGGGATGAACTTTCTTAATTAATAAACACCCTTTATTTTACTTATTTTCATGATTTTTAAGACAATGTTTAGCATCTGAAGTTTACTGAACACAAGTTTTATATTTACAGTGTCACAATCAATTAGCATCCCCATCAGGTTAAGAAGATTCGAGTGTTATAATGCATTCCATTAAAATATGTATTTCTACAGTGAGCTGATAATACATTGCTTTCTACGGTGATATTTAGATAGCTGAAAAGATTTTAGAAGTAGAAAATAAATTAAAGTCCATAACAACACTTGTCATATGTTTTTTGTGAATTGTCATTAAAATATCTAGAAGATTTATGTTGCATTGTTTCTGTGTTGTGCTATCAAATGATTGGTATCACTGCCTGGATTTCGTGATAATCAAAAACATTTCTTGACAAGCGAAAAAAAAAAACTCAAGCGTATAAAACCCTGGAAATTTCCTGACAGGGAAAAAAACCTTAAGTCCATTCCAAGTATTGAAAATAACAATCAAAAACCTTTTTTATGGTGGTAGTGGAAGTCGGGGGAGGGGGTGGAGTGGTCCTCCCTCCTGCATGTAATATACCACTAAGGATTTAGATATGAAACAATTACCTGCATTTTCTTTCATAACAAAAATAATGAATGTGTAAATGTCCGTTGGATTAACATATCAAGCCTCATCCTGACGCCCATGTTGCCCACGGTTCAAAATGATAAAAACACGTACCATTATGCTTTATGTATTTATGAACAGAAAGTTAATGTAATGAAATATGGAGATAACGAACATTATTCAAGCTCAAAGTCCAGAGCAAACACGGACCTCCAAAAAAATCAGAGATTGGATCAATGCCATGTATGGAGGAGTGAGCATCCTGCCGAGCTGCCAAACCCGCCGTGTGCTCATTGTCATGATCGGGAAAAATGGGGGGGGGGGGGGGATCCATCGACAATTCAGTGTGTAAATAATGGCCTAACAATTAGAATGAAAAACGTTAGTCAGCATTTGACTTAATGATAGGTTGTATTTGCTGACAAGGTCATTGTATCGACCATAAAACTTGCGAAATGATGACTTCAAACGAGACTGTTGATATCCTTGTTTCATCAACTTGTTTGTCAATAGCTTGCCACGTTTAAGAAATTGTATATACGTAGAGCATGCTCTTGCGTATCGAATCAACTGAGAGACATAAACCCCATATATGCAGCTGATAAGGGTACATTGCTACATAAGTAAGGGAAGTTGACGATTGAAAAGTTGAAGTCATCACGTTTATCATAAAGCTTTGTTGTTAGGTTATCATTAACGTCTTTTTCTAGTAAAATATCCAAATATGAAACAGATGTGTCAGACTCTGTGGTATCTTTTATGTAAAGGGGAAAATATTTGTATATAGAATGTACATAGATTACGTAATAGACGCTATCCGTAAGCCGGCAGCTATCCGGTAGCTGCCGTGTATTAGCAGCTCAAACAGAGCTGCCCCTAAATTGTATAAATAGGGCGTGCACGCACGCGTGGGTGGGTGACAGAGTTAGTTACGGAGTTACAGAGTTAGTTGTGAGTTAGATATATTATGTTGTGCTTTTGATTAATAGAAACATGTCATAAACTTGTAAACTGATCACTGGAATTTTTAATTTACGCTACCAAAGGAGGAAAAACATATTTATAAATTCATATGGGATATTGAGGATTTTAATAAAGTCTAAAGAGGATTTGAAATAGCAGAAAGGACTGCACGCTCGATCGGTCCCGCTACATTTATTTCAAGCTCACTTGGATATATATCGAGTCGACATATGAATGGAAATAACTATATCATTAATTGATAATACGTCGTCGACATATTTAAATGTCGAGTTGAAGGCCACAGTAAATGTTTCCTTCTTCTCATGTAGAGGTTTCTGAATAAATGCTTCAAGTGAATACAAAAAATATGTCTGCTGATTACGGGGCGCAATTGGTACCCATGGGAATTCCAAAACTACATAGATATTGTCAATCAGAAACTCAAGCATCTTTTTAATATCAACTTCAGAGTACTTGTGTGTACAATCAGAATATTTTTAACAAAATAATTTTGCAAATGACCAATGACAAGGTAAGAATATTTAAAAGTTCCATTTTTATTGAAAAAGCAGCTGTCTATGATGTCAAAGCCTGGACTTTTAATTCATTATGGGGAATGGTTGTATAGAGTGTTAAAAAGTCGTACATTTTATGTTACTGATTTTAGTAAGATGTTGTGATTTCAAATTTTCTAAAAGTTCATTGGAGTTTTTAAGTATCCACATCTGATTTACACCACTTCTGGAATATATTGTTGTACAGTACTCCTGAAGTCTCTCCTTCACCGCTGTAAATATCTTAGTGACTGAGGAGTTTTAAAGAAAGGGGTTTGGTAGAACATTTACTGGAACCCTCTATGAATCATTGTAGGGATTTTAATGGAGTTTTGGAATCCAGTATAGATGTGGTAATTCAGATTCATTTTGATTGTTGGGAATATTGAAAATACTTAAACATGAGAATATTGTCAAATTTTTGTATACATGTTTATTTATATCCTTTTTCAAAATATTTTGCATGGTTATTCAATATTAAAAGAAACGAATATTATATCGGATAAATCCATTCTATTATCGAATTTGGTTTTTTTCTTTAGTGTAACCCATTTCTTTCTCAGTTGAACGCTTCAAAGGAAGGAATTTAAGATATCCTTTCAAAGACGTATATTAACACAGATAAAAACAACTTCGATGGTCAAAATCCTGACAAAATGTAAGATCAACTCCAGAGGCGTTGGAAATACCGGAGTTTTTCCCCCTGAGAGATACGGCTATGGCCATTTTACACAGATCTTTGTTTACCTGTATCAGTTTATTGGCATTTCTCATACTTCTAGCACTCAAGCTGGATAAGAAAGTAAAATGGAACTGGTTCCTGGTTTTTAATCCAATGTGGCTTTTTGACGCCGTCATTGTAATCTATATCACGTTCAAAATGATAGCGCAGTGTAAAAACAGATATAACCAAGGACAAGTATCCATGATGCGGAAAGTGTGTTACATGTGTTTTGTGTTGTTAAAAATGGCTTTCCAAGTTCTTCTTTGTATGAAACTGCAGTATTACGACAAGGAAATATCACTGTATTTTGTCATGATTCCATTCTGGATGTTGTTTATATTCGTCAGTAGTGATGTCTCTCATGGACTTTGGAGGATTGCAACCAGAGATATCAATGTATGTGGAAGAAGATGAATATTGAACAGAGAGAATAATTTAAACAAAACATAGACATGATAGATGGGAATACACTGTCGTCATAAACATTTGTCTCTTTGTGAACTTGTTGATGTTTATTTTTTTTTCTTTTAAAGGAATATGTCAACTTTATAAGTAAAATAAGTAATAAAAAAATAAAACAAAATCTACTTTGGTCTATTCTATGGGTGTTTTCTCAGATCTTTATTACAGTTTCTAGTCAATTTTTAAGCTGACAAACTCATTACCAGAATGTTGAAGTTATAACCTTGAGTCTGGTTTGATCTTGTAATAAAAATCCAGTCCTAAAGCATTCAAAATATAACTTACTATATTGTATGAAATATTTCTGAAAGGTTATGCTTATAAACCCCTCCTTTTGACTGGATTATGAGCAAAATTATGCAAAAAGAGAGGAACACTATCATGTCTGTTACATTCTATATGATTTAAGGTCTGAGGACATGTTCTCAAATATATGATTTTGTATCTTTCTGTGACATACCAAAAATATTTTGTGTATTCTGAACTCTTTTCAAAATTATATGATCAGCAATTCAAAAGATATCCAGTAGAGTATCTTGCACAAATGCCTGATTGCCTGTTGATGTACCTCAATCAACAGACAATCAGCCATTTGTGCAAGATACTCTACTGGATATCTTCTTTTTTTGTGAGGAAACTTCTTAAAGTAGCAAATAATATTTCAATCACAGGTTCTTGTGGAAAATTATATATTATTGAATAATGTTGTCTAGGGCTGTGTATTGAGCAAAATATTTCGATACGATACAATACGATATTTTATAAAGCGATATGCGATATATTGGATTATTTATTAAGTCTTTCAAAAATGTCTTGTAAATGACATTTAATGCATAAATTTGATAAAAACTGGGTGAGTCTAACATAACGTTGAAATATAGTTGTCTATGTATTTTGTAATAGTTATTTAAGATGTGCTATCTCTTTAATGTTTATTTCATCATCGACCAGTTTTACTTCAAAACAGTTAAAAATAATCTTTGGTAACTGAAATTCCCAACTTTTATACAGAATTATAAGGAAAACTGCCTGTCCGATGCGTATTGGAAATTATTTTTTCGATACGATACATTCCTGAATATCGATACGTATTGAATATTCGATATATTGACACAGCCCTAATGTTGTCTGACCTAATTAATTATTCCACTCACAGATAAAATAGCAAAGTAATGGTTATGAAGTCAGGTATATATGCTATACTAAAACATTTCCATTAGTTTTTCTTTGTACTCTCTGTTCCTTCATCTTTTGAGTTTTATTTTAATTAAAGATCTTGAAACTTTTCATGCTTAGTTTGGAAACATGTAGACATGGTAGAAGGCCTTTTCAATGGAGAGACTGGGGGCAGTGCTGAGTGAGAATGGGGTGGCACTTGCTAATACAAAGTGTATTAATGTAAAAATAAGATTTATATTCTATACAATATCTCTTCTCCATAAAATATTCATTGGGAAAGTAGGGGGAGGGTTATCTGGCAAAATGCATATTCAAATCCTCTTTCAGGGGAGTATGCCAGGGTCACACATTTAACGAAAAGCTTTGGTTCATTTCATCAATAAAATTAATGTGACAGTAAAATTTGGGGAGAGGGTTCATTTTACCTTGGTTATTGGGCATTGGTTTTATATTTCTGAGATTACATATCTTAAGCATGAAGATCATATTTTATCATGTTTTAATAGAGCCACTTACATAACAAAGTAATTTGGTTTTAATAGATGTGAAAACTTGAAATATGGTGTTTTTTTTTCACATTGATACCAAGTGAAATGTACAAAACTGTCAAATTTTAGGTCATCAAATATTGTATAATTTCCATGCAGATGATGATACCTGATTTTGAGTTAGAGGGGGTGCTATAATATGTCAAAGGGCATTGGTACTGCCAAGGTCCCAGCGAGTCAAGGACAATGTCTGGTTTAGGGCTTGGAGGCAAAGCCCTCTAAGATCCTCAGAATCTACAATTTAGAGAACCTCATTTTAGCACATATCGGTAAATGACTGTAATTTTATCTTTTTATGTCAATGTATGACAGTGAAAAGGAGGGGTGAGAGCCGGGAGCTCCCCCGCATGGATATATGCACCCGACATGTACAAGCAAAAGGGACATTTTGATAGAATGATGGATCCTTCATCCTTTTTAGCTCACCTCAACGAAGTTGGGGGAGCTTATGTAATACCCTTGGCATCCCAGGTTAAAGTTTTTGGAGCAGATTTCTTTTGAAGTACTTCTATGCCCTATATCAATCAGAGGTGCATGGAGAATGCCTTTAGTATGTTTCATTGTACCAGTCAAGGTTTCAGATGCTGCAATTTCATCTAAAGAATGACCAGGTTAATGTTTTTGGAACAGGTTAAAGATTTTGGAGCAGATCTCGTTTCCAAGTAACTATAAGTCCTATGTTGACCAAACTTGCATGGATGATATATCTAAGGATGCACACTACTGGACTTGCTTCGGATGTTGGATCTGACCTACATTTTCCGGTTGAGTGACCAGGTTAAAGTTTTTGGAGCAGATCTCATTTCCAAGTAACTATAAGCCCTATGTTGACCAAACTTTCATGGATGATACATCCAAGGATGCACACTACTGGACTTGCTTCGGATGCTGGAGCTGACCTACATATTTTGGATGAGTGACCAGGTTATTTTTGGAGCAGGTCCATTGCCAAGAAACTATAAGGCCTATCTGAACCAAACTTGCTTGGATGATACATCTAAGGATGTGCTCTACTGGACTTGCTTCGGATGCTGGAGCTGACCTACAATTTTTTGGATGAGTGACCAGGTTAAAGTTTTTGGAGCAGGTCCATTGCCAAGAAACTATAAGGCCTATCTGAACCAAATGTGCATGGATGATGCATCAAGGGATGAACACTTTTAAACTTGCTTCAGATGCTGGATTTGACCTACATTTTCTTGATGAGTTACTAGTTTAAAGTTTTTAGATAGGTCCATTCCCAAGTAACTACAAGCCCTATCAGACCAAAATTGCACAAATGTTGCATCTAGGGGTACACACTACCAAATTATTAGTTTAGTGTGGGACTTTGCCTTACTTAAAGACAACATTCGTTGAGGTATACTCTGTAATCTCTGATTACCTATGTTTCTTAAGTCAAATTGTAATCTTTTAAATGTGAATCAGTAAGTTTACACTGATATTTTTGTTTCCCTCAAAACTATGTGTCTTTTAAATCAAAATGCCTTCACTGTAGATATCATCCTAACTCGTGCTGTTCTGACTTTATGGAGTAGAATCGACAGACACATGTAGCCCTTTTGCCCCCTCCTCAACTCATTTCAATGGTAGTGACATAAAAAGAGCAAGATGTCAAAATATAACATTTATTTTCAACACACAAAACAATTACAAATACAGTCCTTGGGACAAAGAGGAATAAAACTAAAATACTGACATGGATGAGAAAATGGTCTCTTAAAAAAAATCTCTAGTTTTAAATCAGTGATAAATAGCTGCTAACTAGTGACAGAGTAACTTCCTTAAGCATTCACCCTTGTCTTATTTGATTTGAAATGTCAGAACCTTCAAAAAGGTATTCCAAATTAAAATGAGTTCCACAAAAGTTGATTTGTGACTGGAGGAAAAAAAAGTTCAAGGTCACATATGCACTTCATTCATTGATTTCCTCTGTAACTGTAAGTTATGGTATAATCTTACATTCCTTGGCTGGTCTGTCTGTTAACTCCTTATCAACAATATGTAATTCATGTGTCCAAAAAACATAAATGTAATTAAAGTGTAAAAGGATTGAAGAAAATACAATATAAGAAAAATTCTTTTAAGTCATGTAGGTGTTAAAATGCACTCAATGATTATTTTTGGTACTCAATGTGCCATAAATCACATAGGTATATATATTCTAGGATATATATATATATATATATATATATATATATATATATATATATATATATATATATATATATATATATATATATATATATATATTCTAGGATGCTGTTTACTTAATATCTTAACAAAGCCCTGTGACTTATGGCACAGTAAACATGGTAAAGTGAAAACAGAAATTACATAATTTGTAGGCATCACATAACTAACAAAACACTAACTGACTGACAAATAGCTGATTCACTGACAAATAACTGACTCACAGTCAAATAACCAACAAAGGTGAAAGTTATGTGGAGATAACTCTGTATGTTTCAGAAAAAGATGATTCAAATACTTTTAAATGCAACACAAAACCTTATTAAGTCTGCATCTATAAAACTAGATCAATATTCTACAAAAATAAACATTAAATACAGCTAATGTGTGATATAGTAATTATTGTTACGAAACACATGGAGAAATGATACATAAAACATTATGCTAAAACAAAAACATGCACAAAATAAACACATCTGTGACCATTTTAAATGTCACTGAGAAAAATCGATTCATACATGTATAAAGAAAAGAGAGAAAATAATATGTGGTGTGTTGTCCTAAGTTTACCAGAATTCAATACTTATTAAGTAAGCTGGTGTCTTATATATATATATATATATATATATATATATATATATATATTCTGGACCTTCCCACAACAATTTTTAAAATCAATCTATATATTTGTATTGATATTGTAACACACAGATTACAGTCCATAAACAAGTAGGTTCGAAGATGACCCAAATCCTACAACAGTGAACGTGACTTGAAATCCTCTTTTGAATTATTTGCATTCTGTTTTCAAAATAATGTTTCTTCTGTATGATGTATTCTGTATACGGGTTATTTTCACCCCATATTCTTTTTTTTTTTTTATTTTGACCACATAAAATTAATTTGACTAAAGATATAACTTTGTTTGGATTTAATGATACACCCCCTTTTGAATTTCCCTAAGGGGGCAAAATGGCAAAAATAAAGTGGAGACAAAAACTTACCTGAATACAGTATTAAGAATTTACTTAAGATTACCATATAAGTAATACCTGAAACATATGTAATCAAAATAATGCTCTCACTTTTTCATAAATGTCCACATATTGATACTGCACCTAAATGGTAGGATACATGTATATTGGTATTGTATAAAAGATGCACCTAAATGGTAGGATACATGTATATTGGTATTGTATAAAAGATATGGTAGAAGTTACTGTGTAAAATAAATTTCTGTGTCTGCCTTTTGTGCATGCATAACATATCCATGATACTTGCAAAACATATATAAAATATAAATGAGTTTTCTGTAAGTGTATAGTTTGATTGGATAAATTTAATTAATTGAATTGATAAATTTATGTCAGAGAGTAAAATACATGTATATCACTTAATGGGTCACCAGCTCTATGTAGCAGACAATCTCATACAGTAGTACTGATAAATCCAACAAATTTACACACATTTTTTCTTTAAAAATATTACTTGCTATCTGAAATATTGTCGCAATCTCTTATTCATATACATGCAACTTACAGAGATGAATTTTTTGAAATACATTAAAATATCTTTTAACATAACGCATAGAAACTCGATCTGTTTTTTAACATTTAAGGTAAATATTTTCAATAGGAGCCAATGAACATAAAATAAAATCAAGAATTTTATTATTGTAACATCAAAAGAAAAAAAATCTATCCAGTAAGATTATAAAAATCAAACTGTGAAGGAGTGAAAAAATACTTTATATTCTTCTTAAAAAGGGGTTGTAATAAACATGGAATTGGGTCTGTTAAATAAAGATAATCCTGACAATCAAACAGAGATTCATATCACTAAGTGATAATGTAACATATATAAAGGTCTATCAATAGAAAATACTTATATATTAACAGAGAGTAGGATCTTTAATTCTCATCATATGTACGGTCAAATAATATTATAACATCAAGTAGAGAAAAAGAATCAGTTAAATCCTAAACAAATAGTAATTTCACCAAAGTGTAAATCATACAAAGGATACACAGACTTTAGTTTACATGTATACAAAGAATCAAGCTCCAATATATAAAGATAATTCTTTTAATTCACAAATCCATAAAATGTAAAAATTCAGTGAGCTTAATTTTTGTCTGGTAAGATTCACTACAATGAAGATTTTATTCACAGTGAACATTTAGATGATATACTAATGTTTATAATTTATTTTTACTTACAATATCTCAATCTTTGGCAAATTTAATAATGGATGAAGATTTCTTCTTAATAAAAATAGTAAGTACAAAATTCACCATGGCATTGTGACATATAAGTCAATTTCATTTTCTACTATCCACTTTTCAATATACAGTAAATATGGCATAAAGGTGACAAACATCATGGGCTTACTTTGTAAAAATGACTCGGATGCTATATATGTACAAAAATAGGATAACTGATGAGATAACAACCTTGTATAATTTGACATGAGTGATGGTTAATTGATGTAGAAAAGTTGGACTATCCCACAAATAACGGGGCAAGAAATGCAAATATTCGAATAAACAATATGGCAAAGAAAAAAATTATTGCAATGAAAACTGGCCAGATGATTTATAATCAATTTTGGGAAATATTTACACAACAGTAATCATATGTAATTAACAACAGATAATAAATACACATTTAAAAGTTTGAAAGTATACATAGTAAAAGATGATAAATATATATACATTGTAAGTCCATATTTACAGTCATGTACATGTATTTGAATTTGTTAATTGAATAAAACTGTGTCAATTACACAGACTAATCCAATTTCTTATCTGATTATTTTTTTTAAAAATGATCATTTTCAACTAAATAAATACTATACTATATGTAAAGCATGTTTAAAAAATCTACAAAGGTGTAAAATTAAAATCAATGACTTCTAATGTCACCTTAAAAACAAAAAATCCCAACAGTCACTATTTATGGTTGAGTTGATTACTCCACAAATAACAACATTCTGCTTCATTCCCTTTGTAAGTAAAACATTACACTAAAATACACCTCTGTTCTTGACCTGTGATCTCTAGTACTGGATTTTGACCTTTAACCTTGGTCAGATGAATGAAAATCCACCAATCAGCCATTAATGCTGGGACACTGTGGTCCTTCATCAAGAGTTCCCTGGGTAGGAGATGACATGCTTACCCCTTTAGTTTGATTTTATAAAGCTTGAGTTTGAATCCACAGATTTCTGTGAGGACTGCTGAGAAGGCAGAGAGGACGACGACTTTGACGATGTTATAGAGGACAGGATTGGCTGAGACTCCCGAAATCTTAAAGGGGCTCTCCAACTCCTGTCACAAACATAGGAAAATAAATTTATATGCAATAAAGTCACACTTCTTATCAACAATGTGAAAATGAATAAGATTTATCTTTTTAACGTGCATGTATTTAACAATTCAATTTTGTTCTTTCATCCATACGAAGATAGCTATTAGATTAAATACCAAAGATTCAGTACACTTCTCTTTTTCACTACACTTTTCATTTGTAAATTCTTTGGTACTTTCTACCTGCCCAGTGTTATTCCAGTAAAAATTATCTAAAGGAGGTGTTTTTTAAACCCTACTCCTTACCAAAAAACCCGAGAAACACACTACCAAGACATTTGAAGTTTTTGTCATCCCTCCTACCATCAAGAAGATATAAATCTGTATACTAAGTCTTCATCTATGAATCACTGAATAAAATAGATTTTCCTCTACAATATCTGAGTTAAAAAAGAAATCATTTTTCAAGTTAATGAAACAACCTTTTCCTTTCATTGATAAACTTTTATATCTGAAAGGGTAAGTAAGCTCCTAAATGCTACCAATGACATCTTGGTTGTCCATGTATTCCTTTAAAGATTGGCAAATATTTAACAAGAGGCCCATGGGCCACATCGCTCACCTGAGCACATTGGCAAGGCAAAAGCACAAATCAGTTCAGTATTAAAAAGATTGGGGGGGGGGGGGGGGCTTGAATTTTAAACTACCTGATGATGCTTCCATGTCAATATAACAAATGGCTTTGTTGTACTTGAGAAGATTTTTTAAAAATTTTCCCATATATTCCTTTGCAAAAATTTGATCCCCCATTGTGGCTCCTCTCTATCCCAGGGGTCATCATTTGAACAAACTTGAATCTACACTACCTGAGGATGCTTCCATATCTGCAATATGACTGAACATAGCTTTTCTGTTCTTGAGAAGAAATTTTTTTCTATATGTGCTTATGTAAAACTTTTGATCCCCCTACTGGGCCCCACCCTACCCCCGGAGGTCATCATTTGAACAAAATTGAATTTACACTACCTGAGGATTCTTCCATATCAAAATGACTATACTTGTTTTTCAGTTCTTGAGAAGAAGATATTTTCCTATATGTTCCTATGTAAAATTTTCGATCCCCCATTATGGCCCATCCCTATCCCCTTGGGTCATCATTTTAACAAACTTGAATCTACACTACCTGAGGATGCTTCCATATCAAAATGACTAATCATGACTTTGCAGTCCTTCTTCAGAAGATATCTTCCTACATATTTCTATTTCAGACTTTAATCCTCCATTGTGCCCCCCCCCCCCTACCCCAGAGGGTCATGATTAGAACAAACTTGAATCTACACTACCTGAGGATACTTACACATAAATATGATCAATCAGGGCTTTGCTGTTCCTGACAAAAAGATTTTTAAAGATTTTTCCTATATATTTCTATGTAAAACTTTGCTCCTCCATTGTGGCCCGCCCTACCCCTTTGGGGTCAGGATTTGAACAAACTTGAATCTACACTACCTGAGGATGCTTTCATATAAATATGACCAATTAGGGCTTTGTTGTTATTGAGAAGAAGATTTTTAAAGATTTTTCCTTCATATTTCTATGTAAAACTTTGATCCTTCACTGTGGCCCCGCCCTACCCCCGGGGGTCATAATTTGAACAAACTTGAATCTACACTACCTGAGGATGCTTCCACATGAGTTTCATCTTCCCTGGCTTTGTGGTTCTTGAGAAGAAAATTTTTAAAAGATGCTATTAATTTTTCACTAATTCCTTATTATCTCCCCTTGAAAGAGGGCATGGCCCTTCATTTGAACAAACTTGAATCCCCTTCACCCAAGGATACTTTGTGGCAAGTTTGGTTGAAATTGGCCCAGTGGTTCTTGAGAAGAAGTCGAAAATGTGAAAAGTTTACAGACGGACGGACGGACAGACAGACGGACTACAGACAAAATGTGATCAGAAAAGCTCACTTGAGCCTTCGGCTCAGGTGAACTAATAAAAACTTAGTAGTCCCCCCTCCCCCCTTCCTCAACCATTTAATTAATGAACGAATTCCCCATCCAAAAAGTCACCACCATGTATTTCCTATTAAAAAGATTAGCAACCTTCCACAAAAAAAAAAATTAATTGGATTTCCACCCTCAGATGTTTTCCACTGGAATGGCCCTTTTTATCATCAGTCAGACATCTGTGTGCTATAAAAAGATACCGACCTTAAGTAAATCCTCGGCCAGTTTGAGGACATTGTTGGCCACCATGAGTTCCTCTTTCTTGTGAGGTTTCTGTTCCATCTGTAGATACAGGTTAATCTGCTCCGTGATCAGTACGGAGAGGTTGCGGTATTTTTTGTTGATCTTCAGCCCGAGGGTCATGAATCTCATCAAGTAGATGCCGAGGGCCATGCACCAGATGAGGAGTTCCCAGTTACACAGGAAGTCAAGGAAAGTCTCTGTGTCCTTCAGAAGCTAAAAAATAGAATATCATAAAATAAAAAATATACATCACATAAAATCATAATGAACCATAAATATGAAACTCATTCATTTTTGGGTTGGAAGATAACCAGGCTCCGTTTGCCCTTTATTGCCAGTAATATTGTATAATTTTGTGATATGAGATATAGTGACTGGTACCTACCTGTACACACATAAGAGTGAGGATGATAATGGTTGTGGTGAAGGAGGAGGATACGATAACATCCACTGACCTCTGGGGGCCTCGTTTCTACAACATATTTTATGTACATATAATGATATTATAATACATAAACACCAATGCTGTGATATCAGTATAATGAAGGATTTACTAACAGTCAAACCTCGTTATCTCAAACTTGATGGGACTGAGAAAAACTTTGAAATATCCCAGGATTTGAGATATCAGGGGTAAAATACTTAAAGAATAAGTGTTTGCAGACTTCCAAACAACTTTGACATATCAATAGTATTCAAGATATCAAGTGTTCCAGATATCGAAGTTCAACTGTATTTCAAAGGAAAGAAAACACAAAATGAGAATATTTTCCTTGGTCACATACTGTATGTGTACAAATTTTAGAGGATTTGACATTGTGGTGCCTCCTTGGTGCAATCCTACAAATACTGCCAAATTACACAGATATATGTACAATACATAGAGATTTAGATAACATAATTCATGAATGCATCAAACTGCCTCTGTATGTTTCCACAAAAGTTTGAACAGTAAAATAAGTACATGTATAGTAATTTGACATTAGCAATGGATGGAACATGTATCTAACAACTCCTGAGTTAAATGTGCTCACCTTTAAGTAGGATCTGAGTGAAAGCCAGGTTTTGATGTTTCTGACTTTGTTCAGGCGAAAATGTGGCATATCAAATTTACGTGCCCTTCTGGAGGAAGTTAAGTAGCAGAAATGTTTGGCATAAAGTAATCTCTGAAAATGGAAACACAATGATATTTGTTTATGCATATTGATATTTCTTACTTTGAAAATGCTACATGTATGTCCTTCATATTTCCATATCATTTAAAATGTTTAAGTCTGATTAAAATTAACCCCCTCCCCACTACATGTTCAACCTCCCATGCACACATAGAGTTTTTGTGCTTTGATTACAAGAAAGTTGGCAGATTCTAATCAAACAAAATAAATACATGTAAAAGAGAGAAAAAAAATGTTTATTTTCTTCTTTAGACTTACTAGAATAGATGAATTTGTTCTCGAATGTCACACGAACAAGGGCAGTTTCATTTTGTTCCAGAGAATACCCCATTATAGCTGCCTGTTTGTGTGTTTTTAATTACACTGTATATTATTCCATTTCACATATTCACACTTCACAGATTTAAAATCTTTTTTTTGAAAATATCTCAATGATTTTCATGTTTTGAGTGCCATCTTGTTTTATACTTTATAGGTATAATTAATGAGGTAATTATGTACTTATAGATCTTCAAAAATTGCCCTTAGCAATCAAGGCTTCTTATTAAGCTGTGAAAACTAATTTGATCTTATTTGTACAGTGAGAAACTGAGACTAACGGTTAATAAAATTGGGACGTTAGTATACATTTATAAACAGAATAATTTTTTTTCTTATTTACACTGTAAAATGACTTTATATCCAAATAATCGAATAGCAGTTTTACTAATCGATACTCGCATCATTCGACGATTAACTGGGTACTCGTTGACAACACTACTAGATATATATCAATCCTAACCTGAACATACAGACTTATTATTGGTTACCTGAAATGATGACCTCTTTGTTCAACTTTGACCTCTGTACAAACAATTTGACCTGTGTGTTCTAACTACTTGACATGTGTGTTCTGACATTTTGACCTCTTTGTACTTACAATCTGACCTGTCTGACCTATATGTGTGTCTGTACTTACAATCTGACCTGTATGTATTACAATTTGACCTGTCTGCATTTACAATTTGACCTGTCTGTACTTTAACAATCTGACTTAAGGACGACGGACCTAATTCAAAATTTCACGCCACTGCGCAGAAAACCGCGCATATGCCTTGAATCAAACTGACTTAATTATGTATTGCAAAAGATAGAAAATATACATTTTTCATTCTTTTAAAGATATTCAAACTGAAAAATATTGTAAATATTTTGATTTATATTCATTTGTTGATTTTATAAATAAATAATTTATTTGGCCAAGGTATTTTCATTAAAAATTCCCCCAAAATGTGCCCTACACCTGAGTTTGACATGCCCCCCCCTAAAAAATCTAAGCCAATGACCCATTTATTTTTTGGCATAATTTGCTGGTAAATTGTCTTGTGAACATTGTCCTTTAATATGAATAAAAATTCTATTGCAGAATTTTTTTCAATGATCACTCTTATACCCTACACTGACAATTTCCCATTACTTCCTATAGTAATTATCAATTTCCATCGCCAACTTTTGAAACACTCCCCATTAAAAATCTACATCGATAACCATATGATTTTTTATTGATTTTAACTCAACAAAAGTCACTTTACCTCATATTAAAATTTGAATAAAAAATATATTGCAGAAATGAATTAGGTCCTTCATCATTAAATGAACTTACTTGTTTGAATGTTCGGTCCGCTACAGACAACAGAAAGAAGAAAACACAACTCAGACAGAATCTCTGCAGAATTCCATTTGCCAAAACCATATTAAATCTGAAAGCATAATACATGTATATAAAATGTATACACATAATATGGTGTGAATATATAAACCATGTAAAATCTGAAAACATATTTATTAATAAATATAAATATATACACATAACAGCAATGTGATTACAAGTAAGAATGTGTTCATTGCAAGAAATTAACATCTATGTACTTTTGGAAGCAGCTTGCATTCATGTACAGTAAAACATGGTTATAGGGAAGTGCCAGGGATGAACAATTTTGATTCGTTATAAACATAATTCATTATATCTGTCAAGATTACAATACAATTTAGAGAGGGGGGGGGGGGGGGGGGGATCACTTCATTGTAAACATGGATTCATTATAAGCATGTTTGCTATATCCATGTTTTACTGTATACCCAATATAACAATTAAGAAAAAGAAGGTAGTTAAACTTTTCTTACCAAAATCTACATGTTTTCTACAAGTATGGTAAAATCATACAACTTTGTTAAACTCTGAAGATAAAATAATTCTTTTTAAGTATTTTTTTTCTCATGATTAAATGTTTGGTGAAACTTCAAGTACTTTATGCCCCACCTCCATGATTCCGCATTGAGACTCCAGAGAAGATTAACAAAGGCCTGTAGATTCAGGAGGTTATAGATGTCCTTAGTGTGGTAAATCTTAAATACGATCGGGACACAACCAATGATCAGAGAGAACACCAGTCCAATCAGGATATAGTCGGAACTCTCGGGGATGTTGTCTACTTTCTCAATAATTGTCCAGCCAATGTCTATCCCAGTCAGTTCTACCTTTTTAGCCTCACTTCCCTCCCAGATGAGACAACTCACTAAAAAACAAAAATATTACAATATTGGGTATCAGCAATGTCGCTGGAGAGAGTTAAAAACCATCACCTAGATCTTTGTGATTTCAAAGCCAATCTATTCTTGGAAACTTTAAAGACAACTGTAAACCATTTTTTTAATGCAAAAGTTTGTCACAGTGAAATAAAAATTCAGCAAGAAATTACATGTTAGATTGATAAAACTATGGATGAAAGTACTCTCACAATTTACAATACACTCTGCATGTACATGGATACCAACCTTTAAGTATACTCTCAATATTGACATTATATTCTACATGTACAGGAATACTGACCTTTATCTGGAGGTGTATGGTGTCCTAGCCCAGAACAGCTGGTGGGCTGAAAAATTAAAATAATATCAATGAAATACTGGAATTCACATTAAATGATCTTATATGCAAATCAATGGTATTATTTGATTAGAAATCATACTTGTATTTTCTCTTCTGTTTAAACATATTATCATTATACACCATGTACATACTGTGAATAACATTACAAAATGTTGTTACAAAATTGATTGTATTTCAAAATATACTTATGTAATTACAACACTTTCAACCTTCATACTTTATATCATTTTCTGTGTTATGCAAGAGTTTTTCATGCAAAAATGATATTATACAATTATGGTAAATTATTTTATACAGCCAAGATTGACTGGTAGTAATTAAAGTTGTTCAGTAGAGAGAGGCAGATAAGAATACAGTGCTATCACCTCAAGGATTAATAAAGCTAAAATTTCTAGAGTAAAACATTTAAAAAAATATTAATTTTTCAAACTTGCCAAACTTGAAGGCATTCAAATGGAGAAATAATAGCCAAATGTAGATTAGAGATTCTCCAAAATGTCCATGAACAGAATGTACAGAGAAAAATCTGTACTGACCATGCATAATCTACACATGATTAACATAATTAAGAGAGGTTGAAATATGAGTACATAGTTTACAGATTTATCCAAAGAAACCCTTTATTACAAATAAATCAAAATATGCACGTGATCCATGTCAATCTTGTGTAAAAATTATTCACAGTCTACTTGAATTATTGTCATGAATAAAAAATCTATATTAGCAAAAAAGAGCTAGAACTTTGCAAAGTAGATCATTTTTTGCACTGGCATTTATCAATCTTACATTTACACTACAGTAAATCTTTACAATAAAAAAAAACACTTGCACCCATTACGTTTTTTTTTATACACACATTTTTGACTAAAGGTAACTGTGAAATCATTGCAGTTATTATTGTCAATGGAAATATATTAACAGATTTTTATAAACACTGTAATAGTGAACTTTTTCTACTATCTACAGTAACTGCCCAACCTTTAGATAAAATCTGTCATTATTAGTCTGTTACATGAATTATCTCCCCTTAGTACTAAGAAAACGACAGTAGATGTCGCCAGACACATGCATGGCATAACCAGAGCCATATGCCTAGTGTGTTCACTTCTCCATTATACAGATAGCAAACAACAGAACATACCAATAGCTCCCCTGTCTATAAAACCATCATTCTACAACCTGATTTGATTTAAACTCTCGCAAGGAAAGATATCCGTAGTATAATATCTTGATCAGTTTAGCTGAGGACCCATACCATACTTAACATACACTTTTTTTTATTTATTTAGGGTGCATATCAAATATATGTATTTTAAAACTAAAAATATTCAGCACATATTTCTTTTGAATGATGAGAAAAAATTCTATACTTTTGAAAAATTCTACAATTTATCACCAGAGGTAAATAAATGATTATAAACATAATGTGAATGTGAACTGACATAACACCCTCTTGACAGACGGGGAAGCTACTGATATGTAAACAAAGATACGACAGAGAGCGGTACATACAGGCTGTAGTAGATTGATTACATGTTGACTGCTGTTCTTTCTCTCCAAACCATCAGGAGGAATTGCTCCAGAATTTGTGTTCTCATAACCCTCTGAGAACTCGGCTCGCATCTCATTCTCACTGAGCTCGCTGTCTGAGGAACTCGTGGAATACGTAGAGGTAGTGACGTCTGATTGGACACGGTCTTCCCATTCTTCAGAACTCACCGTACCCTAAAACAACAAAGTTCTGTATAAAGTAATGCAAGCTAAAAATAATTATACATCTCAAATACTTTGTGTGAACATCAAAGCAAACAAGAAGTCAACTTTGTCTTCCCATTCCTCAGATCTCACTGTACCCTAAGTAAACAAAATTCTGTTTTACATAATGCAGACTAGGAATTTACATATTTCTCAATACAAGGTACAAGAACATCAAAGCAAACAACAAGAGGTCAACTTTGACTTGCAAAAAAAAAAAAAACGACCTGCTCTACATATGAATCAAAACCTTGGATTAAGTAATTTTGATGATTTGCTGATAAAAAATGATGTTGCAAAGATCTTAATAGTTCCTCCACCTGCTATATAAATCTTCCTTACCTTGTTTCCATCGTCTCGTTCCAGACTTGTTGGAGTAAGCTCCCTTTCCTTCCGGCTCATTTTGTTGTCTTTTGTCAGTCGTCGTGGCCGACAGTAAGATGCCCCCGATTCTGAGCTATCATCCACTCGGGTCTTTCTTCGCCTCAGTCCCTGGAAGGTCCGAATCTCTGAATCAGACTCCGCCCTCTCTGAGTCAGACTCGGATTCCTTTTTCAGATCCTTGGTGTATTTAGGTGATGGTAGCTCTAGACTAGACATCTTTGTTTGAGTCTCGTCTGCTTCACTCATGTCTGGATGAATGTCAATGGAACTGGAGATCTCCATTAATTGGGCATCCTTCTTGTCCTCTATACTACCCCCCTCTGTTTGACCCCCCTCTATCTGAGTTACACTCTCCTTGTTGATATCTGGATTATGATCTGTCACTCTGTAGTCTATGACTCCATCCTGGTTTAGGATATATATCTGCCCATCACTGACAACAGGTGCTTCCAGATGGAAGTTAATATCATTTTCCAGTCTCTCCATTGCCACACTATCTGCAGACAGTATTTCTAGTGCACTAGCACTTGTGTGAATCCCCTTTATGGCACTATCTTCTTGTTTTTGGGATTGCTGACTCGTTGAGGAATTATCTCCCTTAGATTGCAGCTCTTCGACACTTCTTCCTCTTCTCTCGCTCTCCGAGTCGCTCTCCTGACTAGATTTAGTGGACACTTTTTTCTGACTAGATTGGGACTTCCTATCGCAATTGCTCCAACTGACCGACTTTTTGTCACTCGTGGACGAGGACGAGTCCTCAACCTTCACCCGTCCATTAGCAATCAGTATGCTCTCCTTGCTAGGTTCAGTTGACCTTTGACCTGTCTGGTCTGAAGCACTGACTCCACTCACTGGATTGGAGTTACTTCTGAAAGTGTTTCTTCTGCTTCTTTTTCCATCTCTACAATAAAATAAAGTTAAATAAAATAAGAAGAATTAATGAATTTTAAAAAATATAATTGTTTTCTAAAGCTTTATGTACACTGATGTGTTTTAAATAATTGCTTGATCGTTTTTTTTTTAATTCATTTTGCAAAAAATACCCAGTAAATACATTACAAAGGATTACTTTTGCAGATGCATCATGCTAGTCTTTTATGGGCAATTATTTCTGTACATTGTAGTTTCATAAGCACATCCAAGAAATTTTTTATCATTTTCCTACTTACAAGCAAAACTTTGGGTTTTGCCCTTTCTGTGAAGTGGTCTGTGTGATATGGGGGTAGGGGTTAGATATCTACCTGTTTAGCACTCTCTGCCTGCCAAGTGGAACTAACATGACGTATATTTAACTGTTTTTTGCCCTCTCTGTGGGGTGAAAAGTGTGATACGGGGCAATATTTACTTTACCTGTTTTTACCCTGTCTATGAGCTGGTCTATGTGACTGTGGGAGGCAATATTTACCTGTTCTGCCCTCTCTTTGGGGCAGTCTCACATGTGGAAGGCAATATTTACCTGTTTTTGCCTTCTCTATGAGGTGGTCTGTGCTACATATGACAGGCAAAATTTACCTGTTTTTGCCCTCTCTATGGGGCAGTCTCACATGTGAGAGGCAATATTTCTGTTTTTGCCCTCTCTATGAGGTGCTCTGTGCTAGGTGTCTGTGAGGTGCCTACTTGTGGAAGGCAATATTTACCTGTTTTTGTCCTCTCTATGGGGCAGTCTCACATGTGGAAGGCAATATTTACCTGTTTTTGCCCTCTCCATGAGGTGGTCTGTGTGACATGCGGAAGGCAATATTTACCTGTTTTTGCCCTCTCTATGGGGTAGTTTCACATGTGGAAGGCAATATTTACCTGTTTTTGCCCTCTCCATGAGGTGGTCTGTGCTACATGTGGAAGGCAATATTTACTTGTTTTTGCCCTCTCTATAAGGTGGTCTGAGCTACATGTGGAAGGCAATATTTACCTGTTTTTGCCCTCTCTAAGGGGCAGTCTCACATGTGGAAGGCAATATTTACCTGTTTTTGCCCTCTCTATGAGGTGGTCTGTGTGACATGTGGGAGGCGACTGTATGAGAATGAACCACCCCTAGAAGCAGCATCAGGATGGTGGGGATCACAACCAGAGTCAGGCTCAGTTCCTGTGTAGGAAAAAACAGGGTGAACACAGATCAAACTGGATAAGGAGTCATTAAAAATAAAGGCATATACACCAGAAATTCTACTCTCTTCCCACTCCAGTTTTTACACCTGGAATTCTTTGTTTTCCTCCCACTGCACTTTTTACACCTGGAATTCTTTGTTTTCCTCCCACTTCACTTTTTACACCAGAAATTCTATTTTTACTTGCATAGATATTTTACAGGAGGAATTCTCTTTGCTTCCCTCTGAATTTTTATTGAAGTTCTGTCTACCTACATCTTTAGTGACACTGTCACCAACATCACAGATGAAGTTTTGTCTACTTACGTCTTTAGTGACACTGTCACCGACATTGCGGATGAAGATGATAATGGTGAAGACCTGGAGGATGTATAACATTAGGAGGAAGAGCCAGAACTTGAATGTCACCTGCTGGCGCCACCTAATAATACAAGCAAAAATAATACAGTATTGAAATGTCTGTCTTCTTTTCATTTTCCCTATAGATGTAAAATGTCAGTAAATAAAAATATGCAGTACCAATTTTAAGCATTATGAAATTTTAAAAAAATCTAAGTCCATAAAAATGAAATAAGATAATCACATTATAATGAATTCAACAAAAAAAGCCAACAATTTTACCATCGATAACAAAGGGGATAAAACACAACCCTGCAGACTGCCTTGTGAGCTATGTAAGTCCATGATACTTGTGGTTTTGCTTTGGAAAAAGTTGAGCCTGTTAAAATTAAAGGTTATGCAGATCATAGTAAAAATAAATCTCAGTATAGCATGAATTAGAGCAGTCTTTATGGGATTAATTCTCCCACAGGAACATTTTCTGATCAGGGTATATTTTAGATGCTTGCTTACCAAACACATATATATTGAAAGGGGAAAAAAAGCAGGGTAAACTTTTCAAGTGAATTAATGCTATTTTTTCAAATGTATTTTCCACTATTGTTATCTGACATTTAAACTCATCTTCGATCAACAAGTTACCTAAATTTCATTTGATTCATAAACTTAACACCCAGATTGGAAGTGAATAAAACTAAAGGACAAACCGGCCCTCTTATGTTATTGAACTGACCTCTGACTAAATCTACATCAATTAACTCTGTCTTTATCTTCACATTCCTTCTTGGGGCAGACTGTATCCCCTACAACAAATATACACGGCATGTTACCATAATAACAAATTAAAAATGATCTGTTTTTCCATCAAGAAAAAAAAAGAGAAAAACATGCTTTTTTAAAAAAGGCTTCATACATTTTTGGGAAAGATGTTTAATTTAACAAGAGGCCCATGGGCCACAGCGCTCACCTGAGTAACTTTGGCCTTGCTGTTTTTCGCCTGATTTCTCCCCCCCCCCCCCCCCCCCCCGTAGTACTTATTGTGGCTGTTGCCCCGCCCATCCCCAGCGGTCATGATTTGAACAATTTAGAATCTACACTTCCCCAGCATGCTTCCACATAAGTTTCAGCTTTTCAGGTCCAGTGGTTCTTGAGAAGAAGATTTTTAAAGATTTTTCCTATATATTTCAATGTAAAACTTGGATTCCCTATTGTGGCCCCGCCCTACCCCGGGGGTCATGATTTGAACAATTTAGAATCTACACTTCCCCAGCATGCTTCCACATAAGTTTCAGCTCTTCAGGCCCAGTGGTTCTTGAGAAGAAGATTTTTAAAGATTTTTCCTATATATTTCAATGTAAAACTTGGATTCCCTATTGTGGCCCCGCCCTACCCCCGGGGAAAATGATTTGAACAATTTAGAATCTACACTTCCCCAGCATGCTTCCAAGTAAGTTTCAGCTTTTCTGGCCCAGTGGTTCTTGAGAAGAAGATTTTTTAAAGATTTTTACTACATATTTCAATGTAAAACTTGGATTCCCTATTGTGGCCCCGCCCTACCCCCGGGGGTCATGATTTGAACAATTTAGAATCTACACTACCTTAGGATGCTTCCAGATAAGTTTCAGCTTTTCTGGCCCAGTGGTTCTTGAGAAGAAGATTTTTTAATGACCCCACCCAATTTTTGTATTTTCTTGATTATCTCCCCTTTGAAGGGGACTTGGCCCTTCATTTTAACAATTTAAACTCCCCTTCATCCAAGGTTGCTTTGTACCAAGTTTGGTTAAAATTGGCCTAGTGTTTCTTGAGAAGAAGTCGAAAATATGAAAAGTTTACAGACGGACGGACAGACGGATGGACAGACGGACGGACGACGGACAACGGGTGATCAGAAAAGCTCACTTGAGCTTTCAGCTCAGGTGAGCTAAAAATGACACACAATCTGTAGCAATATGAAAATGCAGTATGTTCAAAAAAATTGATCACGGTACATGTACACATGTTCCAAGTGTATGAGAATTTGTGTGCAGTTGAATTTACTATTGTTTATTGATTCAAGTAAATCGTCATGAATCTGACAACATTTTTTACCTGTAAGACTCTTGACTCCACCGACTGCTCCCAAAGTTGTTTGTCGTATGATCCAATCTAAAACAAACAAAAATTTAAGTATGTAATACAAAAATAATGTTCAAGATAGGTAATTATCAAATTGTTTTCATTTCAATAAATTATTATATTCCATGAAATCATATTTTCATAATTTAAAAATGAACTCGAACTCACAGATTAGTGACCTGTACAGACATTTATAATAAGATTAATAATGCCCTCTGACTTGTATTGACCATAATAACATTTGTAATGCCCTCTGACCTGTTGACCATTATAATAATATTCATAATGCCCTCTGACTTGTATTGATCATAATTATTTTCAAAATGCCCTCTGACTTGTATTGACCATAATAATATTCATAATGCCCTCTGACCTGTATTGACCATAATTATTTTCAACATGTTCAAAATGCCCTCTGACCTGTATTGAAAATAATAATATTCATAATGCCCTCTGACCTGTATTGACTATAATAATATTCATAATGCCCTTTGACCTGTATTGACCATAATAATATTCATAATGCCCTCTGACTTGTATTCATACAAGTCAGAAAAAAAACTTTTTTGGTTACTCAATACTGAAGACAAAGAAACTCTTAATTCTGTGGGCAAATTCATAAATGATAACATGTTGTAGTAGCCATACACTTTTATATATAGTATTCCCTTTAACTGAAATAGTACAATATTATTGTTGAACTGAGCAATGTCATTTACAAATTGTTATACTATCCATTGGTATATCTTTTCTTTATTATTGTAATAATTTCATACTTGTCTGTTATGGGCTCTAAATTAGAAAATAAATGTTCTGTTCTGTTCTGTATTGACCATAATGATATTCATAATACCCTAGCTCTGACCTGTTTCTGATACCAGGCTACAGTATCATGGACTCTATCCATTCCTTGTTGACCTCCTGCTGGTAATGTTGTTTGAGCCAGGACACACCTCTTAAAGATGATTCAGTTTATCCAATGTAAGCCGGTTTTCCTTTACAGATTACCTCCAGGATTTTCTTCTTTCAAATTGATAAGATTCTGTTTGTCACTCCTAGATTTTGCCGTACTATTCACCACTGCTTACTCTGGTGTCAGCTTCTGAAACTGGAAACACAATGCCACTCTCCGGAGAAATTAAGTCACACTGGCAGAGAGAAACTCCAGGAGTTATCTAAAATAGGAAAATGAAAGCTGACAACAAACTGTCATAATAAGCACTGAATTTAAAATCCCCACTGAGGTGTCATTCAGTGTACATTCACACACAGAATTCACATTAAAGCCTTCTATTTTTTTAATCAGTATAACCAAAAAGCTCTAAAATTCAGAGTTGTTGAAATACGGTGGAGGGAGATGAAATGCATATATATGTAGAAAATCATTCCTTGCAATTTCTAAAAAAAGATTTTTTAAAAACCAGAGACAGTGGTTTGACATAAATCGTGTGTAGCTGTCAGCTATTTTTGGCCCCTTATATGAAGTCACTACCTTTATATGGCAGATAAAGCACTCAAAAGCTCATTTATCTTTTAATTAGCAACATTTAACTTCTCATTCCTAATTAAACATCTTATAATCAAAATAACTGCTGAGTGCAGCACTTTTTTGTCATGTCACAAATGTATGGACAAAATAAAATAAAATGTACTAAAGAGTCACATTCCTATATGGTTAAATAGTACATGTGTATTTTAAACTGTGTCAAATTTCAACACCAGCCAATTTTTAACATAAAATTTCAAGTACAATTGTATTCCAAAATGTACTCGGAACACATTACTAATTAAGTTTACGAATGTAATGGGTGATTCTTAATAGTACATGTATGCATGATTGTCAAACATTTGCTAAAAATCATTTCAAAACACTATTTTGAAAGCAGAGAATTTCTCCAATTTGTCAGTGGAGTAATTAAAATGTCATTACAGCATTAATTTCCTCTAAGGCTGCATGAACTAGGAAATCATTTCAGCATTGTGACAATTGGTATCTTGATCAATACATAAAGTGTGTCCTTGATTTGAAAATTAAATGTATCAACTTGACCCTGTTTCAATTAAATATTTTCCCATGAGTTATAAGACATTATAGAACAAGTACCATATTCCTGTGGATGTTATCACTGGCCCCTAGACAATGAGTAGATGTTGCTAGAAACAAATTTTAAAGATTAAATCATTTAAGAAATTAAACCAACTGAAATTTGAGGTTTCTCTATTTTTTTTTCCAGACATTTAATGGGTATTTTTAAATTACCAGTAATAGAATTATATCCTCTATTCATCAAAATAGAGGACACAGAAATGTTTCAGTAAATGATCCCTAACCCTACCTAGAATACAACTCTCATGTTATCATTTATCTCTCAGTTCTCTTTAAAGTAGAAAACATTATCATTTTCCTGAAACCTTTTTCATGATACATCTCCTGTATAAGTTTCATAATTCCCATGGAACATCATTACCCCTAAAAGAGCACAAAATTTCAAATGAATTAGCAATGAAATTGTTCCATGAAATCAGATTTCCTTATATATTCATTTAATATGTTTATAGGTGCTTTATGAGAAATTCTCCCAAATGAAGAAAAAAAGAGAATTAATGTTGAACAATTCATTGCAAGGACTTTTAGTTCTGCTTTGAAAATGATTGACTTTAGTGTCCTTTCTCTACATCAGAAGAAAATTAAAGAAACCCCCTGATGTGAAAAATAAAATCCAGGGCATTTTGCAGATATGGCACAATTCTCATGATACATCAAAGCCCAGTTTAATTGCTTCACTTTAATATAGTTAGTATCTCTCATGTGTATTGTAAATAAAGCCAAAAGATGAAAAGTAATAGAGTGATGTCATTGTTTCAAATATTTCCAACCTCTTAAATTGTGAAATTCAGAACATTTTGGTGTGCAGTTCAGATGAAAACACAACCTGAGGGATGAAGAGTGAAATAAAACTGATACTTTTTAGGGGCACCTGTCACTTAAATCTGCACTATAACTAGAAAGTCACCCACACATAAACCAATGATATCAAAACAACATGTAGTCTAATTTAGTATAGCACACTCTGACAGGAGAAAGGACAGATAAATTACCGGTACTTAATTGAGGATCAATGAACAAGATAATTAATATAAGTACCAATATCATAATTAATAAACAGCAATAGAAAATCAGGAGACCACTGTCAAATTCCTTTTTGGGTGACACAACATATCGCATGTTCTGGTTAACTATTTTAATGCCAAATACTGAATGCCATTAAAAAAAAAATTCATGAATATTCTTGAAATGACCATAAATGATATCTATTTTATCATATTTCACTGGTTCATAATGAACATGTATGTTCAAGAATAAAATTATAAACTGATTATAATAAGGCTACTCAATGGGTTAGTTCATGAAGAAATGAACAATACATAATGATTAAAATAAAGAGTTGTCTTTCTTTTTTGAAATAAAATTCAGTAAGTCAGTCAGCATGATTAAATTCTGTAGAACAATATAAACATTAATTCTTATGATAAAAAAGAAATTTAAAAATTATTCTATAATAATAATAATAATCATATTTTGAGAAACTACAGTCTTCTTTTTCAATAAACACTACATAAAATTACAATTTAGGACATTTTATAAAATATAATCAACAGTCAGTGTGGCACATACCTGAGAACAACGTTGTCTACTGGCACTTGCCAAACTTCCCAATAATTAAGGAATGATTTAATCATGTTAATAGCTACCCAATTTATATGGTATAAAGTGGGTTGGGGCAGTTTACGCTTTATAGACTGCGAAGCAGTTTATAAAAAAGTGTAAACTGTTCCAACCCACTTTATAACATATAAATTGGGAAGCTATTAAGTTCATTCCTTATAATTTAATTTTCATCCATTTAGTGTAAGAAAAATATGATTGCCCTTAAAAAATGACTTCAAATTGTGCAAAATTTAAATGTAACATCAGGCGGATCGATTTGTTTTTGACGCAAGTCATTGTGACCTAGGTAACCCAATT
The DNA here is from genome assembly GCF_033153115.1 of Saccostrea echinata. Taxonomy (NCBI): domain Eukaryota; kingdom Metazoa; phylum Mollusca; class Bivalvia; order Ostreida; family Ostreidae; genus Saccostrea; species Saccostrea echinata. The sequence continues at coordinate 19,225,021 of NW_026889763.1, forward strand.
TATACGATACAAAGTAAATTTTTTATCCAATCAAATGGCTTGTTACAATCAGAATTAAATTATTGCACAATATTAAATGAGCTCTGAATATGTTTCAAAACATGAATTTCTTTGATTGTGTTCAACTTTTTTTTTCAGAAATCATAATGCGTTACTGAAATTCATGTTACATAAATTTATGTTACTCAGAAGGAAAATTAATTTCATGAAATATCAAAAAATTCATGACATCATCAGAATCATGAAGTCCAGTTATAAGTTAACTAGACCATCATGAATTATTTATACAAAGAATTAAGTTCATGAATTTCGTTTATGAACAATTATTATTATTCTTGAGTAATTCCTAATCATGTGGCCGCATGCAGTTAAAAAATTCCAATCCTCTCTTCCACACAGCCAAAACATGTTTCCATTGATTTCTTTGATGATTTGAAAGCAATAAGGTATAAATGTGCACAACGTTCACACACGAGCCAAAAGTTTAAAGAATGCAAACAATCTATATTTGTTCCTGTTTTTTCATTATTTCCAAGAAAATCAAATACCCACAGAAAGTGTCTATGCATGTCACTACCTTGCCTATTGTACAATATCTTACATTTTTACCTCCATTGTAGAAATAATTAATATTTTATAATATTATGAAATTTAAATGTGGTCTTACTGATATGAGTGTAAATGCCCCCTGATGGCCATTGATTGGTGAATATACAAACATATTATTATTATTATTGTGATAAGGAGTAGGACCATTCACCCAATTATATGTCTTTTTAAGCTATTTATAAACATGATAAACATTTTACCGACAACCAATTCTGATTTTCTGAGAAAATCCCATGATCATGATTTTGGCTATACAAGATAACTCTGTAATTTCTCCGACTATTATTCATGATTGTATGAAGAACGGAGTGAGGTATGCATGCTATGCATATGGTGTCAAATATCAGTAAAATGTAATGCTATCCTCCAAATTCATACAAATTTGTACAAGTTTAAATCCCTGAAAAAAGCATTCATACCCATGGCTTCCATATTAACTAATATAATCTGAGGAGAAATGAAAGAAAAATGTTCAACCTCCCTATCTTAAGGTCACTTGCTGCAAACAAACTTTTCTTACTTTCAAAATTCATGAAAATAAATACAAAATTTATGTTGAAATATGTACAAACAGGAATAAAATAACCCACTATAAATAAAATTTAATTTTCTTAAAAAATATTCTCAATAATGTCCAATTAAGTAATTAAAAAAAATTAACTAATAATAGGAATTTGCAAACATTTTGAACATCAAGGTGTTCAAAGAAAATCTACAATATTCTTAATATTTTATGAACTTGATATTTTCTTCATCCAAACTATGCACCAATCCATGTATCTAATTTTCTGTCTGTGACAAGTGTAACTCATTCAGGGAGGAGAAAAATGTGATGGACCAAACCGCGATTTGAACCCCAGGGCCCCCTGAATCTTCAGTCAGGTGCTCTACTAGCTGAACTATCTGGCCACCATCTGTACATCACATTTCTCCCTTCTTAGGGTCTTCGCCCCCCAAGACACCAACCCAGGCTCTTCCCTGACAGGTCTTTCACCTGTCACTTCCAGGGCATGGCACAGCACCAAATGTAACAGGAAAGGAGAAAAAATGCAATGTACCAGACGGGGATTTGAAGTATCCCTTGCTCAGGGAAGGTTATGCAAAGAACTACATCATGACTGGAATTGTTTGTCATCACTTCTCCATATAAGGAGAAAAGATCAAGTTGTTCAAAAAGTGACTTCATAATATTCATATGTCAGATTCAAAAAAAAAAAAAAAATATGAAAACATTGCATGATTACATCTTATCTACAACATGTATGAGGTTTCTGTGCTTAATTTTCACAGTGACCATGGTGACTGCATTTCATTTCTCATGTATTTGCGTGAGACATTTAATTGTGAAAATTTAACTGCCTTACTGCTTTCACATTGACCAAATATAATACCACAGCTCCGTAAAACCAGTGCCAATACTTCTTTTTTAAATAGCCAATTTCTCTTACTAGATAAATGTTTCATATAATACTGGAGAATATTAAAGTTAACCATGTTAACCTGTTATTTAATATTTTCACATTTCATCATGTGATAAAATCCTTAGATGTTTTTATATATGTGCAATAAAAGGTTCTAAAATGTTTAGTAATATCTCATAAAACAGATATTTATCATAAATCTGCTGATTCAGTTTAACTCTTTGTAAGGCCAAGTTCTGACAAAGGTTACCAATTTTAAATGTCCGATTAACATGATTAACAGATTATTTATGATCCAGGCACATCTGTATCAGATCTGAAATCAGCTGATACTAACTGATTAAATATGAAAGAAAATTAGTGCTTTGTCATTATTTACGAAAAGTTAAGCACTGACTAAATTTTGCATAATCTTTTCCTTTAAAAAAGGGACAGGGAGGGAAAAAATAAATAAAAATGTGTCTAATAAATAACTCACAGTGATATCTCTAACATTACATGTACTTTAAATCATTTAAATGAATTCAAACATGTACTTACAGTTTAAACACACACAGTAATGGAAAGAATCCAACAACTGGTTTAAGTCATTCACATTAAAGGTGAAAAGAACTTAAAAAAAGAGGAGTTTAAGCTTCCTAGCTGACATCAATTGTTCCCCACATTTTTTTTATACATCCTGTATACAAGTATCTAGCCTATCAGAGTTCTTTTTTTATGTTACAGTAACATATGAATCATTGGGAGAGAGAGCATGGAGATCGAGGAATATTTTTTTCCTTGTTTGGATCATGATGTGTATCATAGTATACAATTATGTCTAGCAATTTCACTTTTGGCCACACTAATTTGTACTAACAATAATTTTTAGGATTTTCAAAAATAAAAATTAGGGTAAGAGGATGTAATTAATTTACAATTATTACTTTTCAATTTGGAGTTGAAAATTATGAGGCTATCAAATACAAGTTACAAGAATATTTTTTGTTTTATTCAAGCTTAAGTGTACAGATTTCAAAGAGTAACCACTTTAAAATAAAGACATTAAACCATTAGATATCATTTGTATTCAATAAGAACTTAGTTGATATTGTTTTCAATAAATAACAAGATGTGTTTGTGAAACACTGATGCCCCCGTATGGCAGTTTATGTCGAAGAATAAAGTTTCTCAAATGCAAGTCAAAATCCAGGCCAAAAGATAAAAAATGTTGATACCCAAAGAAAGATCTTGTCTCGAGGAAAACACCTGTGAAATTTGAAAGACCTAGATACAACTGTTCAAAAGTTATGGTGAAGGTTAAAGTTTTTTAAATAAAAGTCAAACGTCAAGGTCAAGGTCAAAGTGGTTGGTATCCAAAGGAAGATCTTGTCACAAGGATTACATATGTGAAGTATGAAAGCCCTAGCACCAACCATTCAAAAGTTATGGCCAAGGTTAAAGTTTTTCAAAAGTAGGTCAAACTCCTAGGTCAAGGTCAAAGGGTCAAAGTGGTTGGTATCCAAAGGAAAGTCTTGTCACAAGGATTACATATGTGAAGTATGAAAGCCCTAGCATCAACCATTCAAAAGTTATGGCCAAGGTTAAAGTTTTTCAAAAGTAGGTCAAACTCCTAGGTCAAGGTCAAAAGGTCATAGTCGTTGGTATTCAAAGGAAGGTCTTGTCACAAGGATTACATATGTGAAGTAGTAAGCCCTAGCTCCAACCATTCAAAAGTTATGGCCAAGGTTAAAGTTTTTCAAAAGTAGGTCAAACTCCTAGATCAAGGTCAAAAGGGTCAAAGTCATTGATATCCAGAGGAAGGTCTTGACACAAGGAATACACATGTGAAGTTTGAAACCCTAAGCACCAACTGTTCAAAAGTTATGGCCAAGTTTAAAGTTTTTCAAAAGTAGGTCAAAGTCCAAGGTCAAGGTCAAAAGGTCAAAGTTGTTGGTATCCAAAAGAAGGCCTTGTCACAAAGAATACACATGTGAAGTTTGAAACCCCAAGCTCCAACTGTTCAGAAGTTATGGCCAAGGTTAAAGTCTCATAAAATTTTGCAAAAGTGGGTCAAACTCCAAGGTCAAGGTCAAAAGGTCAAATATGATGGTACCCAAAGAAAGGTCTTGTCACAAGGAATACACATGTGAAATATGAAAGTCATAGCTCCAACCAATCAAAAGTTATGGGCAAGGTTAAAGTTGACAACAGACAGACAGACAAACAGACAAACAGACAAACGGACAAACAGACAAACAAACAGACAAACAGACAGACAGAACAAAAACAATATACCCCCGGGATCTTTCGATCCAGGGGTATAAAAAGTATTTCAGCTAGGTTTCAGACTTCACTTTCAATGAAAGTTATGTTTTGCAACATAAACATCATTGTATCATTTTGAACATGTTGAAAAATTTCCTTCCCCAAGTCCCTGTCTCATGCCAAGAGGAGGGTCTGCATTGCCTACAAATGAGCCAGACATTTGAAAAGTTCCCATAACAATGCACAATACAGATATCACTGTCATCCAACAGATTATACCAAGGCAAACAGGTGGAAGGAAATTTCTATGGTTTGCCAAATAGTATGATGTCTCAATGTTTGAGTTGCAAGAGATGATTTTCTGAACTTGTTATACCCTGGCACTAAATATATGAAACTGAATCAAAATAGGGCAGCCACTATACTTAAATTTAGCATGTGAACTGTCAAAATACCATAGAACTGAGGACCTTTGTGCACTTTTTATGAAGTTCAAGTATAATCAAAATCTGATTCCCTATTTACACGACCTATCAAATCATTAAATACTATCTGTGGTTCTGAGAATTCTTATTTTTCCAGGGAGGGAATAAGTATAAGAAGGAAAATGCATTTACTTTAGTGTTTGCCTTGTTCAGAAAGAGATGTTACATTGCATTTTAGTTTCATTTCTACAGTTTTTCTGTTCAAATCTGTGCATATATAATGCCAGGGACATGCCAGATCTTGAAATCTCAATTGCATCATTTTAAGCATTTTTTTTTTAATTTGATTGAACACACATCATCAAATATTCCACAAACCTTTGTGAATATTATTTCTGTTGATATTCTCTTTAAAGTTGCACAGTGACTGAATAACGCTTCAAAAATTTCCTAGGCTTCCAGTTCGATGCAGTAAAAAGAACAACTTCACATCAAGGGTTTTTACATGTAGGACTTTTTACTATTGTACAAAAAATAATAAAGATAGGCATCAGTAAAAAAAATTAACACTGTTATGAACTGAACTTTTTCAGGCCTACATGTCTGTCATTTGTCAACCACGTCATCATGTGTACCAAGGTCTTTGTTTTAGAAAGTCAAATTTCAAAAATTTATACTCCGAATATTTTGGCCCTTGGGGGCAGATGTTATTTTTCCATAATACTATTATTTGAATTCCTTATTTATTTATATAAGTGGCAAATCCACATCTGGTATGGCTTTAAAGTTGAATTTATCTACTGTTTGATTGAATATTACATAAAACTAAAATGATGATGTTAGTGTACAATGGTATGTGAACTACTAACCAATGGTTTCCAGATCAAGTGAGAAATGCCCTTTACTCAGTAAATTGTAAATAATTTTAATTATGACAATTTTCTTATAGAAGATTTGAGATATTATTATGAAATTCAAGCAACTTAAATTCCAATACAAGGCAAAATCTGGAGTCAATCATTGTTGAAGAGGAAATTTTACACAGGAAACAAAACAAATTATCAATTTTTGTTATCTCCCTTTGCTGAAGGGGGTCATTTCTTCCTAAGAAAAAAAAAAATTCCCCATAAATATCATACTTAAAACACAAGATTATAGAGTCTGACTGCTACATGTAACAAGGACTGCATCAGCTAGAGTCAGGTAAAATATGCCCTCCTATCAAAGATCTATGGCAGACCTTGATCTCTGACCTTGATGATCCATATAGCAGAACTTAATAGGAAGAACCAACAAACCATAGGACATCATGAATGTGAAGGAAGTGAACAAATAGGTTCAGATTCTAAATAATAATTAATTATTCATTCTCATCAGAATTGTAGCTTTACTTCAATAAAACTCGCTGAATAATTTATCATGACCAATTGACCATTCAGCATCTGTAATTTTGTAAACATTTCAATTTTGTTACATAGACTTGATAGGGTGCTTAAGGTCTGTCCCCATCACTAAATCCATTTGCCAAAAATCAATTAGTTTTTCTTCTCATGACAACTGCTGAGCTAATTTTTTCTCTTCCAAAAAGAAAAAAAATAAATAATAAATAAATAAATAAATAATAAAAGCAGTAAATTTTACTAATATGCCTCTCATTTTTCCCAAGGCTGTTTCACCATCGTAAACATTTATCATTTTTAGACAACATATAAATTAACAAGTTTAAGTAGGATCAAACAAATATGTCAGTACCAGTTTCTAAATGTGGACTACCAACCATGAATTAGGGAAATATGCAGTAAATGTCTTTCAAAAGATACTCTTATCCAGTTACACTGGTGTCTTATGTGACTTAGTATCAGAGAACAATATGGCCTTTGTTACTCGCAAGAAAAGAAGATTACGTCTGACAGATTCTCAATGTCGATTATGCCTTCAATTACCAAGTGGCACATATGGTGCGGAACTTGCGTAATCAAAAATATCTTCAGCAACACATCTTGTGGACTGAGCTATTGTCTCAATTAAAATTAGACTTTTCAACAGAATTTCTATCACAGATGAACGGCCTATAGGAAATCCTTACCTTAACCTGCCATTTTTTTCACTTCCTAAATTATTGATTTTAGTCGATAACCCTTCGCTGTACTCCACTTATCACCTCCCTCCACTGAAGATTTTCGAAACTTATTCTTGCATTCCGATCCCGATGCGAAACACTAAATGCAATGAACCCATAACGGACATTTCAACATTTTGAATCATGGCCGTAGGAACCGGGGGGGGGGGGGGAGGGACGTGCCCCCCCCCAATAATTTTGCCGATATATAGATTACTATAGAAAAAAAGAACTACTATATGCTTGTGCCCCCTCAATAAAAACGTCTGATGACTTTTTTTTTTTTTTTTTTTTTTTTTTTTTGCTTGTTTGCTTATCAAGGAATTAATTTTGGTTGATAGTGCCCCCTCAACTGAAGATGTATGGCTGTGCCCCCCCCCCCCAAACTGAAATTGCTTCCTACGGGCCTGTGAATAGTTGTTAACAGTGGTAAAGTTGAAGTGTCCATGAATATGAGTACATTGACTGGCAAGACTAATTTAAATAGAATTGTGTATTTCTAAATAAATTAACTGGCTGAGAACCTAGAAGAAAACATATTAAAAATGATCATACTATATTGAAAAAAAAATGTTGACTACAATACTTATACATGCATTTTGCATGCGTGTATTATATCTAATTATATGTTGTATCGCAAAACTTTCTAAAAGCATAAATTAATGAATGAATTTTCCACACTTTTTTTTAAAACACTTTTGACAACTATTCCAAGACTAGGCTTTTTGATTCCATAGACAAAGTTCTGCTTCTTCACTGATTAAAAAAGGATCGAGTTATAGGAAATTTCATATTTACTGTTTGGTCATGACATCTACAAAATAACATTGTTAAAAATTATTCTGATTCTATACACAAGTTCTCTGAAGTTGATCGAGTTCCTCATTGAAAATATATGTACTAGTCTTAATTTGGAGACCAGGTCTTCCAACAATCTGTTGGAATACTGATGAGCACCAATTCTGCTCCTTTATCAGACCCTAATATAAGGCACTTGTTTCGGTAATAATAATAATAAATTATTTAATCCATAGTACGATAATAAAATATTATACTATATGGGTTAAAAATTTATTATACAAGTGCATGTGATCAGACCACCTGTTTTCAAAAACCGTAGGAACCGGAGGCACGGGGGGGGGGGATCCCAATAATTTTGCCGGTATATATATAATACTACAGAAAACATAGCTACTATATGCTTGTGCCTCTTCATTAATAACGTCTGATGACATTTTATTTATTTTTATTTATTTTTTTTTTTTAATTTTTTTTTTTGCTTGTCAAGGAATTTTGGTAGTTGATAGTTCCCCCTCCCCCAACTGAAAATGTATGGTTGTGACCCCTCAAAGTGAAATTTCTTCCTACGGGCCTGATTTGTATTCATATGAAGCAGAATTTAATTTTTTCAAAAAAAAAAAAAAACAAAAAAAAACAAAAAAAAAAAAACAAAAAAACTTCTCCATGAAAAGTCTCTTGCTGTGACTTTCAATTCGACATAAATTTTGCCTCCGGTATATCGACGGCGTTTTAAAATTAACAATATTATTTTCAATCACATGACTTTGTATGTCGACTAGATACATCTCACTGAACTCAAAATAAAACACCACGGAGTCTGCCTGACACATCTGTTTCATATATTGTTGTTTTATTAAGAGAGACATTAATTGATGGCAAACTATATATAACAGCACATGCTACAAATAAAAATGTGGATGCATGGATTGATATATACATTTTTGGACCTATTTTGGTTGTAAATGATGAGTAATAAAATCCCTAAAATTTAACAAAAGGTACTTTTTTAAATTATTGTCTGCATATAAAGCCTCTCATTAGTCGAAAGTCGACTGACATTTTTGATACAAATTTTTAAGTTATAATTTTCATATTGATATGTCTTAATTCCGTTTACTGGAGCAAGAGACAGACAAATAAAGATTGCGGGATGTTATTGACTGCCATCTAAAAATCAGGATTTCCTGACAGAACTCTCTACGCTCAAAAGTGTGCAAAATATCCGTACTTTTGTCATGTTCACGATTCTTATTCTTTACTAATTTTATGAATTCACTGTTCTTTAAATCTTCACCATTTACACTTTGAAGATTTTTCCTGGGGCCAGATAAGCTCAGTATTTACACGATTATACAATTTACTTTTCTCAATGTCAAAAAAAAAAATATCATTTGTATATGAGTATAATATAACATTTACTATTTCTCAAGGAATTGTAAGGTAGTTGATGCTGCAGCTAGGTGACTTATACATTTTGTAGTTGATGCTGTATGTGACCTATAAATTTTGTATACGTAGTTGATGCTGCAAGTGACCTATACATTTTATAGTTGGGTGATCAGCTTAAGGCTCAACTTAGGATTCAGGCTCGTATAGGAAACAATTTCAGTTTGAATGGGGGGAGGGGCAATATTTTCAATTTTGGTGGGCACTTTCAAGGAAAAATAAACGAAAAAAAGGGAGGGGTCATCATACGTAATTATTGAAGGAGCACATTCATAAAGGAACTTTGTTTTGTTTATATATATGTATATATATATATATATAGAGAGAGAGAGAGAGAGAGAGAGAGAGAGAGTACATTATATGAAGGCAAAGTTATTGCGGGGGAGGGGGGCATCATGGAATTGAAGTCTTATACTATATAATTCATTTTGTTCATGGAGAAATGAATCTAAAAAAAAACCCCGCACATTTAATGAAAGCTGAAGATGAGAACATTTGACCAGAGGTTGAATATCCAACTTTTCATTTATATGTTCACAAAATCGAAAATTTTGCACGCCGACATATGCACAGTTTCCCGTTAACTAATCCACAAGCCTGTAGCTTATCTTGCATGCATAATATAATACATGTACATGTATAATATTGAAAACTAAGAAAATCTCCATTGTAATTATCTGTGAATAATTTTCTATGGTAATAATTACCGAAGTTATGAAAATCTCACAGTGATTGCACCATAAAGCAGAGAGACACTTGCTTTGTAGACGGTAAACAATCGATCAACTTTAGTTTTCAATGAAATTCTGTAAGTAAATTAACGTGCTTGTTGATATACTCATTACGTTGTAAAACTTAATCCCCGCCCCCTTAATTATATGCGAACAAAATCCTCAACACGCAGAATAACAGAAAGTTCACAATATATATATATATATATATATATATATATATATATATATATATATATATATATATATATATATATATATATATATATATATATATATATATTCAGTCTAAGGTCTCTTTTTCTCTAGGTTTGCTATTAATATATACTGTATTTTTAAAGTACTGAGAAGAATTATAAATATATTAAACAAGCAATATATTTTTTTAAAATCCCTAGATTCAAATTAAAATATATTGTTCAAACGTAAAATGTACCTGTTGATCAATTTTTATTTAGAAAATGCATAATGGGTGCTTTTATTCACATTTCCTGAAAATATATTTGAGATTTTGTAGCAGAGCAGCAATCAAGACAAGATGGTTTTGAAATCAGTGTGATGTTTATTACATGGATTATATACTTAAGTACCAGATTCTGCAAAACAATATAAAATACATTAACTATATTTGATATCACACATAACAGCAGAATCTATTGTTATCATAAAATCAAATAATTACTACATATTAATTAGATCATAAAATAATATTGACACAGGTCAATGAGTTATATCTCTTGACAAATGATATTTCTCTTTATATATTCACTTCATATAGTGGATAAATATTTACAATATACATGTACATATAGCTACATACCAAACTATGGGTATGAATCCATCTCTATTTCTAATACAGTGTATATGTATTGCTATGGATTTAATATCTACAATTCATAAATAACATTTATACACTATATATTCTTTTGTGTCATAAAATACATTTCATTACAAAGTTTAAAATCAACTAGTTCACCAGCTTTGACAAACTTAAATAATTTAATAAATTCTCTCATATGCCACTTTTCATTCATACAATTATTAATATGAAAGTATTAATGTGAAATAAGAATGTCAAAAAGTCAACTTACTGTCAGTGGTCTATAAAATACTCCAAATATCAAAAATACAACTTTACACACTGACTGCTCCTAGGCTAGTAATTATCTGGACACTCTGGACAAAGGGGGTTAAAGGTTTTGGTGGGAAAATATTAACCAATGGCAATTCTTACTTATTTATTTATTCAAGGTTAAAAGTTAAACTGTAATTTAGAACTCTAGAGATTTCTAGACTTTAATTAGAGGTAGTTGTTATAAATTTATTTAAATGTTTAATATTTAAATAAAACATTTTTATTTTAAATTAAGTTTATTATTGAAAGTTATTTCATAACTTTCAATGGCATCTGAAAGAAAATTGTTGTTATAATTAAAATCAATATAAAAACATGACTATTACACACTTCCCCTCCTTTGAAATGACGTCTTCGTCATCTTGTCTCTATGGAAGTGTGAACAAATAATCTGTAAATTAAAATAAAATAAAATCAAAGTGAATTATCCGTCATAAAAAATTATTTCTGCAACAGGATTTCAAGGAAAGTGGAAGACAGTTGTTTCTGGTCTACACCGGAAAGATGGTTATCTGAAACAAGAGATTTTAAATAATTGCATTTTAATTTCCAGTCTGGATCTTTAGCTTGCTGTATTGACATGGAGTATTCTCCAGTCTTCATCCAAGCAGGCTTGGTCTTTGCTCTTACAGGTCTTACAGGTTTTTCAGATATATTTGCTGTTTGGATATCTTTTGCTTGATTTTCAATTTCTTCTTGGGTGACAGCTTCTGAAATTTCATCATCTTGTTGATCTGTAACAACTTCTTCTTCAATATGTGGATCTTCTTGCAGAGAATGGCTTTCAGCCTCTGGCTCACAATTCTTAGAGTCATCAGATGTGTTGCTCTTATCTTCAAGAGTGAGAGCGTCCTCTCCCACATCTGAGTCTTCTTCTGCTGGTTCAGTCCAGCCAGCTGGAATCTGACCGTCATCAGCCTGGTCTGTACCAACATCTGAAGGAGTAATGTTTCCTTCAAAATGGTTTTGTGGACTAGTCCATATAACTTCCTCGTCACTGCTGTCACTTTCGCTTTCGTCTCTTGTATCCGGTGTGTTTCTCTTAGTTTTTCTTGGTAATCTCTTTCTGGGTCTAGGAGTGGGTCTTATTACTCTGGGTTCTGTTGGTTGGAAATCCAAATATCCAATAGGTAGAAGGAGATTTCTATGTATCGTTCTCTGTCTATTGGATCCTTCTTCTTTTACTATGTAAACTGGAATGGTGGAATTTGGTTGATCTACTATAATATATGGTGTTGACTCCCACTTGTCAGCAATTTTATGCTTTCCATCAAAATTTGTAATTTTAACCAAAACTCTGTCTCCTTTTTCTAAAATCGCAGATCTAACTTTTAAATCGTAGTTACGTTTCTGTCTTTCCTGAGCTTTTTGGTTCGCTGCTGTGGCTAACTGATAAGCTTCTTTTAATTTGGCTTTTAATGATTCTACATATTTTGGAATAGGAATTTCTGAAGAAGATGTTGGAATGTTAAAAGCAATATCTATTGGTAATCTTGGTTGTCTGCCAAACATTAAGAAAAATGGTGAATGCTGAGTTGATTCCTGTTTCATGCAGTTGTAAGCATGAACTAAAGGTCCGATGTGGGATTTCCAGTCTGCTTTTTGATCTATGTTTAAAGTTCCTAACATCTGAAGAAGTGTTCTATTATACCTTTCACAGAGTCCATTACCCATTGGATGGTAAGGTGTTGTTCTGGACTTCTGAATATTCATGATGTTACAAAGTTCTTCAATTAATTTTCCTTCAAATTGGGCCCCTTGATCACTATGGATTTTCTGCGGAATACCGTAATGAACAATGAACTGATTAAATAATACATCTGCGGTGGTTTTAGCAGTTTGGTTCTTTGTAGGAATTGCTTGAGCATACTTGGTGAAGTGGTCCGTCATTACCAAAATATTCTGAAAACCGCCTTTTGAAGATTCTAAAGTCAAAAAATCAATGCAAAGTAGCTCAAGAGGTTGAGAAGTTGTAATGTTTATCAAAGGAGCTTTCTCAGTTTGGGCTTTTCGAAGAATGCATCTGTTGCATGACTTGATGTAACGTTCAATGTCTTTAGTCATTCCATACCAGTAAAATCTGTCTTGAATAATACTTGTTGTTTTCTCTCTACCAGGATGTCCCATATCTGTGTGCAAAAATTTAAAAACTGCTTTTCTACAAGAGAATGGTAAAACAATTTGATGTTTCATGGATTCGCCATTTCTTGATTTTCTGAAAAGAATTCCATTATTAATATAAAATTTATCAAAATTTCTGAGCATAGCTAAATGAAATGGAATGTTGTTGCTAGGAAGGTTCTCTTTCCTGGGAGGAATTCCATTTCTAACCTGTGAAAACCAAAAACAAATATCTCTATCTCTACACTGTTCTCTTTTGATGTTGAAATCTGAAAATTTTGAAAGATCTGATTGAATTAAGTTGTTGGTAATATCTGGTGAAATAGACAAACATTCAATAAATGGAACATTGGCATGATGAACATTACAAATACTTTTAATTGTATCAGCAGAAATCTGTTCTCTGTCACGAACATCTGAAATTTCAGGCAATCGTGATAAACTATCAGCATCTGCGTTGCTTTTACCAGGACGGTAGAAAATATTGAAGTCATAGGTGGCTAAAGAAGCAATCCATCTTTGAGAAGTAGCATCCAACTTTGCAGTAGATAGGACGTACGTCAATGGGTTATTGTCTGTAATCACATCAAATGTTGTACCATACAAGTAATCTGAAAATTTTTCTGTAATTGACCACTTGAGAGCTAAAAACTCAAGTTTGTGAATAGGATAATTTTTCTCAGATTTAGAAAGACCACGGCTTGCGTAAGCAATGACACGTTTCTGTCCATCTTGAAGCTGGTACAACACAGCACCTAACCCTTTCTGTGATGCATCTGTGTGGATCTCAAATGGTTGACCATAAATGGGAAAACCTAAAATGGGAAAGTGAATTAAACAATTTTTTAGTTTCTGAAAAGAAATGTCTTGTTCTTGTTCCCATTGCCAGTTTGGTGGTGACGTCTTTGCAGATTTGGAATTTCTGTTTATCTTCTTTGAGGAATCTGGAATTAAATTTGTTAAAGGTCTAGCTATTTTTGAAAAATCTTTAATAAATTTCCTATAATAACCAACAAAGCCTAAAAATTGTCGAACTTGATCTGAGTTAATAGGTGTTGGCCAGTCTTTAACTTTCTGTATCTTTTCTGGATCAGGTTCAATTCCATTTTCTGAAACAATATGACCAACATATTTGACCTTTTTCTTGCAAAATTCACATTTCCTTGGAGATAATTTTAAATTGATCTGTCTTAACCTCTGAAATATTTGTTCTAGTCTTTCAAGATGCTCTTCAAATGTATTGGAAAATATAATGATGTCATCCAAATAGATATAGCAAATCTTGAGATGTAGTCCATCAAATGCTTCCTCCATGAGTCTTTGGTAAGTTGCCGGAGCATTGCAGAGACCAAATGGCATCCGGTTGAACTCAAAAAAACCAAGGGGACCAACTGTAAAAGCTGTCCGCTCCTTGTGTTTTTCAAAGACCTCTATCTGGTGATAGCCACTCTTCATATCTAGTATGGTAAAGAACTTGTTATTAGAGAGAGCTTCTAAAATCTCATCAGTCCTTGGTAAGGCATAAGAATCCTTTTTAGTTCTGTTATTTAATTCTCTGTAGTCGATGCACATTCTTAAAGACTTGTCTTTCTTTCTGCAAAGTACTACATTACTTGACCAAGGTGATTTAGATTTTCTAATAAGTCCTGCATTTATCAGACTTTGGAGATGGTTCTTAACTTCCATGTACATATTCGGTGGAATTTTCCTGGATTTTTGTTTGAAAGGTGTTTCATCAATCAATTCTATCTTATGCTGAACTAGTGTGGTATGTCCGATGTCTGTGTCTGATGATGAAAATACATCTTGATACTTCTGGAGAAGATCAGTTAGGACTTGTCTCTCAGATGTTGTTGAACTCTCATCTATGTGAAGTAATTTCAGGTTGTTGTTGGAGTTGTCTCCCTTAGAATGTGTGATTTCCTCTATGTTAACAGGATGTAGTTCACACAATATGGCCTTTGGAGAAATGGTAACAGTTCTTGTTGTAATATTGTCAATTTGGACAGGAATAAGTCTATCACATGGGTACTGGTAGTTCACAACAGATGGTACGATGTCTAAGTCCACAGGAATTCTAGACCTTGGTGTTGCTTGTAAAAGTGCACAAGTCGCATGATAAGGAACTGCTTTGTCAACATAACCTTGTAATGTGACAGAAGAGTTTGGTCTAATAGTGATGCGGTTCAGATGTACTGACTTAACAACACCAAGTCTGTTATTGTTCCTCTGTAATTCCTTTTCTCTGAGTAGCAAGGATCTCAAAGTCAGGTACCATGGTGTATGTAACTTTGGTTCTTGCAAACATCTACTACCAAATTTATCTTGCAGATTGTTCAATAAATGCTGCAGAATGTTTGTGCCAAGAAGAACTGGTACTTCCTTATTGTATGTATTCTCTGGGACAACAAGGAGTAAACATGGGCATGGCTCTTCAAGAGAAGGTATGCCAAGGGAAGTAATGCTCCCTTCTATGTATCCTGAATAAGGTAAACATTGACCATCTGCACACTCCACATTAAGTATATTGGTAACTGGATGTAATGTAAGATGGTTTAAGTTATTGCGATAGAAAGATTCGCTTATAGTGGACACAGTAGACCCAGTATCTAGGAGAGCTTTACATGCAGTATCCTCCACGTTGATATTTACTTCTGTTGCATCTCCTATTAAAGTTAATGATTTATTGATAGGGCGACTCAAATGATGCAGGCCTAGCGTCTGCCCCCTAACACAGGCCTGTTCTTGTTTAAATCAGTTAGGTTTTTTCTGCTTAGATTGACTCGACATCCATATGCTAAGTGTCCGGATTGCCCACACCTGCGGCATATAGGCTCATCATTGCTATAAGATGATTGTCTGCCCATACCTCTCATCCTGTTTGATTGAGTGAGTGGTCTTGCTCTCGATCTTCCTCTGCTGTACCAAGTAGATGGTTGTGGGTCAATCCTCCTTTGCGTAAATTGATTTGTCTGCTCTTGTTGTTGATATTTCTGAGTCTCGAGTGAGTCAACCTTGGTAGATAATTTCTGGATCATAGCTTTCAGTTCTGAAATCTCATTTGAAGATGTTGAGTCTGTTGATTTTACTACGACGTTCATATTTGTTTTCTTCTTATCTTTAGGATGTTCTTTCTCAATAAGTCTAATTTCCTTTCTCAATTCATCAAATGTATCACATTTATCATATAGATATCCCGATATATCTTTGAAATCTTGTCGTAATCCTGACCAGAATTTGGTCTTCAACATTTCATCGACATCTTGGTGGTGAACTTTACCTTTGTCAACTGCTCTACTTAAAAGCTCTTCAAGACGGCATCCCCATGTCGTGGTGTTTTCATCAGGTTTCTGAGTAGCACTGTAGAACTGAGTTAATAATGATTCACCTTTTTCTACAGTTCCATGGATGCTTTCCATTTTTTCTAAGACTTGGCTTAGTGTCGCATCTGGACCTAATCTCATGGGTATCTGGCTAGCTTGACCTCTCAATGATCTTCTAATAGCCTGTAGAATCACATTCTCAGTATATCCTTCCCGTGAAAGACATTCAACCTCATACTTCCATACTTCATATGGCACATCAATTGATCTGCTAGGATCTCCTGAAAATGTTGATAGCTTTGGGATGTAAGTAGAGATTGATGACTGAAATAATGGTGGTTTAAGGTCCTTACTCTTTGGAGTAAATATGGGTGCCGAAAAGAAAGGAGGTGGACTAGGTATCTCTTTCTTGACAGTCTTATGCTGTTCAACAAATGTATTGAAAGCTTCATTTGTGAAGACTTTGTAATCATGATCTTGAAGATACTTTATAATTTTCTCTTTTTCTTCCGTTGTTAACTCTTTTGTTGTCTCTGGAAGATTTTCTTCAAATTCTACTTCTTGAATTTCATCACTTGTTTCTTTGCCAGCCATTGTGAAAATTCAGAATGTTTTACACTAATGATTACATGCAAAATGATAATACTAGCTATTCCAGTTAACGCCATTTTTTGCAAAGTTAGATAACTCGTGTTTGTGACCTGGCGGCCATCAACGTTCGAATTTGTTATGTGAAGTAAACAATGATACTAAATTGAATATTCTGATCTATCTTTAAGGACAGTTGAGAATTAAAGATTACGTAAGTAGCTATTTTGTTTTCCGATATAATCTTATGTTTTAGATAGAAAAAAATTATTTTGATAAGAATATTTTGATGAAAATGTATGTTGAATAGGAAGTGTAGCGGTACACTATTTTTCCAGATTGTCTTTACGTTTTTAGTGTTAGCACAAATTTTCAACTTTATAAAGATTTTAAACATTATTTAAGATTTTTTCATGCCTAAACGAAGTCCCCAACATGTAGCACAAAAGTGCATAGACTTTTGTAAAATTTTGTCTTCATCGGGATCGGAGACATAGTTGGTATTTCATTATTTGAAGAAAATAAAGTGCTGACAGCTCAAAATACCTATAAATATAAGAAAATTTTTACAATTTAAAGTGCATTTCTTAATTTTTCTAACTTGAAAATTATTCAAACGTTAAATTCAGTCATCTATATTTTGCTTAATTTCAATCGCGCTCGAAATACTTCTGATAGTTATCTTCCCTGATTTGCTCTCCTGGGTCACAGACGTTGTCAGTGTTTGGGTATTTTTGGGCATCAGTATTTAGTTTATTGTGCGAAATTCCTTAAAAAGAATGCTTATTCTTTTCATTCTATGGAATTAACTTCCTAGAAATCAAAGATTTGCATTGAAATTCATCTTTTTAATTTTTAGGTGGATTAGCTAATAATACTGTGTAAACAACACTGCAAAAAAATGAATGATTTCAAAATGAAAAATCAATTGCATTCATTCAATGTCAATAGACAAAGATAATCTGACAAAAAAAAGAAATCAAACAAGCAAGCTCAAGCACGCTGCGCAATAAATGCAATGCATAAATCCTAAAGCGCAAAGCAATGCAGAGAAAACAAGTGCGTATTTGAAACGTATGAAGAAACCGTGAAAGAAATCGCACGAAAATAATTCAAAGAAAACGCGCGACACAATTCCTGAAAATAAAAATTTTATTTAATCTTTGTACCCTTGATTAAATACACCTGATTGTTTAACACTCACATTTTATATTGTGCCTATTTACTTTCAGTATTTAATATCTTCCTATTTTAATTTACCTATTTAAAACATGGTTATCTGACTTTAGGGTGAAGGACAAAGGGCAATGTATTCTACCAACCACTTACCATAAACAACCTTGAAAACTCAACTTCTAATTTCAAAAAGTCAAAGTCGCTAAATGGGTCAGTAGTAAAATATCAGAATGTAAATAACAGGAAAGTGAATAAGTATTTAGTATATCCTGTAAATGATAAATGTCTCACTCCATCCACACAAGGACTCTTTCAGTGATTTGTACTGTCAAAGCTGTTATGAATATAAATTACATTTTGTAAACAACTCAAAAGTCAAATGTGTCAATTTACCTCTGAAAATTCAAAATATATACTTCAGAAACAAGTTTGGTACCAGAATGAGAAAATTAAGACGTAGGCCTATATGATTTACAAATGAAGAAAAAAATTTCAAAGTGTAAACACTACAGCAAACAGCTGATCGACAAGCTGTTAATGTAAACAAGCACTGAAATACTCAATAAAATTCAAAAATACAAATAAATTACATGACTTACTTTAAATAAGCAATATCCAAATAAGAATAAACAAAATTATCAAATAATTTTACACTTTTATCAGTCTAGAAGTCTTGAAATGCACAAATCCACGTGTGGAAAACAAGTTCAGGTTCAAACCGGATATAGAGTTTCACTGGAAATGTTAAAGTCTTTATGGACGGAAAAGAAATTTCCGGAAAGTTTATAGTACAAATCTGGATGGACGGAAAACAAATTTCCGAAATGTTTATAGCACAAGTATATATATGTTCACAAAAGTGCAGTTTCTTCTGAACAAAACTCACTCAGGTGTGACACAGGTAGGTTACCTTGTGTGTTGTCAGTCTGTAGCAAAAACACAACAGCTGTTGAAATGTTGATTGAAGGCTTTGATCCACCACTGACTTTATTATCTATGGGGGACTGGAGGTGGCTCCTGCAGTTGGTGCCATCATCATCATTGCCCCACGTTGGGCGCCAAATTTGTAGCAGAGCAGCAATCAAGACAAGATGGTTTTGAAATCAGTGTGATGTTTATTACATGGATTATATACTTAAGTACCAGATTCTGCAAAACAATATAAAATACATTAACTATATTTGATATCACACATAACAGCAGAATCTATTGTTATCATAAAATCAAATAATTACTACATATTAATTAGATCATAAAATAATATTGACACAGGTCAATGAGTTATATCTCTTGACAAATGATATTTCTCTTTATATATTCACTTCATATAGTGGATAAATATTTACAATATACATGTACATATAGCTACATACCAAACTATGGGTATGAATCCATCTCTATTTCTAATACAGTGTATATGTATTGCTATGGATTTAATATCTACAATTTATAAATAACATTTATACACTATATATTCTTTTGTGTCATAAAATACATTTCATTACAAAGTTTAAAATCAACTAGTTCATCAGCTTTGACAAACTTAAATAATTTAATAAATTCTCTCATATGCCACTTTTCATTCATACAATTATTAATATGAAAGTATTAATGTGAAATAAGAATGTCAAAAAGTCAACTTACTGTCAGTGGTCTATAAAATACTCCAAATATCAAAAATACAACTTTACACACTGACTGCTCCTAGGCTAGTAATTATCTGGACACTCTGGACAAAGGGGGTTAAAGGTTTTGGTGGGAAAATATTAACCAATGGCAATTCTTACTTATTTATTTATTCAAGGTTAAAAGTTAAACTGTAATTTAGAACTCTAGAGATTTCTAGACTTTAATTAGAGGTAGTTGTTATAAATTTATTTAAATGTTTAATATTTAAATAAAACATTTTTATTTTAAATTAAGTTTATTATTGAAAGTTATTTCATAACTTTC
The DNA here is from genome assembly GCF_033153115.1 of Saccostrea echinata. NCBI lineage: Eukaryota > Metazoa > Mollusca > Bivalvia > Ostreida > Ostreidae > Saccostrea > Saccostrea echinata. The sequence continues at coordinate 19,245,116 of NW_026889763.1, forward strand.
AATGGCATCTGAAAGAAAATTGTTGTTATAATTAAAATCAATATAAAAACATGACTATTACAATTTGATAATTTTCCCTACAAAATTGAGTTAACTATAATGACTAACTTGGAAAAAATAACATGGATATATTCACATTATTTAGTAATTTCAGCGTCATTTTATAAGCATTTTCAATTACTTAACTGTTGATTTTCAGAACTGACTACCTTAATCACTGTTATCGACACTTAAAAGTACTTATGATTATTGTTTCCCTATCACTATTCTCAACGGGATCGAAGAACAACTAATTCTGTACCATTTGTTTACATCGCCATATTTAACTTGAATGCCGGGAAATGTGATAATTAGACGCGTGCAATCGCAACATCTTCACTTAATGTACTTTGACCAGCTCATTGTTTAACAAGTTTTATTCACAGTCTCTGTTTGAGAAACAAAATGGTTCAACGTGGTGAATTTTACGTGGGTTCCCGTCTCCTACAGCCCCTAACTGTTATCGGGTTGCCATTAGATCAGGTACGTTCCACGCGCAGGATAGTGTAACATTGTTGACTTTGCCCTGTATCCGTGATAAATGATTAATGGTACAATAACGCTGTAAAATTTCAAAGCTTGTCTACGTATAGTGGTTATTTTTTTTTTCATGGAAAGGAGGGGGTGATAGCGAAGAAAACAATATTGGAATTGGAAGCAAGACAAGAGTGCATTGAGGGGAAACAGAGGGCCTAGGGGTGTTTTATTTCATCTTCTGAATCTACGATATGTTCCCCTTTCTTTGTTATTTGTACATAGAACTACCACGACCTTAAAGCCAAGCAGCAAAACCTGTAAATGCTGAATAATTTTCAACTGCTTTCCAGTTAGTTTTGATCACACAGTAGAATTTGGTGTAGTTTTACTGATTTTTTAGGTAAATAAAACACTAGAGCATAAAGATGTCAAGTACAAGTTCTGTTTGGTGCAGAGTGCATCATTCACTTGATACTTAATCTTACCTTTAACAAACTATTGTTATTTGTCATGTGGTTTTTGACTCTATCAACAATGATCAAGGAAATCAAACTAACCATTATTATTTTACTAAGACCCTGCGAATAGGCACTTAAAGATATTTTTCACAATGCTTGGACATACTCTTACCAGTACTTTAATGAACAGACATTTATCTTTGATCATGCTCTTTTTTTACCATTCTCAACCCCTCCCCTCTCTCTCCTTTCTCTCTCTCTCTCTCTCTCTCTCAGTTGTCACAATTATAATTTTTTTTTGTATTTGTTTATTATATTCATTAATGATATAATGTTGTAATCCATATTATAAACATGTATGTGACAATTGGTATTAATAAAAAAAAATATTATTTTACTAGATCTAGCACAATCATTTGAGGAACATTTGAGAGATAACATATCAGTGACCAGGAAAGAAAACAGGATAAAAAGTTAGAGGAAATGAAGTCATAAGTCATAAGAATTTTGTTTTAAATTTTAAATCTATCTGTGCCTTGGGGTATTGTATGACTATATTTTTAAAGCCAGTGAATTGTGATGTTACATTCACACAAAGTAAATTTCTATTGGAGTTTTGGTTCATAAAAAGTCCTACAAGTTAATGTTTTTTCAAGTTTGAATTCCTGAATAAATCTTCAATTTCCCAGTAAAATAAATTTATTATGAACACTTCATTGATTTATACATATATTTTTGATTTTTTGGAGAAAAAAAGAACAATTTTATACTAAATTTGACTATGGATAATCCGCTTACCTTATCAATACATAGGGCTTAATATCTAGATTGACTGGTAATAGAGGATGCTTACTTCTCCTAGTCGCCCGATCCCGCCTCTGGGATTTTCAGGGGTCACAGATTTGTATTGTTTGTAGGTTTTTTGAGATCGATCAGTGTTCGTTATCATCACCTATTTCATCCTTAGACTTTTGTTACCACGATTTCTTAGTAATTATTATGTTACATACCTGTAAAGGTGATGATATTTCCTCAGAATTTTTTTCCCATTGATTTTTCTCTGATGATTTAGGCAACACACCCTGTACCACAATGAATGGACCCAGTGTTTGGCATCTCATGTTTTGTTATCCTTTCTCTCATTAAAATTCATCCTAATTAGCATATGTAAATATTTCTGAACTGTGAACACACATGAGCCTTTAGAATGCACTTTATTAAACAATGGACTAATACAATTGTCTACAAGCTTTATGATGAATTACTTATTTTCTTTCTCAATACATTATGTCTGGTATATGTGGGTATTTGTATAACCTTTAGCAATAATCTGTCTCTCAGTGCATTCAAGGTCTATAGTATCAAACCAAAATCAATTTTCCAGATAATTTTTTTTTCCTCCTTGAACAAATTTAATTCATTCATACTTAAAAAAGTTAATTTAAAAGCAAGTCACTGCACAAGGGAGTGCGCTTGGTGCTTTGACTCTCAGTTGATGTATTTCTGTGTGATTCCTTGTTCTTCTTGGCCAGGAAACATCATTTCAATAATATATACTGGTAATGTTCTTTAAACTATTTAATATATGTTAAAGCTTAATGAACATGATACAGTAACAACTTGTTTTCAGTTATTTTATACCTTGTAAACTTTAAAGAATTAATGCTCAAAGAAAATATCCAGGCTTTGCTGCTTCCCACCTTTGCTATTATATATATGATTTATCTTCCAGAATTTTATGGTACTATCTAGCTCCTAAGAGAGTTACCCAAAAAGTCAAATTCCATGTTTTCTAATATAAATATTACGACACATTGAAATTTCCAAGATCTGCCCAGAATAATTTAGAAAAAATACATTTTTTTAACATTGAATATCTGCCATTAAATGTCATTTTTTAAAAAAGAATCTTGCAAGATTTTAAGAAAAGTAGGTCATTGAATAAATTGGTTATATTTTTATATTCTAGTTCTGGGGTAATATTTGAGTATATCAACAAATAATTTTTTTTTTAATGTAAAGGGACACAACCCATATTGGCATATAATTGTTTAATTATAAAGTAACATGAAATGCCCTTGACTGCTCAGATATGATATGTCAATGTAAAACACATTAAATGTCAATCTGTAATCACTAATTACAGCTTGGCACATATGTTTTGATTAACAAAGGTGACCAGTACTATAGTTATGCCATTCTTTTTATTTTTTTTGATGTGCATTAAAATACTGCACATATCTGCAGGTAAGACAATTATATTCATGTAAATAAAGGGATTCTAAGGCTGTGGTGACCTTCAGCAGTGGTTTTATGACATATCTCTCCTGTTAATTCATGAAATGTCAGGGTTAAATCAGCCTAAGGCTTTGATGAGGCCTTTGCTGCATTCTGAGGTTTACTGTTCTGTGTTATGCTAGCTGTGTTTATAGTGTCAGATTAAGTCAGTGTTTCAGGGACTCTGTCTCCTAGTGGTAATTGAAGGTAATTGGTGTAATACCATGAATGATCCTGAAGAAAAGCACCTTGAGCTTAGATCCAATTTGTAACAAATTCTTACCTTCATCATTATGTAACATAAGATGTCAGTTTTTTGGTTGGATTTTTTTAAACAGCTTTAAGGATTAAAAGTTCACATTTGCATTTAATGTTAATGACATTTCATGTACGATTATGGTTATTAGCTTTCATTTACAGATTGATGTAACTTTGTAAATATAACAGATTAAACAAGTGTTCAGTGATGGAAAATTACAATCACTTGTTTGTTGTGTCCAGTTTAGGGTAAAAAAATAATAGTTTCTGATTGCAGATATTTTTTAATTGAGAAATTTTATTTTACAGATCAACTTCCTCGTGTGCCAGATTTCTGCCTTGTTCTTGGGATACTACTTCCGAAAAAACTGGTCCCCGAAGCAGATCAGTTTGGTTAATCGTCATGCTCTAGAGCTAGTTGTCGGCTTCATCCTGACTGCCTTCTGTTTTGGATAGTAAGAGAGATTTATCAATACTAAATATTTTGGAAATACATATATGTTCACCTGTGAAAATCATTTTGTTTGCCACACATCTGTCTGTCTGTCTGTAGTCACCCTATTCAAAAAAAGGTTACTTGCAGATGACACATTAATGTCCCAAGCACTGCAGACTTATTGGTATTATGCTTCTTACAAAAACAATATTTGAAAATTCATTTCAGTTTTTCATCGCCATGATTGAAAATAAATATTTGTGTATTCTGTACAAGTTGTTTTCAGTTTAATAAAGTAAAAAACTTCATGTAGAGAAACTTTTGAACTTGATGTAGATGATCTGTAAAGATTGTCAGGTGATAGAGTGGTAGCATGCTCACAGACCGTGTGGTTATTAAACTTTAATTCAATAAATATTAAAAGTGCTCAAGGTTGGTGTACCTTTGTACTTTACAGGTGAAATATACACTACACCAATAAACACATCTGTAACAGCAGGAATATCATTGAAGAACTATATATATCAGAGTTTTTATGAAAATCATCTAAACAATTTTACATATATTTAACAAATTTGGGAATAAGATATTTAATCAACATCTGTCAACCTATCATGTGTAGTTTTCATATGAAAAAAAATTTACAAAAAAACTCATCTTGCACACACCCCCTTCCCCCAATTCCATGTTATAACAAATACTACATATAAATAGCAGAGGTTGTTTACTGCAGTGGCTTTATAACCACTGGTCTACATGTATATATAATATTGATTGTATCTGTTTGAAATACAGTTGAACTCCGGTATGTCGAACTCGATGGGACCGAGAAAAAACTTCGAGATATCCAAGGGTTCAAGATATCCAGGTAAAATACTTAAGAAATATGTGGTTAGGACTTCCAAATCACTTCGACGTATCCATGGTATTCAAGATATCCGTGTTCGAGATACCGAAGTTCAACTGTAGTTTTATAGTTTTATTACAAAGAAAACTGTGGTTTTGATGAGATAGCTTTGTTACATGTAATACATGTATATATTTGTCTGTTTCAGTCAGGTGATCCATGTGATTTTGATGGGATGGTCATGATACATGTAATACATGCATATATATTTGCCTGTTTCAGTCAGGTGATCCATGTGGTTTTGATGGGATGGCTCTGCTATGCACTGATTCTCCATGCGCCGCGAGATAAGTTCCATGTCCTCGTGTTTATCTCTGGTATGGGATACCTGTGTATCATGCACATGTATCGCCAGTACTATGATTACGAAGGATATTCGCTGGACATTACAGGGTTTGTATACAGACTTTACATTGTGGAATATTTGTATGTCATGATTACTCAATTTGATTAAAATCAGCTGGTTGTAAGTATGGTAAAGCTCTGTTTATTACAGCTGATTCAGGACTCTTCATTAATATATAACTTAATTTTGGTAACCGTTGTAATGCATCATTTGATTGGAAAAAAATGGTTTCATGGAAAAAAGTAGTCCCAGTCTTAAACATAAATTTTCAAAATAATATATTTTTAATGTAGAAAGTATCTATTTCTTGTGTAAAAGAGATTATGTCATCACGTTAGAGTTGTGGCCCATAGGTATATTGTATTCACTAACAGAGGTCACTGATTTATATGACATATTGATTCCGAGACATTACCCACAAACATCATAAACTTGTGATAACAGTATTTTTTTCTGGTAATTTTCCTACTGTAAGATAAACCTTTTTTTTTTTTTATAATTATTGAATTGTTTAAAGAGGGTTAATTGATTTAAATCAATTACTGTGGTACACGTGATACAACTCAGTACAGCTATTGCTTGTATCCCTTTCATTAGGAGTGAGATTTCTATTTATTGGTGTCCAGTTCATTGTTTATCTGTGTAATATCAATTATATTTCCTGTTTGATTTTTCAGACCTTTGATGATACTGACACAGAAAGTCACCAGTATCGCTTTTCCTCTACATGACGGCACACAGAAAAAGGATGAAGATTTAAATCCTGATCAAAGGATAATGAAAATAGAGTAATTATTAAAATGATAGAATTATTGTGCTTTTAATGTCATAAAAAACTAATACAATACAGTCTTGGAATTGAAAACAGTCTCTTGCTGCTTCTAGTAATCAGGCATGTAGTTTCAGTATTTAAAATGATTCAGTGCATTACAATATGTTTTATAGAAATATTTGTTTATATTTTCAAAATTGGTTCAGTTGTCAATGAATACAAACAAGGATTTACAGTAAAACACACTTATAGCAAAATGCCAGGGATGTAGCAAATTTAATTTGTTATAAACATAATTCTGTATATCAGTTCATAACATGTTATAGAACAACAGCATACGGGAATGAAAATCACTTCACCTTAAGCATGAATTCATTATAAGCATGTTTGCTGTAACCGTTTTTATTCCCTGCAAGCAAAGTTTAGAGGGGTTCTTTATTGGAATCGGTGTGTCCATCAGTCTGTCTAACTAGCTGTCCGTCAGTCTGTCTAGCTGTTTGTCTGTCTGCCTGTAGACATGATTTTGTCTGGACATGCATCCAGTTTAAGATTAGTTTATGAGTTCAATGTAGAGAGGCCAGCTGTCGTCATTATTTCCGTCCTTGCTTTGTGTCAATAAGGATAGATAGGGGTATGCTGTATTGTGTATTAGGATAGATAGGGGTATGCTGTATTGTGTATTAGGATAGATAGAGGTATGCTGTATGTGTATTAGGATAGATAGAGGTATGCTGTATTGTGTATTAGGATAGATAGGGGTATGCTGTATTGTGTATTAGGATAGATAGAGGTATGCTGTATTGTGTACTAGGATAGATAGGGGTATGCTGTATTGTGTATTAGAATAGATAGGGGTATGCTGTATTGTGTATTAGGATAGATAGGGGTATGCTGTATTGTGTATTAGAATAGATAGAGGTATGCTGTATTGTGTATTAGGATAGATAGGGGTATGCTGTATTGTGTATTAGGATAGATAGAGGTATGCTGTATTGTGTATAAGGATAGATAGAGGTATGCTGTATTGTGTATTAGGATAGATAGGGGTATGCTGTATTGTGTATTAGGATAGATAGAGGTATGCTGTATTGTGTATTAGGATAGATAGGGGTATGCTGTATTTAGCTGCAGAACTGTAGCTCTCTGCTTGAGAAAATTCAGACAGACAAAGCAGAGAGCTACAGATCCAAGCGTTGTAAAAACCTTCGATTTACGCCACCGCTTTTTTGTCGCTCGCTTCGGGTATCATTTCTTGTATTTAATGCTTTCCCCCACTTTAAAAATAGTATCCGATAATTAGTCATATATTTTACTCCTATTCTTGAAACTTTATTTACCTTTCAACGGTTCCAGACTTTAGAATAAATGCATTCCGACGTCGATGTTGGTGTCATCCTGAAATAACATGCCCGAGTTTTCAATTTTTGGTTTTATTTATCTCATTTTTTTTACATACATACTATATTCTTTGTAGACAAAATACATGATATTTGAACCTCCTGAATATTTTATTTACATTTTATCGGCAAGTATATGTTTTTTGAAAGACTTATTTTTCGCACGACCCCTAGTATGGACATCAGAATGGGAATTTTTTAAACACATTCCAAAACCATACCAGGGCTGTTTGAGACCGTTGAAAGGTAGATAAGGTATCAAGAATAGGAGTAAAATATATGGTTAATTATCGGATACTATTTTTAAAGTGGGGGGAAGCATAAAATACAAGAAATAATACCCGAAGCGAGCGACAAAAAAGCGGCAGCGTAAATCGAAGGTTTTTACAACACTTGAATCTGTGGCTCTCTGCTTTGTCTGTCCAAATTTTCTCAAGCAGAGAGCTACAGCTCTGCAGCTATGCTGTATTGTGTATTAGGATAGATAGCGGTATGCTGTATTGTGTATAAGGATAGATATGGGATATGCTGTATTGTGTATTGGGAAGTTGAATGAAAAATCGGAAGTTGATGATAAAAAGAATGAATTCGAAATTTACGAAAGTTGATAAACAAAGTCTTCAATTTTTGTAGAAATTGTACATGTACTACAGTATACCAAATCCAGATCTAGGCAAACTGAATAATTAATTTTAAAAAAAAAAGTAGAGAACTAAGACAAATCCATACAACAAATAAAACAAACTATGCATAAAAATAGATAGATTGTGTTTAAGTTACCTGTTTTCTTTTTTTATTTTTCAGGAAGCCGCCCTCAGTTTTGGAATATTTCAGCTATCTGTTCAGTTTCCATAATATCATGGTGGGACCCCTGGTGTTCTATACGGACTATATCAAGTTTATTGAGGGAAAGGACGGCTCTTATGAAACTCCAGTATGTTCATCACTAGTTACATCGTATTAATTATCATTGATTAAAATTTAAACACCAAAGTACTAAAATATCTTTTATATTTGTACTTGTATATTGATGAAAATTATATAGGGTTATTGAACTTGTATTGGTGAATTTTGGCATGAGTTGGTTGTACAGATTGCCAATAAGTACCAGTATTCACTTTTCTGAGTTCAATAACTCCTTTATCATATAGCTAAAACATTTTCCCATTCATTACATTAATTATTTAGATTAACTCAAAATTAATGAGAATATTTCAGTATTGGTATTTAAATGAAAACTTTGTAATATCAGTGCCTGACCTGGAAGTGTTCAATAGCACACCATTTCTATAACTGGTTATGATGTGCTTATTAAGGTTTTTATGGAGGCTAATAGGTACAAAATTATTTATTAATAATGTCAATAATGTGTGAAAATAGACACATCTTACCTAGTAGCCACTACCCATCATAAATGTTGTTGTTGAGCGGTTGAATAGATGAAATTTTTGTTTCCAACAGGGCATTGTAACGCTCACATTCGGAATGTTTCAGGACGTACTCATATACATATTGCAAACTTAGCATTCAATAAAATGCCAAGATAATGAACGCTAAAATTCTCTAGACTTTTGTTTTTTTATTACAGACTATTTATAAGTTCTTGTAGAGTAATTGTTAATGTTTTCCTATGTAATATTTTATGTTGTTTGTTTGGGATGTAATGACATAATACTGAGTTCTAATTTTATTTCAGGACAAAACTCCGACAGTTCCACATCCAGAGGTTTGTTTAAGGAATTCTTCAAGTTAATTTTGAAAAGTGTTCTGATAAGTCAAGTTTCATAGGGTCTCTCTAATTAATAAAAACTTAATACATGTACATTTTCTACATATATATCTAAATTTGAGTCATCAACTTTCAACAATGAAATACAGAGAATACTCCGAGTATACTCCGAGTTGAATTCTCCACATTTATTGCTTATTAGCTCACCTGAGCTGAAAGCTCAAGTGAGCTTTTCTGATCACATTTTGTCCGGCGTCCGTCTGTCCGTCTGTCTGTCCGTCTGTCTGTCCGTCCGTCTGTCCGTCTGTCTGTCTGTAAACTTTTCACATTTTCGACTTCTTCTCAAGAACCACTGGGCCAATTTCAACCAAACTTGCCACAAAGTATCCTTGGGTAAAGGGGATTCAAGTTTGTTCAAATGAAGGGCCACGCCCTCTTTCAAGGGGAGATAATTAGGAATTAGTGAAAAAATAATGGCATCATTTAAAAATCTTCTTCTCAAGAACCATAGGGCCAGGAAAGATGAAACTCATGTGGAAGCATCCTCAGGTAGTGTAGATTCAAATTTGTTCAAATCATAACCCCCAGGGCTAGGGCGGGGCCACAATGGAGGATCAAAGTTTTACATAGAAATATATAGGAAAAATCTTTAAAAATCTTCTTCTCAAGAACAGCAAAGCCAGGATGAGTCATATTTATTTGGAAGCATCCTCAGGTAGTGTAGATTCAAATTTATTCAAACCATGACCCCCGGGGGTAGGGTGGGGCCACAATTGAGGATCAAAGTTTTACATAGAAATATATAGGAAAAATCTTTAAAAATCTTCTTCTCAAGAACAGCAAAGTCATGATGAGTCATATTTATGTGGAAGCATCTTCAGGTAGTGTAGATTCAAGTTTGTTCAAATCATGACCCCCCGGGGTAGGGCGGGGCCACAATGGAGGATCAAAGTTTTACATAGAAATATATAGGAAAAATCTTTAAAAATCTTCTTCTCAAGAACAGCAAAGCCATGATGAGTCATATTTATATGGAAGCATCCTCAGGTAGTGTAGATTCAAGTTTGTTCAAACCACGACCCCCGGGGGTAGGGCGGGGCCACAATTGAGGATCAAAGTTTTACATAGAAATATATAGGAAAAATCTTTAAAAATCTTCTTCTCTAGAACAACGAAGTCTTGATGAGTCATATTTATATGGAAGCATCCTGAGGTAGTGTAGATTCAAGTTTGTTCAAATCATGACCCCCGGGGGTAGTGTGGGGCCACAATGGAGGATCAAAGTTTTACATAGAAATATATAGGAAAAATCTTTAAAAATCTTCTTCTCAAGAACAGCAAAGTCATGATGAGTCATATTTATGTGGAAGCATCTTCAGGTAGTGTAGATTCAAGTTTGTTCAAATCATGACCCCCCGGGGTAGGGCGGGGCCACAATGGAGGATCAAAGTTTTACATAGAAATATATAGGAAAAATCTTTAAAAATCTTCTTCTCAAGAACAGCAAAGCGATGATGAGTCATATTTATATGGAAGCATCCTCAGGTAGTATAGATTCAAGTTTGTTCAAACCACGACCCCCGGGGAAAGGGCGGGGCCACAATGGAGGATCAAAGTTTTACATAGAAATATATAGTAAAATCTTCTTCTCAGGAACAGCAAAGCCCTGATTGATCATATTGATCTGGAAGCATCCTCAGGTAGTGTAGATTCTATTTTGTTCAAATCATGACCCCCGTGGGAAGGATGGGGCCACAATGGAGGATCAAAGTCTTAAATAGAAATATATAGGAAAATTTCTTCTGAAGAACTGCAAACCATGATGAGTCATTTTGATATGGAAGCATCCTCAGGTAGTGTAGATTCAATTTTGTTCAAATGATGACCCCCAGGGGTTGGGTGGGGCCCATTGGGGGATAGCAAGTTTTACATAAGAACATATAGAAAAAATATTTCTTCTCAAGAACAGGAAAGCTATGTTTAGTCATATTGATATGGAAGCATCCTCAGGGTAATCTTTTCAATACTGAACTGATTTGTGCTTTTGCCTAGCCAATCTGTTCAGGTGAGCGATGTGGCCCATGGGCCTCTTGTGTGTAACTTATTGCAGGCTGTTAGGGTTGTCTTGAGAACTGAATATCCATTATTTAATTTATAGGTTGAAATCTTTTATTATCAATAACATTTCATGTATAATTTATATTCTTCCTCAAGCAAGAGTAGAATATATCTGAGATTACCACATTTATTTCCCTTTAGGATGCCGTGAAGGAGAAACTCATGGTGGCTGGTATCTGTGGTGTAGTCATGGTGTTGTCTCCCCTAGTCTTTCCTGTTGAATACATGGCAGGTAATGTAATATGTAGCTAGTGTGCAGTGTGGCACTTGTTTAATTTGAATTAGTATTACTTTGTTTATGTCTGAATATAAAGTATAGCAATATTTTGGTACTACTTGTCCTACACACAGCATTTTTCTTTCTGAAAATATCTGTAGTGACTGTCATAGTTAAAAAGTCTTGATACTTTTTTTTGTAGTACAGCTGTATGTTTGTAATGACAAATATTTGTGGTTTGTTAAATCACACTTTGAATTGAACTTCTGAGACTTGGTCTAAGACAATTTTAAGCTTGTGGAAAATTAATTTAAAAATTTATTTCAGGGTTAGGGTTATTTACAGTTTACAGAAAAAAAAATTATTCTACATGGTGATCTTTATTCTATAGATGAGGAATTCCTTTACCAGACAAACTGGTTTTACAGAAATTTCTTTGTTCTTTTTTGTGTGTCACTGGTTAGAGCCAAGTATTACTGTGCCTGGAAATTAGGTAAGTTTGAAATCTTTGCATTTATGTTAAACCCTAAGTTGCTGTATACGTATGAGAGTTCCAGTTGTTCTGTACAAACATGTTCCTGTACCTTAAATCCTCCATCATTCAATCACCTGACATTGGTTATGTAAACTATAACTCGAACTTTATTGACATATTATTAATATGAAGCCTTTGCATTTAAAATTATCTTAAATTTTCATAAGTTTCAATATCAGATATTAATTAAAATACCTGTATTTTAAACCCTTCACCAATCAATTACATGATATTGAAAGTGATAACTTTATTTAAGACTATCAATATGAAACCTTTTGCATTCATTTGAAAATATTCTCCCATTTGCATAAATATCAATATCAGATATTTTAAACTGCTATTGCCATTAAAAAAAAAAATGAGAACTGCTCTCCAATATATATTTTTGACTCACATCTTTGTAGGAGAGGCAGTGAACAATGCTGCCGGTCTTGGCTTCAGTGGGTATGATGACAAAGGTCAGGCCAAGTGGGACCTTCTGAATAATGTCAAAATATATGAATTAGAGGTATGTATGATTTACTTCAAGGACCAGTCCACACTGGGATAAGTTAACCTACATCATATCAAACATGTTAAACTTTCCATTGATTCATTAATGATCCATTAATCCTTGTTTTGTCCACACTGAAATATTCCTTGTAGACTGCTTGGTTTTAGATTCATTTAATCCAGTGTTAGATGTAGAAACCCACATTTACCTGTGTTAACACTTATTTTATAACAGGGGCATGGGTTTGGAAAGAATTGATTGAGTATAAGAAAATAAGGAAATCTGCTTAGAAATAGAAAATGTTGGGATAAGTTTTTTAGAAATTCTTACAAATAATAAATTGAAAGCTGAATTTTGAATATCAGATTAATTAATAGGACTGGGTATTGGCTGGAAATTTCGTATTGCGATATTTTTAAATGTATTGTGATATGTATTGCAATATTTTCAATAACAGTTAAAATGCTCTTTTTCTTTTTTTATTAACCTCCATCTATAAGCAATGTGTGTACAACTATTATAAATACATTCTTACAAAATTTTTTGGGAACGAAATGCAACCATACAACAGCAACCTTACCATTTGGCACTGTTTGGCACGATTGAACATGTTTCTGACATATTAAATTTCATATTTTACTTAAGAAATCTAAAGCCCAAGCAATTTGGTGGTATATCAGTACTGGAAAAACGTATCGCAATACGATAATTTTTGTTAATGAATCACAATGTACTGGAATATCGATATTATTGCACAGCCCTATTAATTAACATTATATAAAATGAAGCTAAAATGTCAGTCTTTTTTACAATAAATGTATTGATTATTTTGCTACCTGTTTATGTTAATTTACTTCTCAGGTATCAAACAGTCTTAAAGTTAATATAGATTGTTGGAACATCACAACATTGATATGGCTGCGTCGCGTAGTCTATGATCGCGTGCCCCCGAAGCACCGGACTCTCGCCACCTTTATGGTCAGTGCTCTCTGGCATGGTTTCTATCCTGGATATTACATCTGTTTTACTGGAGCTGCCCTGTGTACTGTAGCTGCCAGACTGGTAAGTACAAGGTCTGATTCTATAGTCATCCCAATTAAACACACTGATATCAGTATAGTAATTATTGAATAAGCATCATTGGTGTATGAATTGAATCACCAGTGAAGTTTGTAAAAGATGAGGAGGGGTGACCAACCTTTGTCAGTTTGATATCACTTTTTCGTGTTTATATACAGGGAAATATGTTTTATTTAGATTTACATCTTTAGTTTAAATCAGGACTAGAAATTCACTGAACCACTTAACGTAATAATAAAAGATTACAAAACTGGACAAAGAGTTTATTTTTTTACTGGAATGACAACTGAAAATGTGTGATATCTTCTCCATTTTACAAACACCTGCTAATGTACACTTGTACAGGTGTGTATACATTGAAAAGACTGCTGCATATCTTTTATTGAATGTTTGAACACTGATTGAATATCCTCAGTAACATGTTTATAAAGAATCTGTTTTAAAATATTCCTTGCAGGTTCGAAGAAATGTTCGCCCTTATTTTATGCTTTCTAAGCGTGACAAGTCTTTATATGATTGCGTCACTTTTGTATTGACTAAGTTCTCCATATGTTACATTACTGCTCCACATTTTCTGCTCAATCTTTTGGACTCTGTCAAATTTTTACGGTGAGTTGCATGTGCATCCATGCTTTCCCAGCATTTAAGGATGTCGCTGCACTGTACCTGCCCATGCTCATATGTTTTGGCTTTCACACTAGCACACCTGTATTTCTGTTGGAATATTTCTAAATATTTAAAAGAAAAGCTTTAAATTACACGAAAACATGATTTGATATACAGTATAACATGAGAAAACAAATTTAAGATCCAAAATAACAAGTGAGTTTTGTAAAATATTTTGCTTTTACCACAGAGCAGACTTTGTACCAACAGAAATATCAGCTTATTAAGTATGAAATCACAGGCAGATACACATTATGTAGACGTGCACCGGCCTTGTACTGAACACGATTTTCCTCTTTCAGATGAGAAGAAATGTACGACCTTTATTTCTTGATTCTCCGGATAAAAAGAAATTGTACGACGCTGGAACATTCTTCTTTACTCGCTTTGCAAACGTTTATCTGGCCTCGAATTTCTGCCTCCTCGGACTTGTACCATGCTTTTCATTATTAGGGTAAGAGAAACATAAACAAATAAAACACAGGAAAGTCTCCAGAATTTTCACTCACCCATAAAAAACATATGAGACTGTTTCTTTCTAAATTCTCAAAAATATAAAAAAAGTTTTATACACTTTTAATCCTTTTTTGCTTACACTCATTGTTTGACAGTTATTAAAGTCTTCAAAAATGTTTTCTTCAAAATTTTTGTTTTTTGAAAACATTTTTTGAACAAATAAACAATTTTTTCAATTTCAGAAGTATACATTAGTTTCGTGTAGTAACAATCAACTCCATTCTTGCTACCCCTTGGCTTGCAATGCTTGGCTTATACTTACGTGTATTTACCATCTTCCAAAATTCTTGATATAATCTTCAGTATTATCATTGATAAAGGTATTAAATAGAAAATTTACAAACAAATGCTGTACATCATTGATACCAGAATATTTTACATGTTTTATAAAGGGATAATTAATTATCATAACAGAAGTGTGAAGTATAATTATAAATGTCTACATGGTCTAGGGTGATTAGTATATGATTTGTCTCCTTGATGTGTTACACGTGTGTGATGTGTGAATTCATCATCTCTCTTTGCAGGTCTTTATATTTCTGGATTCACTTATGTGCAATAGCAGTTATTATTTACTTCTCATACCTACATCCAAAGAAGAAGACAGAAAAAGTAGAGACAGTGGCAAAGGAGATAGTGGATGTAAAAAAGTCGCAGTAGAGATGTCGCGAGTTGTGTTCAAATTGTGACAAGTCACCTACGTGTTATCTTCTAAAGTTTTAGAGTTGTTTTGACTCATGGTTTCTTATACCTTTATGTGATATTAGATAAGTTTGGTTTGTGATGATGTGTGCATGTTGTGAAAATCAAATGTTTGTGTATTTTTTTATTTTTACATACTTTAATTACACATGTTTAATGGATTTGAAGGAGAGAATACTTTTTCTTTTTTACTTTTTTGTGGACTCTCCAAAGACAACCACAACTTTTCATTGCTTCATAAACAGGATGGGTGGGTCACAGTACAATGATGCAGTGATTTACTTGTTTATTTTCCATCAGTAAAATGCATCTGCTTCTGATTTTGTCCCAGGTGAATATGACCAGATCGGATTTCCTTGTTAGCACCTATATAAAGATTTTATTTAGATCACTTAGAGAAAAGCTACAGAAATCTGATGGAAAGCAATAAATACACTGCCCTGTTAATGAACAAATCATTTCCATTATTTTTTTAATCAATTTTTATCTAAGGTTTTTTTTCTGATTTGATTTCAATAATGAATATGTTTATCTCGTACCTGGAAAAATTACTTAAAAAAAGAGAGAAAAACAAATTTCAAACTATATTCATGTATTTTTCAAATAGCAAATAGTTTTTTTCAAACAAAAGCACTGTAAGTTTGTAATAAAGTAAACTTTTCTTTTCCTAAGAGGCCCCATATCACTATACACAACAGTATAGAATCTTTGTGAAGAAAGGCAGGGTTTGCAATAAGAGCTATAACTTGTAGCTCATTGATACTGAGCATTTGTGTATTGTTAAATTCAAGCTGTTTTTATTTGTGCCTATTTTTGGTCATAGTAATAGTCATGCTGAAAAAGCTAGTCAGATAGACATTCAGGGCTTTTATGCATTTTATTTTTGTCAAATCAAACTCACTTGTTTTTTATTCCTTCACAGGTTTTTTTGTAAAACTTTTTTTGTGTGTGTGTTTGATTCAGAATTGTCGTGATTTTACAGTATTGATTTTTTTTTCGTCAAAAAATGTGCCTCATATATTTCTCTTCCATTTATTGAACATCATTACCCATTAGTCAATTTATTTATAAAACCAAATTGATTTCTAGAAATTAGACTTACATGTATTAATGAGGTTGATATTGTAAGTGCTATATGAATTTACAACAGAAAAATTTAAAACTCCATGAACATGAATTTCAGCCGTTTTTGAAATTGTGTTTGGAGTAGTAACACACATTCCAGAAATATGGTTACTCTGACAAGTAAACATTAAGAAAGTGCAAGTCATTGTAAATAAGAATAATTATTACTAAGTTAATGAAGAAAGAAAGAGAGAGAAAAAAAAACTTTTTTAACTGTCAAATGTGAAGTTAAGCACTTTTGTTAAATTGAAAAAAAACCCCAACAAAAATTAAAAACCAAAGGCAAAAAAAACAAAACAAAAAAAAAACCCAGTAATCCTGCTTTAATGTCCGAGTTTGTTTCAAAATACAAACAACTAGTGTTTTGTCCTTACAGTGAACGACAAGCTCTTCTATAGTTTTTCAAACAATATTCTGATACTAAATTTGAAGAACATTTTTTGTGTCTTACTTGGGTAAAAAGGGAACATAAAACACAGCACAAAGTGCTATCTCCATTTAATTTTTTAATTAAAGAAATATGGAAAAAAGCAACTGCTTCATTCATTGAGAACATAACTGCTAACAAGTTTTAAGTGGAATATTCCTATACCAGTTTATTTCACAGAAGTGCAGACTTGGGGAAGAACTTTTCTACTCATGTTGTTTTGCTTTTCTTTAATGTTCAGATTGATTTCAAAATTTTAATTCATCTTTAAAGTTCGATTAACATTATTTTTATAAGCTGAATAATAATTGTAAATAATAAAAAAAAAAACAACAGCAAAAAAACTTCACCAAAGTGAAACTGCATGAAACATTCTGTAATTTTCATGGATACATGTATAATTATACAATATTATTTATTTCCTTTTATTATTACCATTAATTACATGTATCTATCTGATTTGCTTTCTAATTGATTTGACTGAGAAACGATTTTATTTGTTATTTTTGGGGTCAATTGAAATGTCATTCAAGAGTTCAAACTGTTAGTTTTAAGATATTTTGCTAACCAGCACAACTGTATAAATGTTCTTGATACTCTATGTTGTATACTGCCGATTTAAGTTCAAGTATACAGACAACAAATAAATGTTCCAGGAAAATCTAGACTATTTAAGGATTTTTCTTTTGGGAACACTTGATGTTTCCTTTTGAAGAAAACACCAGAGGCAGGATCTGGTGCCAGAGGGAAATAAGCATCCCCTGTCAATTTGTCATATCCGTCATGAGTCCTCTGTGTAAGTGATCAGATAAACAGAATAATTACTAGTCTAACTAAGCATGAAAACAATGGCCTAACACTAGGTTAAAATCATGCCAGTCAAAATTCGACCCAAATATAGGTTGTATTTGCAAACAAACGATGTTATTGTCATGACCACAGAATTTGAGAAATGATGACTTTAAACAAGATTGTTGAAAGCCATGTACATCAACTTATTTATCAGTAGTCTGCCTTGGTTTATTGTCTTGAACATGCTCTTGCATTCCGAATCAGTTGGGAGACATAAACATATGCAGGTGAAAGTGTAAAATCTTACCTAAATAGGGGAAGTTAACAGTGGTGAACAAAGCACCTACAAGAAACATACAATTTTAGTAATCAAGAACTGCGTACTGAGACCTGTTGCAAATAAATAATAATCCTTTTCAATTCTTTTCTAAATCAACTTTCATACTGTTCAGTTTTGTAATGTGCAAGTAATTACCTGCATCAATATGTACATGTGTTGGTGAATTTTATTTATACCCCCGCTCCAAAGGAGAGGGGGGTAAACTGTTTTACCATTGTGTGTCTGTCTGTCTGTGTGTCTGTCTAACTGTCTGTCTGTCCGTAACAAATTTTTCATCACAGTTTTCTCAGCAACTACTCATCGCAGATGCTTGAAATTTTAGCAAACTCTTTGTTTAGGCATGTCATATGGTGGGATTCATTTTTGTACGAATCCGATGTCAACTTCCTGTTTATCCGAGCATCTGTCTGTACCATACATAACAAATTTTGGTCGCAGTTTTTTCAGCAACTACTGATTGCAAATGCTTGAAATTTTAGCATATTCTTTGTTTAGGCATGTCATATGGTGGGAGACATTTTTGTACGAATCCGATGTCAACTTTCTGTTTATCCGTGCGTCTGTCCGTACCATACATAACAAATTTTTGGTCGCAGTTTTCTCATCAACTGATTGCTGATGCTTGAAATTTTAGCACACTCTTTGTTTAGGCCTGCAATATGGTGGGATTTATTTTTGTACAAATCTGATGTTAACTTTTTGTTCATCCTTGTGTCTGTCCATAACTGAACTTGTGTACATTCACATCAGAATGTATATTCACATCAAAGCGGGGGTATTACTAGTGAGCATTGGCTCACAGACTTCTTGTTTAAGTGAAGATTTACCTTAACCATCTTTAAAACTCTGTTGAAGTTGGAAACTTAGTCTTTAATTTGTTGACCATTGGTCAATTTTTGCTAACCTCATATTGATTAAAAAGAATTAAATAATTCTGGGAAAATGGCTGTTGGATTTTTACATATAACTAGTTTTTCTTCCACTAAAATGTACTGTGAAATTTCTGCAAAAAGGTCCATTCACACCTTTATAATTACACTTAAATACAAAAAGGAGACATTGATGATGCAAAAGCTGAGGTCGTCTTTATTTTCTTGAGTTGTTATTCGGCCATTAAAGTCTCCATTCAGTAAAGTATCCAAATACAAATGAAAAAGTTGAAGATAACGAACAGTGATCGATCTCAAACAAATCTACAGACAATACAAACCTGTGGACAGGGCATAAAACACGCATCCCTAGAAATATCAGAGGTGGGATCAGGTACCTTTGAGGAGTAAACATCCTCTGTTGACCGGTAGCACCCACCGTTAGCCCTATGTATTGATCAAGTAAACGGAATATTCCCTAGTCAAATTTAGTATATAACAAAGGCCTAACAATTGGTATGAAACATGTCAGCGAACATTCGACTTAACGGTAGATTGTATTTGCTAACACGGTCATTGTATCGACCATAGAATTTGTGAAATGTTGATTTTAAACGGGATTGTTGTTATCTTTGTATCATCAACTTATTTGTCAATAGCTTCTCCGTTTTACAAATTTTTCGTACATAGAGCATGCTCTTGCGTTTCGAATCACCTGGGAGAGATAAACTCCATAATTATGCAGATGATAATTAAATTTCCGTGTTTTCAACGGAAGACCTTCTACTTCTGTTGTTTAAGATTATTCTTTTTAAGGTCTTCTGTTTCAACGGAAGACCTACTGATTCTGTTGGCTATAGCTATTATTCTTTATTTTTTCTTCTTTTTCCTAGAAACTAACTTTGAGACCTCATATCTTGCTCATTTCTCAACGAATTTTGCTCAAAGGATGATGTGCCAAAACTACTTTCTGTGGCCCCTTTTTCTATGAGGAATTAAAATTTATTCTACAACGATTTTGATAGTTTACAAACAAACGTGAATAAATGCGACGCCTTTTGAATAGTTTCAATAGTCCCAACACATTTTAATCACGAGGATTACTGCATTATCTATGATTTTTTAGACCCCATGAGAGCAAAATTCGGCCTGGTTTGAGACAATAGAATCTTTTATGAAAAGAGAATAGGCGGGTCTTAGTACAACAGAGGGGTATGCATGTCCGAGGAATCTACCTTATATGGCTATTTATTATTTCGCAGATATAGTCGCTTACAGAGAACAAATTGTCCAATCCAACGACTGAACGACAAAACATGCTGGTTTACTACATTTTATCACAGACACGTGGCTTAGGCCAATTTAAACATTATCTCTACTACATTTCAAATTTTTAAGGGTCAGCAAAGGCTTTTTACATTTGATAATACGTACGGAACCTCAGTGTTTACCGTTTTAGGTCGAGAAATTCACAATGAAACGTGTATTCACTGATTCTCGGAAATATGTGTAGCCAATTGCCCAGCGACGCTTTACAAGACTATGAAATTATACAATGTATATTTATTTAAAAAAAATGT
Source organism: Saccostrea echinata (assembly GCF_033153115.1). Lineage (NCBI taxonomy): Eukaryota > Metazoa > Mollusca > Bivalvia > Ostreida > Ostreidae > Saccostrea > Saccostrea echinata. The sequence goes on from NW_026889763.1 coordinate 19,265,672, forward strand.
TTGTAATTATGAGCAGGGAAATTGTAGATTCGTGTCTAATCTGTGACTCAAATGAATAAAAAATGTTTATCGGAAAACAAGAAAAAATTATGCCTTTTTTCCAAGCATTAAATTTCTGTAGAATTTCTGTATTACTCACTCGTAATGCAACTCATTTACCTGATTGGTCGGTTAGAAAGTCACGCTGGTGCCTCGATTAGCATATATGAATTTATTCTTACGTCAGAAAAAAATGTGTCGTCGATCTGTTCGTAATGGGGAAGACCAGCCAGATTTTACGTTATAAACACATTTGAGCGCAGTTAGGTACAATTTTCTCCTTTCACATATAGGTAGATTTCAATAAAATATAGCGACCATCCAAATGAGTAAAATGTCCCTACTTGCGCTTGTATATTTTAAGGGCTTCAAAAAGTGGTGCGGGGCCAAAATTCTTTTTTTTTTTTTGTCATTCATATTTTTATTTCCGTCATAACATGCATTTTTAAACAAACATTACAAAACTACAATAGAATGGCATAAAAACAAATATTCTATATGATAGATAAAAGAGATCCATTTGAACAATTTTGAAAAATAGACAGCATTTTTTTTTTTCGTAACCTTCACTGACTTAAAATGTTTTAAAAAAAATTCAAGAAGAAGACGAAGAGATTGTTAGTTATTTCTGCAGTCAGTTTGGTGGTTATATACATGTAGACAGTTTTCATAGTGTAAAGCCCTCCCGCATTCTGATATAAACACCCTCCCATCCAAAAAGAAACTTCCGCTTTTTGAAGCCCTAGGATATTAAAATAAAGACATACATTAAATTTACATATTTCACACTCTTATACTTAACAAAACGATAATATGAGCATAGAATGTTTAATTCATAAGTTAACTGCAACTCAATCGTCATTCTTAAAAATAGCAGTGATATTTATCAATGAAAATGTAGGTCAGATTTCTCCACGTAACTGAGTGTATACATGGGTATCGGAGTCACTGAACCGGGTAATCTATTTTTTTTAGCATCACAAAGGGGAATTCTTTGATATATATAAGTTTTGTCTTACTTCTAACCTCTGGCGGCATTACTAGACTGAAGCTAGCAGCCAATAACAGCAGCCATTAAGCCCGTAGAAGCTAGCAGCCAATAAGGAAATTCATTAAAGGACTGAGAGTACTCTGACGCAATGCTGTTTAATGCCTCATTTTCGACAATTTATAATTAATAATTAGATAATTAATGCAACACTTAATTATTTAATAATTCAAACACTTGGAGGCAGTTAAGCTCACCTGCATAAGGAAAATTATGCGGTTTCAAAACAAATAAACAAACAAAAAAATGTCACCATCTTTGACCGCTTAAGAACAAATCAACATCTTAAATAGGTTAAGCACTTCCGGGAGAATCCCTTTTAAGCTCTTTTATGGGTCTCAGAAACATGATGGTGCCAAAAGGCTAACCTGAAATTTGCTTACTCCTAATATTTACATTGAAGAGGGTTTGAAGGTAATTTAATCTATTTTAAGTTATTATCCTTGAAGTGTGCTTCGAACAATTACTGGCACAAGGTTAAGGGTCCACAGGGCTATTATATACGTCATAAAAATTAGGCTGAAGTGGTACCACCAAGTGGTGTCAAGGGCGGGTTACATATTTCAAGCAGCTATTATACCTCTTATCTTAGAAGTGTGCTTGAAATCATTACTGTGGCAAGATAGAAGATTTCTAGGATTATCATTTCCCGCAATCGGTGTGAGGCTGTAGTGGCACCACCAAGTGGTGCCAACGGTGGGGAACATATTTCAAACTTTCATATTTCAACCATCATTGACCATTAGAACAAACTAACACTAAACTGGTAAAAAGTTAAGGGACTTAGGGAGTATCCCTTGTCAAATTTTTGACAGGTTCCAATGACTAGAAAAGGCCAATTAGGTAACCTGAACTTTGTTGTTTTTCACTTTGTCTATTGATATACGGATTAAAAGTAAAATGTTATACCCCTTATCTTTGAAGTGTGCTTCAAATCATTACTGGGGCAAGGTAGAGGGCCCCTAGGACTATCATTTCTTGCTATCAGAATGGGGCTGTAGTGGTACCACCAAGTGGTGCCAAGGGTGGGGGACGTATTTCAAGCATTCATTTTGAAAGCATCTTTGGCTACTAGAACAAAGTAACACTAGTGAGAGGTTAAGGACCTTAGGGAGAACCACTTGCCAGGTTTTTGAAGGGTCCCTGGCAAAGGAAGGGGCCAATTAGCTAACCTGAACTTTGTTGTTTTTTACTTTGTGTTGTAATATATGAGTTAAAGGTTAGCTATTATACCCCTTATCTTTGAAGTGTGCTTCAAATCATTACTGGGGCAAGGTAGAGGGCCCCTAGGACTATCATTTCCCACTATCAGAATGGGGCCGTAGTGGTACCACCAAATGGTGCCATGGGTGGGGGACGTATTTCAAGCATTCATTTGGAAAGCATCTTTGGCAACTAGAACAAAGTAACACTAGTGAAAGGTTAAGGACCTTAGGGAGAACCACTTGCCAGGTTTTTGAAGGGTCCCTGGGATAGGAAGGAGCCAGTTAGCTAACCTGAACTTTGTTGTTTTTCACTTTGTTTTTTAATATACGGGTTAAAGGTCAGCTATTATACCCCTTATCTTTGAAGTGTGCTTCAAATCATTACTGGGGCAAGGTAGAGGACCCCTAGGACTATCATTTCCCGCTATCAGAATGAGGCTGTAGAGGTACCACCAAATGGTGCCATGGGTTGGGGACGTATTTTAAGCTTTCATTTTTAAATCATCGTAGACCCCTAGAAGAAACTAATACTGTTGATTGGTTGAGGATCATTGAAATATTTTATCGGGTTCTCTCGGACTTGATGGGGGCCAGTTGAACTTTGTCGTTTATTTACATTGAATATTGAGACACGGATAAAGATAAGTTATTATAAGACTTTTTTTGAAAGTGGATATGCATCATACCGTTAGTAGGGCATAGTAGGTGGCGTATCGGGCTATCATTTGCCGATATTATTTGCTCAGATTAAGACTTTGGGGGAACCACCTAGTTGTGCTTTGATTGAAAGCCCTTTTGAAGTATTTATTTTTCGCAAAATTTGAACACCAGATTAAACCAACACAAGGGAAGGATAAGGGATCATAGGGAGTATTCCTTTTCAGTTTTTGGAGGGTCTTTAAGACTGGACATTGCCAATATTCTCATAGAATCTTTATTTTTTTCTTGTTCAATTTCAAGAAAAGATTCGTCTATTACCCCTTTATATTTGAAGTGTGCGTGAAAGCACTTTTGTGGCAGAATGGTGGGGGGGGGGGGGGTCTTATCATTTTCGCTTTTAAGTTGAAACTGTAGGGGTTCCACCAAGTGGGTTGTTTCAGCATTTTTTCTCTCAACCATCTTTGAATAATGTAACAAACCAACACTAAACAAGGGTAAGGGATCGTAGAAAGTGTCCCTTGTTATGTTTTAAGAGAGTCTTTGAGGCAATTATCTCATCCGAACATCGTCACATTTTAACATTACATTGGGAGATGAGGTTGTTCATTTACTCAGGTGACTTATTGCTATATGTTTTTGTCTGTTGTCATTTGTCGTCCGTCGTGTGTTATATTTAAACATATTCAGCTTTTTCTGTGTGACTTATATCAATTTTAATCAATTTTGGTATGTAGCATCTGTGAGTAAAATGGGAAAAGAAAGTTGTGAATACATGTTCCTGGCTCTTTGGAGCCGAGGTATGTCCAAGACAAGATGTAGTTACGATATCGACAGATTAATTTTTCATAGTTTGCTACAATATTTCTTTTTTCTTGTTCGTATGTTAAAATATACTCACTATTTACAAAGCTTTTCTTACTGTACATATCCACGATATCGCATTGATATTGAATCATGATTGTTCAATGGATTTTGGTTACCTCCCTCAATGTTATGTTTCCTGAATGCTCTCATTTTCTGAGGTTTCTCCTGTAGTGTCGATATCATCGATATCATTTCGATGTCGAATCATGTTTGCTCAAGCATTTCAAACTGCTGTCCTTGCCATTATGTATGTATGTCTTTGTTTAAATACTTTAAATTTAGGGAGATTGTACTTGCTATCGATATTGTCGATATCGACGATATCGTATGTATATCAAATCATTTTCGACATCATTCTTGTGGCTGTATTTCTTTATGCAACATTTATAAACATTTCTGATTATTAAGTTTGCCCTAATGTCGAAATCGTACCGATATCGAATTATGATTCCGCAAGCCATAATATTTTTACCAACGCTCACCCTTACCCAAAACCTTACCCTATCCCTAACCTCCTGAAAAAAAACCCCTTGCCCTTTATTTGTCATCCTTATTTATTTAGATATTTATGCCAAATAATGAATACACATCGACACCATACTTGCGTCGTTCTACAAATGTGTTATTCCTCAATTTGGAAATAAATTGTACAGATCTGTATCGATATCGATGATATTGTCGATATTAACGGTGTCGAAATAAAACTAAGTTTATCATTTATCCAGTATTTCCAATTCCATAGTAATGATCAGGATCGATAGCATTACGATATCGACATTATATTGTCGATATCGACATCAAATTTGTTGGAACCTGAGGGGTGGAGTAGTATAAGAAGCCTGGTCCGCTGGGTGTTTTGGGTCCGCATAGCCTCGCTGGCTGGGTCTTTTGGGTCCGGGTCATTTAGATCCCGCAGGGGCGAAAGATCCGCCCCCCAGATCCTGGATAGGCGGGTCAACTGAGTGCACTTTTTTGCCCCCCCCAATCCTGGATAGGGGGTCAACTGAGTCCACTTTTGTTCCCCCAAGATCCTGGATAGGGGGGTCAAGCTAGTACATTTGGTGGATATAGGGGGGTCAAACTAGTGCTTTGAATCTAGTATTAAACAAGACGTTTGATCTACGTTTGTGCGTCTTCAGTATACACAGGCAATACACACAAAAAAACTTGGCAGCGATTCAAGTATACCCATTGTGACCTCATGTGTCATTCATACAGCCAGCCAGCTTCTCTCTCTCTATTTTCTGAAAACCGAAAAAACAACACAGAAAAGTTTTTAAGATGATTTATTCAAAGTAAAAAAATGTACATAATCACTTTTTCTACTGGAGTTTCAGTGGCTGCTTCTTATTCTCATTGTTAGGATTTTCCCTCACAGTGGTTGGAATCAGGTTTTTGTCCTGTTGTTTAATCTTGTTTTCCTGGACTTTTTTTATTTTCTACTTCTTTAATGTCACTCTGTTTAGGCTTTTTCTTAACTTCTGTGTCTTCTTTTTTCTTGTAAGGGCCTCTCACTTGGATGCTACTCATTTTCGCCTCCATCCTATCCATTTTCTCACTTAGATTACAAATCTCATTAGTCACCACCTCTCTAAACGGGTCATACAGGGTGTTAATAATTCCATCCAAGGTGGTGGTTAACACATGGATACTGTTAATAATTCCATCCAAGGTGGTTAGAATACCAATTAAAGTCCTCTTTGTTCATGGCCTCTTGCATCTGATAGAGCCCAATAGGATCCCTTGTGTCCTGTTTAGCATAACCAAGTTCTCCTGCATTCTGTGGTGGAACAGGATTCGACATTGCTTCTGTCATATTAACCTCTGTCTAGTTTGAAGTGCTGAGTCTGACTAAAACACTGATCCTATACTCTCAACTCTGGTTTATATACCTTTTCTGGCCTTGCATGATGACATCATACTTGGCAGCGATTCACAGTCTAGACAAACAACAAGCTCAATTTTAATGGATTTATTCAGGTAAATCTACAATCTCTTGGAATTAATTCTCTCTTCAGTTTCTCTTTTCAGGTTTCAAAGTCCTATATTCTTCATAATGACCACCTTGTATGTAAAGTGTTCTTTCCAATTCTGGTGTGCTGTGAGATATATCAAAATTGTTAGGCCATGAATGTTTTTATACATGTATCTCTCATGGGTCCAGTGTTTCATTTGAATCCTCTCACATGATGAAGTTTTCCCGTTTCTGGATGCATTTCTTTTTGTAAGATCAGGTATTAATAATCACTTCTAATGATTTGATCTATATCCCATGGTGGCACCCAGTTAAATCAAATATCCAATTAGTGGCTCTTCTAAATCGGTTCTTTTTAAATTTGGCAATATAATAATTGCCTGGATCTTCTTTATGTTTGTTCTCATAATGAGCTTTAATGTCTTCCAAGAGTTGAGTTCTGGGTTCCATGATTAATCCTTCTGTCTTCTCCAGACTCATGTTTGAAAATGAAATTTTTCCCCTCACCTTTTTATATAACAAGCCCACAATCTATTAAAAAAATTACTCAGATTCTAGGCTGAAGGTTTTAACCTTAAAGCTGGTGTAAGATGATCTAATTGCATGGAATTAGAAATTGTTGGTGTTTCTGCTGCCAAGGATCTTCTTATGAGTGCATGGGGACTGCGGTGAACTTTCTTATGTTTTTAAATGTGTTAAAAGAACTAAAGAGCATGACATTTTTTTTTTTCATAAAAGGTACCCTTTAGTAACATTTCTATGATTTTTTTTTTTGGTTCTTTTTCATCAATTATCTAGTAATTTATCCCTGTATTATGTCTCCTTACATCACTTAATTTGTATGCTCCTAAGATCTAAGATTTGTCAATATATTGTTTTCATCCTGTCTCTTTGGTTATTTGAACTGGTACCTTGGCCAAATCTTTTGAAATAAACAACAAGGAGACTTCAGACCTGACACAAAGGATGAGCAGAGTGTGCATCATAATCTTGACCAAAGGTCATTTATCAAGGTCAAAGTCACAGCAAATAGACCTATGAACTTTTTGTCAGAACACATAATTTTGTAATAAAAAAAACATTGGAAACTCACTATAGACACAAAGGTATATTACAATCAGTTTATGTGTTATGATGAAGGCCCAAGCTCATTTTTCACAAAGTCAAAGTCAAAACAAATGGCAGTGTGAAATTTTTGTCTTAGTTCATATCTTTGTTATAAACAAATATTAGAAGTTTACAAAGTTATATATTATGATCAGAGGGTGTGTCATGACACAAGGTCATTTTGACAAGGTCAATATCAAAAGTTTCTCATTACTTCTCATTAATGTGGGCCATGCTCGGGACAATTATGTTTCTCAAACACACCAGAGGTTGAGTCATGACCCTAACACAAGGTCATCTGGACAACATCCTGTCAGATAAATTAACCCATTACAATGGGGTCGCACTTAGGCATTTGTATTTCTCAAACACATCTTGTTTTCCTTGGTATAGTTCTATTACTTTAAAAGATTTTCTTTTAATATAAAATCTGAAGACTTTAAAAATATAATAAAGCATGATATTCTATGTGCAGTCAAGCTTTTAAGTTAGAAAATATGTTAAGACAGATTATCTGGTGTTACTTTCTGGGTTTTTTTTTTAGGTTGGATATTTAAACTGTCATCCACTGCTTTCTGTATACCCGTTCAACTGATAAACATCATCTGTACAGTGTATTCATACATTCATAATCTGCTCTCCTTTTTATCCTTCACATACTGTCAGACACTGGACTATGGATATAACTTAAGGTGTAGTCAAATCAAAGTATTGAAAATATGATTTTCTGATAGTATGAAATCTAAAAACTAATTCTCACAGACTTCAAAGTATCTACATGTAAGTTTTGTTTTGATCAATTCATTTTGAAAACAATTGTTAAGTATGAAATGTATACATTTAACTCTTTTATTTTCATCTTATTTCTACAACCCCCTAGAAATCACACAGAAAAACACATGTTAAGAAGCAAGCTTTGATGAAATTATTACTTTCCTGGAATTGTAAATATAATTTGTGTGTGCGTTTGTTTGTGTATGTCTTTATTGTAGCCTATTTTGAATTTAAAATTTGAAATATAATTTAGGTCTCATTAGGATCCCACATTAAGATGCAGGTGCCCTATAGTCTGTGATGTATTATCTTCTATATTTTTTATCATCTCATAGACTTCATACTTACTACATATAGAATGATTTGAGGAATACACTTCAGTTGTTTGGGACATTTAGTCAAAGGTCAAGGTCAAAGCATGAGATTATTGATATGACTAACTTTGATAATAATTTGTAACCTACAAACTTCACATCAGTAGTGCATAGGTGGAGAATGAATAGAAGATGTCTATAGATTTTTTAGATCATTTTCCTCAGGGTAAAAGCCAATTGCTAAGATTACTGATATGAGCGTTGTGATACGATAACTTAAACATTTTGTAATAACTTATAAACTTCATATCCATTATATGAGTTTGAAAAATTCTTTGAAAAAGACATCTTGAAATTTAAATCAATTGCACAATGGTCAAGATTATTTAAATGACTATTGGCATGCAATACCTTGGAATTCTTTTTTATGTAAAATCTTTTTAACACTACATAGATAAAGGCCGGTAAGAATAATAAATGTTTTGAACTAAGGTCAAGGGAAAAGGGTTAAGACTGTTCATACATGTATGACTATTATTCAAGTGGTACATGTACAGTACAGCAACTCTGGTAATTTCCACACATAGATAGATAGATAGATAGATAGATAGATAGATGATAGATAGATATAGATAGATAGATAGATAGATAGATAGATAGATAGATAGATAGATAGATAGATAGATAGATAGATAGATAGAAGACTCCTATAGATTTTGAGATCTTCATTATAAAGTCAAAGTCAAAATAATTTAATTTCACATGAACACTCCATAGAAAGGAAGTCTCTTTCAACATGCACAGTTCGTATTCACAAAACAATTAATAGAGACTCCAACAAATTAACTGGCGAGTCCTGTCATGACTTTATCATTTCTGTTGTAATCAAATTATGAGAGCTGCATCTTTGTTACATGGTTATAATTCTTTAATAGGGCACAACACTGGAAATTCTTGAAAATCTTTTTACTGTTCATCTGAGTATCAGGGTTTGACAGTATTTATCATAAAATTTCCAAAAGATTTTTAAAAGACAGGACATGCACTTTCTTCTGTTTGAATGTTTTTCTTAACAGATATATATCTTATACCAAAGGAAAGCAAGCACAAAAGGATGATTTGTAATATTCTACATGTGCTTCAGGTAGACAGTTTTTGGGAGTTGAACTATGTTCAATCTCCCTTGGTCATCACGCACTTTTAATGCGCAGTATTTTGTATTGATTATATAGTGACCGTCAGTGTATTTAATAGATACTTCTGTAAAAATCCGCCATAAAATAATCCGTGTAATTTTTTGGAACTTATCTAATTTAGATAATTAATGTGTAAGTAAATGCAATGATATTGTATTAAACTTACTTTGAATATTAGATTTCGATCAAATTAATATTGATATATATGCAAAAAAGGTTGTCGTTTGTGGCACAGCGTCACCTGTAAACACTAAGAGGGAAAAGTACGACAACTCTGCACAAGAACTATTGACACTGAAGGGAAATATCTTACGATGACACGAAACCTTTTTGCATTGTCTGACGCGCAGTAAAAACTAGCTCACAAGCAATGTTATTCATATTTTTGTCTAGCGCGGGAAATTGAACTCTTACCACTAGTGATTGAACAATTCCAATAATATATCTGATAGTTTCTGCTGATTGATTAGTTACAGTCTTATAGCAGGAAGAAATACGTTATTCACGCAATTACTATATAGACGTAGAAGTAGATATATGTCACCCACCCCCCTTATTTTTTTTTTTTTTAATTTTGTTTTTTAAGTACATGAAAAATTCCAATTTGATTGACATTTTCACTTTTCAATTTAGCAACTTTATTATTGATACCTGTTCCTGTTGCATATACAAAGTGTACTTCGGGTGCTCTGTTACAATTTCCATTAAGGATAAAAGAATCGAACTTGCATATTTTAAGCTTTATGATCCGATCACTTTAATCTCAGAAAATTATGATTTACCATCATCATTCATTTACAGTGTAAAAGTTTCTTACTTTCGGACAATTACACATTCTAGTTCGCATCTGTTCAAGAGAAAAAAAACTGGAAGGTTAATTTTTTTTGTCGTACGACAATAAATACGACTGGTGATAAAGCACATTAGCACTAACTATGATATTTTCGCTTCAGTCGTAAACATGAGATTTTACGAGTGCATATTAAGAGTTGTGGAACTGAATATTTTGACGAAATCGGTACACAAGAGAAGAGCAGCGGCCAGAAGCAGCTTTAACTTATGTAAAAATTTGCTTTTCAAGCCTTATGTACAAGTCTAATATTAAATACAAACGGTAAATGCCGTATTTAAAAAAATGTGAAAACTAATTAGAATGCACCACTTTATTTCGTATTTAAACAATATTCATTTAAAATTAATTGGTAGCAAGTTTGTATGAGTGATACCTGTTGTATTATACATATTATACTGCAGGTTCTTTGCCATGGTGCTTTCAAAGCGTTTTTTATATTCATGTTTCATGAATTGAATAATAAATCCCTCGTTTTCCTATTAAACATCGAGTTCGATGCCGTATGATGTTCTAGAAACTCTTTCAAGATGTTACGTTTGATAAAAAAAAATAAAAAAAATAAAACAAACGATTGCATGTTGTCAGTTTATTAAAAATTGCTAACCACCACCGTGCTCTCTTTCTTTTCTATTTCACGGATGTTGATCGAAAACGAAAGTGGATATTTAATTACATTTACGATAATAACTACTTGAATCAAATCTAAATATAGTTTACGGGTGCAGGCGTTTCGGAGTTTATTTGTAAAATTTATTAATTTAGAATAGATGATTTGGAGGGGTTTGGATGGGGTCACAATAGGGGATCAAAGTTTTACATTAGACTATGTATGAACAAATCTTTCACAATCCTCCTATTAAGATCAGACGACACGTTCTTCAAAAATATATAATTTGATATTGAATTTCTCTTTCTTTAAGAAACCTCCTCACAAAATATTAGAGTACTTTACCAGGCATTTGTGCAAGATACAGAATTCAGGATGGTATTTCCTACATAATCTTACAGGAAATTACTTGAATTGCTCAAATCACAATTTTTGGGTCATATATTTTTTCCAGACAATTTAAAAACTGTTTTGATATCAGAAGATATTGATAATTATGAAAGATTTTGGTATATTATGAAGACATGCAAAATCAGACATTTGTGGAAGGTGTCGTCAGACTTCAGAGTAACTGGGCCATAAAAGATGAGACTTATGTTCAAGTTTTCTGACATAATGCAGATTCTAGAGTGTTCAATTCATGGCCCCCAGAGGTAGGATGGTGCCTCAACAGTGCACCAAAGTTTTATATGGAATATTTTTGGGGGAAAAATTGATAAAATCTTCTCAAGAACCATTAATATGCAAACATTTCTATGTTGTGTGGATTCAATTTTTTTTTAATTATGGATTTTGGGTTAGAAATGGCTACAGCTGAGACTAAATTTGAATGCATGCATTCAGGAAAAAAATCTTAATCATAACTGCAAGACATTGTTTATCAAATTGATTTTAAAGCATGCCCATGTTGTGTGCATTCAGAGACCCCTTAGAGCTAAGTTTGGGTCAAATTATGGGGTCATATTTTTTCATGGGAAAAAGAAAAGGGAAAATCTTTTGAAAAAATCAAAAAGAATAGCACGGCTTAAGCTACTCAGATGAGTGTTGTTGTCAATGGGTCTTTCCTTATATGCTATTGAAATAATATTTAATGTTTGGAGTTTTAACACTATATAAATATGCAACAGTTGATTTGTATCTAAAATCATAACAACATTCTTCACTACACCCCCACTCCCAGTGATATCACTTTTAACTGAATTTTCGGAATGTTCGTCGCCCGCGTGGCGCGGTGGTTAGAGCGTCTGCTCTAGAGTCGCGGAGTAAGGAGCTGATCCTTACGTCGCGGGTTCGAATCCACTGCGGGACGTGGAGATCGGTCATTCCGATGAGACCGTATAAACCGAGGTCCCATGTCGCAGTAGGTGTTGGCACGAAAAAGATCCCTCACTGCTCAATAACCCTGAGTGCCGAGTATAGGTATAAATTTGCAGCCCTCCACCGGCAAGTGGTGGCTTCTCCATTTGAGTGAAAAATTCTTGAGAGGAACGTTAAACAACAAACAAACACAATGTTCAACTCTCATGAGTGCTTTCAGTACTTAGATTAAAGTCTACCCTGACATTTATTTTTGCATTAATACATTTTGATCGAAATTTTTCATAACTTAAGAAAGTAGTTGTACACTGTACTGTGTAAAGTGGTTTGCTAGAAATCTTGTATACTTATGCTAAAGTTGTACATGAGGTGTTATGCATATTACATAATTATGTAATAATTTCATCACAGGGGTGTTCGGCATAGGGCATCTATTGTGTTTTTATCTACAATTTATTTGCCTATGTAAACAACAATTTGACAACACTCATTCAGGTCAAAGATCATCAGATTTTCTGCTATACCTATGTTGTCTAAGCACTTTTGCTTGATGGGCTTAATATACATGTTGGCCATGTATATCTTATCACCTCCATTGATTTTTCACGTCAAAGGTCAATGGGGTTTCTGTTACACTAAAACTTCTTATAAGGAACTCTGAGAGAATTTTGATTTGTAAGGAGTAATTTAAGAAATTCCCTGTTCCTTCTATAATATATCACTGAATGCAAAAGAGCTTAAATAAAGAACTCAGTTATGCATTCTCAATCACAGGTAACAAAAGAATTATTCCCCAAAAATATCAATTTCATTGCATTATTTGTGTATATAGTGAACTCTGCTCAAAGCAGAGATTTTAAGTAGGTTTCCTCATTTTAATCGAACACTTTATATCTGTAAACTCTTTTTAGTATCATTGGTAAGCCTATAAGTATATCCATTAGTATGCATGTGTACTAGTTAATATGCATATTATATAATATTAATGTCGAAGAATACACAACATTAATATGTAAAATGGCTATAAAGTATATAAACAATTTATACGGTATTTTGCATCCATTAAACAATCCTTCATGTACCTTACGTGTTACAATTAAAAATACAACTAAGCTTTCAGACCCTCATGGTCAATATTTCCTGACCAATCAATTTTTTCCTTGAATTTTTCCGACACAAGTGTTTTTTCTATCTCCGGTATATATTCCAAAATACTGTCATTTTGAATGAAATAGTTCTTAATTTCTCCCCCTTGCAGACATTTCACAAGTTCTCTGAAATTTTGATTGAGCAAAAGTTCCTTATTTGTCTCAGAGAGGTCTTTGTGTTTATAAAAAAAAAATCCAAGCATAAACATCTTTAGATGATAACTGTAAATTTTTTTTTTCAATTCCTGGACTTTCGGTTTTGATATTTTCCTTTATTTTCTTTAGAATTTTAATGATTGTATTTTAGACACCGTTGTCACTATCTTCAGCCTGGTGAATTAGTTTCTTATCGGCATGTGAAAATGACAACCTCCAAAGAAGTTCTTCATCTGCTTGTTATATGTAGGAGAGGGTTTTGCATCACAGTGAAAGAAAAAGATTGTCTCGTTTAACATAATGTATTGGTACACGAAAATATCTTTAAATTTCTAACGGTTCATTTTTTATATGGAATGCTATGTTCTATTGATTTCAATTTTTCTGAACAGAGACATACTAGTATAGTATTAAAAGTATGATATGTGTCAGAATAGTATTTTTTTTAATCAAAAGCAGAAAAGCTTACTGTTATAATAATCTTAAATAATAGCAAAATATGTAAGTTATATCCTTCTTACCCCCTGGAAACGTCTTCGTGGAAACATTTCATTGTCTTTCTAGCATGATCATCACTTAGCCAATTGGCATGGAGTTTGGGGACAATCCATCTATTTTAATGGCTGAACTTGATCAATGTCGATTGGTGGTTTAACACAACCTTGCAAGTCATAATTATATAAAGCACAGCGAAAGCTGGACTTTCGGAAAGATGCAGTTTTCCTGGGGAGAGAGAGAAAGAGTGTAATTTTTCTTTTATGAAACTCTTTCATTAAAGAAAACTTCGTAATAAGGAAAGTTAAGAATCAGAGAGAACAATATGAATACTTCTTTTAAAAAGTGGATATTTAAATAAAGGATTTAGACATTAAAATTCAAAGTCCACAAAAATACCCTTATAAACAGTGAACAACAAAAACAATATTTGAATGGGCAGAAACTTTCGATGGACGATTAAAAACTTACTTATGGTTCTTCTGGCTTCATGGAATCTGGACTTGCAATACACTTTTTCAAAAATTGGAACATCTTTACTTTAAAAGATTCGGGAACAAGATAACCATCTTTATTGAACATTTTGTTATTTACACGTTTACATTACATTTACATATGGATTTTGGGTAGTTGAAAGTCCAATCTTTGGTTCTTGGAGTTTCTCTTTGCATTGTAAGAACTCTTTTCATCTTTTCTATCTTTGCTGCCGATTCTATGCTGTGCCTATTCTCTTAAATAAAGTTCTGTTTTTTTCAATCCTCATGAAGTACATATACTTTTCTGAGGGTGCATTCTGGACATGTGAATTTTGAGTCCATGTTCATTTTTAAAATCTCTTTTCCAGCATATTCCACATGTTAGGTTTGGATGCATTTTTGACAAATGTATAGTCAACCCATGCTAATTTTTATATATTTTACACTTTGTTTTGTGGTAAACAGGTCTATAATTGTATAAGAGGACACACTGGAGGTCTGAAAATCATTTTACAGTTCAGCCATGATCTAGTTACGAGTATCAGGGTTTGACTGTATTTATCATAAATTTCTTAAAGATTTTTGAAAAGATATGACATGCATTTGCTTCTGTTTGAATGTTTGTTTATAGATATATTTATTATTCCAAAAGAAAACAAGTTCAAAGAGATGACTTGTAAATTTTATGTTTCAGGTGTACAGTTATTTTAAGTCTACCCTAAAACCACAAGATTTTTTTTAATTTTGCAAATATACAATTTAATGAAATAACTTTTTGTAACTTTGAAAGTGGTTATACTGTGTATGTAAAATGGTTTGCTTTAAAGAATCTTGTATACTTATGCTAAAGGTGTACATGACTTGTTTAATGCCTATTACATATGTAACCATTTCATTACAAGAGTGTTTGGCATAGGCCATCTATTGTGTTTTTGTTTGAAATGTATTTGTATATGTAAAAGTCAATACACTATAAATTACTATTTGAGAATACTTTATTTATTTAGAATACTTATGAACAGGGATGGGGTAATGGTAATGTATAATGGTAATTGACAGTAATTAATTTCAAATTTCGATGTAATTGAACGTAATGTGTAATTAGACAAATTTTCAATTACATGTAATTGTAATTTAATTAATTTCAAGAAATTGCATGTAATTCACAATTACTTTTCAATTACATTCAATTACACTGATGTTTAATGAATGAAAAATAGCTCCCCCTTCCCACGTACACACTATTCAAGAGAGCTTAACTGACATTTTGGACAAAATATTTTGATGGTTATTTTTTTTTTAAAAGGATATTACATATTTTCCCTTTTTAGTGAATTGCTGTTTCCTCTTATTAATTTTTTTTAAAAAAACTTTTGCATCAAAATAATCTCCCTGTGTTTAATTTACAAATAAAATTAATGATTATGATCAAGTTGTTTATGAATTGACAGTTAAAATACCTAGTCCAATGGCTTCTAATCTTTTGTTTGCCATACATGTATGTGTTTATAACTTGTGTTAGAAGTGAATAACAGGTGCTAATTAATGCCCTAATGTCATGAACATACTGATACTGATTTTTAATAGATATTTAACACATATTTTGACTTTGTATTTATGGTAGTTTGACATACAATATGTCAAATACCAACATTTTGAGATAGTTTAGAATGCTGAAAAGGAACCATCAAGGCAAAATGCATCCATTGTTTTACATAAATATATCAGAAAGTTTTAAAATGACATCAAATTTTGTAACACATGAATTAACTAGGTAAAAACATGAGTAAAATTGATACTAGTCAGTATCTATCTATTCCTGTCAAATATGCTCCAGTGGAAAGTTTTTTTCAGTGTGGCAGGAGAAAACCTTCAAACCTGATAGATGTAGGTTAGGTTAGGGGACGCTATATTTGAAAATATCATGAACAATTAAAGCATGTATAAAAAAAAAAAAAAAAAAAAAAAGAAGAAGAAGAAGAAGGTTACATCTGTATCTGATATGAAAGGAACGTTCATGACTATTTTCTTAAAAATGTTATTTGTAATTTAATTAATTACATTCGCAAATTAATTGTAATTTAATCAATTACATATCAAAATCCTTGTAATGGTAATTTAGTTGAAGGTTTTGGGCAAGTAATTGTAATTTTATTAATTACTCTCGTTTGTAATTAACCCCATCCCTGCTTATGAAAGCTAGTATGACAAAGAAAATGATGTTTAAGGTTCATCTCCCCTCTGCTTATTCACATAAAATTTTGCTTTAATGGTTATGATTTTTCAAAAGAAAACTCATTTATGAGCAAAATGCACACAATTTCAGCATACCTTGTGGGGTAAAATTTGACATAAATCACCTTTTGACAATTCTATAGAGGTATAATATCCATTTATCCCAATTAGAGTTATTTCTCTTATCAGAGGGGCGATGAATCTTATACAATGGTATTTGCTATAGCAGTTAATTTCCTCTGCATTTAATCTACATCAATTAGTAGTGCAAAAACACTTTCAGTTATTCAATTCTATATTTTTATTGAATTTCCATAGTAATTGCATTTTGTATTGGAGCATTTTGACACCTGCAAACATTATTTAAACCAGTTATGTTTGATAGATTCAATGTCAGCATATTATTGCTTGTAAAATTTTAAAATAATGGAGCACAAACAAATATACTGGAGGCTTAGAAAGTTAATGTTTCAAATGCACGCAAGTAGGAGGCTTAAAGTTAGATGTTTGGGTAAAATACATGCATTCCATCATGTTTCTCATTATCACAGCTGCAGCATTATGATGTTATCCTGAAAGGTACCATTTTAAATCCTATATACAATGCATGACTAGCCATCCAGCCTATAATGGGTGAGACTTGCATATCATGATTCATGGTCCCTGTAACATTAAATATCACATAAAAAAATATCAATGATCTGCATATGCCTCAATTTCATGCAACCAAAATATAATACCTAAGAAACCCTACATCCCAAACCTTTTTTTTTTGCCACATTGAAGAAAAGGGGTTATATTGCTTCACTCCTGAAAATTTTATTTAGCATGTTTTTTTTTTTCTTTTTTCTTTGGTTGGTAGACAAATAAAATATATTGGCTGTATGATGATTTAATGACAAATATTATTTTTTTCATGTTAACATATCAAAGATTATCTGGCTTTCTGCTATCCCATGTAATGTATCCAACCAATATATCCAGAATTTTTATTTTTCCTTGGCTTGGTCTTAAACCATTGAAAAAAAAGCATTGTTTATGACATGAACATAATAAAGGTTGCAAATAAACTCTACACCCAAACAGTGATGGATTATGGTACTCAGATGACTATGTAACCCATGGTCCTATGGTTTGCAAGCTGTCATTTTTCTTATTTTGTTTAATACACCGAATTTCATCCAAAATATACAATGCTACATAGCGTTGAAGGAGATGATTACTGTTATATTACTGTTTAATCAATTAAAATAAAGTCCACTTTTCATGATTTTGATAAGGAGATTATATTTAATAAAAATCATGTCTCGTCGGGTTGCATTTGACAAATGATGGGAAATGTTGTTTCAGGGTTATATTTATAGTTAACACAGAAATATACGCTGAGTTCTCTTCACATCGGCTCCACAGATGGAACAACACCGGAAGGTGGGAGCACATAATGAACAGCAACATACGTGTCCACAAGGGAGTAAAGCAATTTGTAATTCTCCCTCTAAACAAATGTGACATTTTCCTGTGGCCTGAATCTCTGTAGAGGTTTGGTCTAGTAGAGGTTTGATATGAGGTGAAGGTTTGTATCCGTGCCGGAGTAATTCCTCAATGAACTCCATCATCACCCACTCTCGTCCTTTAATAATATTGATGTAAGGACAATTAGGGTTCCAATAAGCATGTTCTACATAAGGATTGTCTGTAGGATTCCAGATGGTTAAAGTCAAACCACAATGAAAACAGATGGTCTTATCACCCACTCCCCTGTAATAAAATCCCGCTTTGGCTAGGTTGGGTAATAATCCCTTTTAAAGACTCGGGCCATTTATCATCAAAGGTAGCTTTTCTCTTTAAGAGCAGAGCATAGTTAGGGTAAACAGGAAGCCCCTCTGGCTCCCTAGAATGAACAGCCATGACTGAAGTGTTAAAATATTTTTGCCCCCTTTTTATAACCCCTTCATTTTTGGGGTTTTCCCCATAAAATAACAACACATTTTGAAATACAGTTTTTAATAACCATAAGGTAAAGTATTATAATCATTCATTAATTGTCTCTTATCATAGACAATTCTATATTGTTTTTCTAAAGGTACTGTCTTGACTTCATGTTGACGAGTCCTCTGTATTTTGTAGGGATACGAGACTTGGATTTCATCAATTTCTTTCTTGAGCATTTTTTCTAATGTCTCTGGTGACACGATATTGGAGGCCCGATAATTAAGAGTCAATCCTTTGACTTTACACACGGAATTTCCCTTGGCTGTGAGGTAAGCATAATTTTTGGGGCCTCCTGACATGAATTTGATAATGTGGTCCCCGTCTAATTCGTCGGTCCATTCTCCTAAACTGTTCCCGAGGGTAGGATTAAATTGTCCCTCCTTATGTTGGTACACGATACTGTCCGTATCGAAATAAAGGACCCGATTTCCTAAAGGTTGTAAAGTCTCGTAGAGGTGTAATCGGGCATGAGCGGTAGTGAAACAGGCCAGTACCACGTTTCCGAATGGACACTCTTCTACGAATTCCTGTTTCTCTTGATAATTCACCAGCATCATGTCCAATTCCGGGTCCTCTTTATTTTCTAAGAGTTCTATACCTTTGATGTCAATGGTCGAATCTTGTAAGAGTTGCTGTAATTCCTCTTCTTCGGTCAAGTATCGAGTTTTAGGTAATAACAGGCGTTGAGCGAATTTTCCCCACAGGCAATTTAAAAAGAGTTTGGCTATCGTTCTTCGCACAGGATTTTTTTCTATACTTAACAGGTCCATTCTGATCCCTTCTCTTTCTATTACTTTACGAATGTAATCTAGTTTCTGTTCCTCCGTCTGACAATCAGGTGGGAATCCAGAAGCTTCCTGTTTGATCTTTAAGAAGGTATCGATGTAAGATCTGAATAAATCTTTACTACTTTCTGGAAAATGCCAAACCTCGTAAATCCGCTCTAAGGTATATCCCATGTCTAGGGCTTTATGTAATTCTGTAGTCACCCAGGTGCCCGTGAGACTGCGTTCCTGGTCTGTGTGTTGACATCGATGTTTAGTAGTAGAGTCCTGTCGTTCCGCACATGTTCGGCATAATGGAAATAATAACTTGCCTCCCGTGCGATAAGGTAAAACGGGGTGATAGAGGCCTCGGGGTGGTAAGACCCGACAGTGAATGAGGCCGAAATAAGTTCTTAGGTCCTGGAATTGGTCTGTAATGATCTGAGGATGGCCCAAAGGAAAAGGTCTGTGTTTTAACACGTAAGGGTATAAGGAACAGACGTCCACGTATCTCATGTCCCCCTCCTCACAATACAATCTTGTAGCATTCGTTCGGCCTCCGTACAGAGCTTCTCGGGGGTTCAAAGGATCTGGAATGTCCAGGTGTCGTAAATAATTCTGTAATGCCACCTCTCTTTGTACTTGTTGATCGAAATCGTGTTCCCAGATACTATGTACGGAGTACCCCATTTCCTCTAAGACCGTATTCCTCCTTAAAGTTTCCTCGTGTAATTCCTGGTAAGTAAATTGTGTCCGGTGAGGATGAGTTTCGGTCTGTAGATTCGGATAGCAGGTAGGGCATCCGTGCCAATAGCATCCGTAAAATTCGTAGAAGGTGCGAGTAGCTTCCTGGTATCCATCTACAGTATAACTTCCGATCTTGACTTCTCCCCCGTTTCTAGCATGTCATATGTGAGATCCGCTCTGGTGACTCATCCAGGTTAGCCACCGACAGGCTTTGGCGGAATATTGACGCGCAGGCTGATACCCCATGTTGGGAATGATGGCAATGGTATCTTCGGGCATGAATCCTCGACGGTTAGCTAAACTGGCCGCACTGGCAAAAGTGATGGATTCCTGGAAGGGGTCTACATTGACCAAGGTCTTGAGGGTGGCTTTAAACTGAGCACAGCATCGTCG
Source organism: Saccostrea echinata (assembly GCF_033153115.1). Classification (NCBI taxonomy): domain Eukaryota; kingdom Metazoa; phylum Mollusca; class Bivalvia; order Ostreida; family Ostreidae; genus Saccostrea; species Saccostrea echinata. Next base: position 19,286,037 of record NW_026889763.1, read on the forward strand.
TAAAATATCGACGTCTGAAACACAATAGTCTAAAAATTCCTTCTGGAAATCAAACACTTTTCCGGCTTGTTGTTCGTACCATTGGTAAAAAGCCTGTCGTCCACTTATTGACATGTCGTCCGGATTGTAGAAAGCTGCCGGTGGATAAGGCCCCACATAATTCTGGTTCTGTTCTGTATTAAAAAAGTGAGGGAAATACCCTTTTTTCAGTTCGGTGAATCCGAAAGCAGAGGGCATTTTAGACAGAGCAAAAGGTAAAAAATTATAAGAGTCGATGAATTTCAATCCGCAGATTTGCATGGATAAGATTTTACTGCCGTTCATGATTACCGTAGGTTTCATGCAGGCGGAATGCACCAGGTAATTATGTTCCCCAAACGAAGTTTGGGAACATATTGTTTTTACTCTGTTTCTTATTATTATTATTATTATTATTATTCTTTTTTTCTACTTTCTTCTCCGGTACTTTTTTGTCCGGGAGTGTTCTCATAGAACCACTCATCCGATTGACATGAAACCTTTTTAGGGTTAATAGGCATGTTGTGTAGGTGTTCGGAACGAAGGTCATTTTGTGCGCACATGCATGCACGTGCGCGCTCGTGCAATGAGTGAAATCACTGATATACTTGATGAAGCCGTAACTTTTAAATTTCTTGAGGAATTGCTTTGAAACTCAAAATATAAAGATATATTAGTAGTCTAGACAAGATAACATGGTCAAATTAGCGTGAACTCACGCGCATGCACGTGCGCCCTTCTCTGATTGGCTGATACAAAACTATCAATAATTTCCTTATTTTTTGACAAAATACTTTGAAATTTAGAATATAAGTATATATTATAAGGTGCTACAACTTGTTACATAGGAAATTTCTTGAAAACACATGCATGTAGGTGTGCTGCAATCTGATTGGTTGAAACTTTAAATGTCTATAACTCCCTTGGTTTTCAACAAACCAGGATGAAATTTACGACATGGGTAGGCACATAGAGCTCCTACATTATGATACTATCAAAATTGAATGCAAGGCCATGCATGCGCGTATGCTAATTCTGATTGGCTAATACTTAAATGTTACATCTCTCTTATTTTTCAATGAGATTCTTTAATATTTAACACAAATGTATGTATTGTGAGACACTATAAGAAAATTAATGTGAAAAGATGTAGAAAACATGTGCAAGCACATGCGCTGAAATTTGATTGGCTAATACCCATATGGCTATATCGGAGTAGTTTTCCAATGAAATACCCTTAAAAATAAAGTGCCCATCTATATTACAAAAGTATTGTCTAATTTATTGAAGCTTGTAGGGAATAGGGCATCATAAGGGATTGGGGAGCCGTTTGGGGAACATCTGTAACGGTTCCCGTTACAATTAGCACTAGTTTAAAATGAACTGTCCGTCATATCCTTTGAAATTGTGGGCAATGATGATGGCCTCGTCGTGTAATAAGGCTGAATTCTTATTCCCTGTGTCGGGCTGTAATAACCAGTCCATGAAGTGTTTTAAGGTATCTGGGCCTTTAAACACGTGTTGACGGGGTCCCATGTGTCGACAGTGAGGACAGGGATCTTCTATGGGTAAGTGCCCGCAATGTTGACATACGCGGTGTGCCACACATAAATTAGGGACGTGGATGCCGTTTTCCTGTGTACATTCGAAATCAAAATAAATATAAAACTGTAATGTCTCTTTGCCTTTCTTTTTCTTTTTCTCAGGCTTCAGTTGAACGTAGCACTGATGATCCCTGTCTACAGTTTTCTTACAGATCTTACATTGTTTCTGTCCTACGCAATGATGATGAGGGAGTAATCGTTTAGGCATCCATTTCTCACAATGCTCGCATCGTCCCATTAAACTGCATACCGTTGTGGCCGTATTCTTACTGTGAGGCCGTAAATGGTTTTCGTAGCAAGTTTTGCTCTGAAAAAATCCCTGGCACTGGCTACATTGAATGTGGCTCCCGTCTGGAGGGCAGGGAGTGTCCGTTAAACAAAATGAACAGCGGTAAGGACACTTGGTACGATGGTCTGTAATGTTCCTGTACCCCACATCGCAATGATCACAATAGTATTGATTGCCCGTCACACCTGGCATAGACAAAATGGCATCGTAATGATGATCGTCTAACAGAATATTTAAACAAGTTCCATCTCCGCAGCCTTTATAAATGGGCTCCAAACTGAGTTTAGAGGAGGTGGACTTGAACTGATATATTTTCAGTCGATAGCGAGGGGCTAACACCTGTTGTAATTTCCCCCATTCTTCGGGTCCACAAGGCTGATGAATATCACACCCGGCTTGTTCCATGAGAGCTAGGGCTTCGTTTTTCTGGTCTGAGGATTGAGAATCTCCTAATCTCATGCGTTTCCATGATTTTTCCCAATCGGGTAAACTCTCTGGATTTTCCGGTTTTTGACTGTGTAACCGGGTGACTACAATGGCTCGGGGAAAACACAACACATCCCTAGGATTATGGATCTGAAGGATGGATCGTTTCCCTTTCTTAAAATTCCCCTTATTGACCATCAGGTGCTTGGTATTCTGTCCACCACTGCCTTCTGGATATTTGACGTGAAACATGTCGAATTCCATAGCGCCGTCTCCCAGTTTAAAATCTTTCTTGGATTGTTGCACGGCTTCTATTTTGTTTAAAATGAGGTCCTCGTTCAAATGTTTACATTGAGTAAACTCGTACCAAATGTCGGAATCCAGCGAAGGGTGGTGAATGTTCAGGCGTACGTAATCGTTAGGGTTACACTGCATTTGATATTTGACATTTTGTAGCATGTCTCTAAATAATCGCCGAACAAAGCCTCTGTTTTCCTCCTCTGGAAATTGTTTAAAATTCACACTGTAGACATCTTCTTTAGCTTTAAATTTTCTGGAATGCCGGGCCTGATTGAGTCTCACTTGGTAATACTGGGAAATGGTTTTTGGTTTCGGTGGTGGTGGTGGTGAATGGGGTGGTGATGGGGATGGTTCTTCTTCTTCAGGTACATTCCTTAAAACCTGTAGGTGTTGGTGTCGGTTGGCTTTGGCTCTCTTTAATCTTTCCAATAATCTTGCATTTTTTTTTCCTGAGAGCTAATTCTCTCTTTCTCTGTCGATAAATAATTCTTTCTAATTCTTTCTCCCGTTTTTTCCATCTCATAAGTTGGATACTATGTAAGTTTCTTTTCATGGCACTGTCAAAATCCATGTTCAGGGGAAAAGAACTGACAATGGAATGAGCTCAACGTCGGAAGAATGCTGTATTTATACAGTGTATGACGTCACAATGCATAGGTAGCTGTGATTTGAATTACTGCCAAGACGTACAGATAACGTACCCAAGATGTACCCAAGACGTACAGCCAAACATATGTAAAACGTTAGCGCGTGCTAAGCAAGACTGAAGGTGTTGATTTTTGCACACGACCCCCTTTTTTCCTCCTTATTCCATAGACTTGGGTTTTTCCAGATTTAACCCCAAATGTGTACTCTGTTGAAGCAGCCATATCCCACATATAAAGGTGAAATCACTGTCAATGCTGGTGGCCCACATTAAAGTCTTCTTTCCTTGTAATATAATGTCAATATTAAATGGAAAATTCAGAATTTCATCAGCACTTGGAGATAAAACTCGCTATATTTACCAACTATGATATTAATTCACAAAATCATATCTTTTACTTTTCAATTCAATTTTAAAATATATATATAAACCTGTGTAGCAAAAAACAAAATTACATGTATCTCTGTGAAATTAATTATCATGATATAATTTACCTGATTTTAACAATCAAATAGAAGAAGTAACTGAGTATTTCCAAAGGAAGAGTAGCCAGGATCAACTTCATAGAGTACTGATTAACTGGTTAAACTGATAGAAACAAATAATATCTTTTATGTTGATGACTGTAGAAATAAAACCATTGTATTAATATGGCGTGAAAAATGCATGTTTAAATACAAGGCAAAAATAATCATGAAAAAATTTATAAATATTTTAAATTACTCCAGAAGAGAAAAGCACATGCATTTTACATGTTATTTATATATAACTAAAAGTCACAAATACCTAATATATACCACATTAACATTATTATCAGAGAAACCATTTAAGCATTAAGGGACTTTTTATAAATAGCAGATTCACTTTTCTTAAATGATACCTGTCTGTACAATATGTAAAAAAAAATACAAGCATGTACACAGTTTCTGAAAAACCAATTCATTACTTAGAAACGAAAGTGAAAATGACATAGTTTCTTATTATAAGAAATAGAAAAGTTGAAGCGTCATACCTTTGACGTTATGAATTTTGGACTAAAAAAATTACTTACATTTTTCTAAATACTAGGGTTTTCTGTGTAAGTATATGCTATACAGAATCGAAACAAAAGTCAATTACTATGAATCTTTCTCTTTTGTATTTTTTTTTTTTTGGTTTACTTTCAAAAGTCTTATTACATTCCTAATATCCCTTTGGTCACCATTTAGTAAGAAAGAATACCCAGGGTGTTCAAACAAGGATCATTTACTTACAATGCACTGACTCAATATATATTTTACATGTAGATTTTTGAAATCACTAACTGCATGAGGTAAAAAAAGAAAAAAAGAAGGGGGATACATATGAGTTAATTTACAGAGATTCTGATCTTTAATAATTTGAGCTTGGTCCATTTCTGTTTTACAGGGATGTTTTAGTATTGGTAAATGAAACTTTCAAGTATGAGTGACACATAAAACAAGAAATTATGCATGTCTAATAAAACAGATCTATATAAAATAAGATATAATTGCATAAGAGGCAAAATATGCTCTGAGTGATTAATATTAGGTCACTGTGATTAAAGTTTCATAGAGATATGATAAAACAACTGAGAATGTCACTTTTTTTGGTAAAAGCATGTACACAATTATTATAAATTGCATTATTCATACCAATTTATTGACTACAGTCTGGATTTTGTAAGATACTATGACCCTGCTCACAAGAATATTTAGAATGTTGGTCCAACATAAGGAATTATGAGATTATATCATAACTTCTTATTTTCACGCCAAAGGACTTATGTTATGAACATTTTGAGGACTCCTAGTATATTTTAGACAAACACGTGTTTACATGAATGTTAAAGCATCGGGTCACATTAAGAAATACACAGTAATCATGGCTAAATGCATAGATGACTTTCATAGAAAATGTAAAGAAAAGTAAGTCAAACTTACCAGAGATCCAAGTCTATACCCAGTATCTATTAAATAAACCAGTGAAATGATTTAATAAATGGCGTATATTAAAACTTAAAAAATTCAGTGTTACTATTTTTCATTGTACAAACCATGTTGGTTTTTGGTGTGTCAAAACATGTAGCTGGAGAGGCTGTGAATGAATGGCATGACGTCACAATAAAGATTTGAATCGCTGCCAAGACGAACACAAGACGTACAAAAAAATGTAAGTAAAACATATTTTTGCACACGATTTCCCCCAAGGGTATATAAAGCAGAGCCGGGAGTATAAGGATCAGTCTTCAGTTAACACTTGGTACTAGACAGACGTTTAAGATGGCAGAGGAAAATTCCATGAATCCACCTGCAACCTTACCAGAGACAAAGAATCTTATTGGAGTTAACGAAAGAAGTTTGATATGTGATATCTTAGAAGAAATGACCACGATAATGCAGGAAATTGATAATGATATGCGTAAGTTTAGAGAGGTGGTGATGCATGAGCTTCGTGATTTTAGAGAAGAGATGAGGAATGAGATTCGTAATCTAGGAATGGAGGCAGACCAGGGAAAAATCCCCATTACTGTGAACAACAAGAGGAAAAACCTTAACACCCAGACAGAGAAGAAGCAGCTGCCACTGAAACTACAGAAGAAAAAGTAAAATTATGTATAATTTGAATAAATCATTCCAATTTTACTGTGTTATAATTTTTTTATACTCAATGTGTGTATTGGTTTTCAGAAAATAGCTTACAGAGGCTTGCTGCTGTGATTGCCATGACGTCATAATGAACAGATTTGAATCAATACCAAGACGTAGTACAAACGTAATGTCTTGCCTTTGGGGTGTGTACTAATTTCCTATATCCCTATATCCCCCTAGTGTACTAGGTTGACCCCCTATCCAGGATCTGGGGGGTGCACTCAGTTGACCCCCCTATCCAGGATCTGGGGGGCGGATCTTTCGCCCCCGCGGGATCTAAATGACCCGGACCCAAAAGACCCAGCCAGCGAGGCTATCCGGACCCAAAACATCCAGTTGACCAGGCTTCTTATACTACTGGGTGGGTTTCAAACTATCAACTTTAATGTAACTTTTAAAAGTCTTTTTTTACTCCTAGACATCAAGCAGTCAGACTTTAAGCATTTATAAAATATGAGAATTACGAACAGTCAAAGCAAACAATACAAAATTGTTAGCAGAGCCACAAGGCCTCTGAAAACAGAGGAGGGACCAGGTGCCTTGGATGAGTGAGCATCCCCTGTCGTCCGGTCGCATCCGTTGTTTGCTCTTCCTCATTATCGGGAAACTGAAGAATTCAGTAGACAAATCAGTGTAAAAGTAATTGACTTAACGAGAGATTGTAGTAGTTGCAATTATAGCCATTGTTTCAACCACAGAATTTTCAAAATATTGTGTATAAACGAGATTCTTTATATCCTTATATAATCATTTTTTTTCCGTTAAATTCTTGCTTATTTTATGAATTCCAATAAGCAATGATACCTCAAAAGCAAACTGTGAAATTCATGGTCCTTAGATTTGGAGTTTTGCTGTAATAGTTGGGCTTTATAGATCATATAGGTAAAGCAATATTCTTTAAAGTCTTCTTCTCTCAGCTATATATTTAGGAGACAAACTAAATGCACAGAAATGATAAGCAAGCGTGCCTCTTCCAAAATTTTGAATTAAGGCCTCTTGGTTATGGTTATATTGTTAGGGTGGGGCTTTACTGGTCATACATGTTTACTGAAATTGCTTCAATTCTTTGAAAATCTTCTTCTCTATTCCTGTGTATTAAGTAGACAAACTGAGGGCATGGTTATTAAAAGAAATAAGGAGGGATGACCTTTCCAAAATTCTGAAACTGGTCCAATGGATCAAGTGTTCTGGTTCTGAGCAGGGTACCATTGATCTTATGAGTAAACTGAGAGAAATTATTTTCTTTTGTTTATTCAGTTTTGATAATTAATCACTGTAAATACTGTAATTGATAGATCAATAAAAATAATACTCAACAAAAAAGTAAAGGGTCATGGAATTAAGTCCACATTTATTTTTTAATACAAGAGTTTTGTTTGTAAGAATAATATTTATTTGGCTGACGTACATTCTGCTTTTTATTTGCACAAGTTCGATTACCGAGTAACCAAAACCACGTGTACATTTACAATATCCCCCTCCCAAAATGAGAAACAGCTGTCAAAGGTCAAGGTAAAGAAATTTGGTGTAAGACTATATTTTTCAGAAATTACAAAAGACTTTGAACTTTGACAACTGCTGACCTTAATTAATGACAACATGCCGCAGAGGCGACATATGGATGTACAGCACAACGGTTGTGCCATAGGCATGTTGCAATTGGGTATGCTCAACGTCAACTGGTTCGACAGTTCAACGTCAGTCAAAGCGTATCAAGGAGGTAAAGGGAAAGGTCCCAAAACACAGGGGAGGGGGGGGGGGGGTTGCAACAAAGACTGTAGTGACAGGCCAAAAAGTACGACAGCCCGTCAGCAGTGTGAAATTTGCTCTTGGCAAAACGCATCGGTTCATGTCTGCCGAAATCTTGAATAGGAAGTATAGGAATGATCATGGGTTGCAAAAACCCACTCAGACGTTAAGAAATAGGATACCTGCAGCAAATTTGCATGTTTACAAGCCAGCATATCTGTCAACGTTTGACTGTAATGCATCGCAATGCTTGTCTTGAGTTTAGCAGTAACCATGAACATTGGCAATTATGAGACCGATTCTGTTCACAGATGAATCCAAGTTTTGTGTGGACTTCCATGATAGTCGTCTCTGTGAGCGGCGCGAAAAAAATTAACAGTACCATAACTATTGTGTTGCTAAGCATAACCGCTTTGGTGGCGGTTCTGTCATTGTTTGGAGTGGGTTATGTTCCGATAGATTACAGAACAGTATTTCATTCGGAATGGTCCTTTAACTGGTCTTATATACAGGATGAGATTTTTCACAACATTGTTTGTCCTTTTACAGCTGCTATTGGTCACGATTTTGATCTCATGGATAGTAACGCAATACCACACAGGGCTCGAGTTGTTGAACAATATATTTCTAATGAAACAATTGAACGAATGCAATGACCTTTATGTTTGCCAGACTTAAACCCAGTAGAACAAACTTGGGATGTCCTTCAGCGATGTGTACGACTGATGTGCCTCCAAAAAATGTTCAGGAATTGGAAAATGCTCCCTGTGAAGAACTGAGCAAGATCCCATTGCAAATGATTAGAACTCTTATTCGTAGTTCTCTGAGGCATTGTCATGCTGTTGTATTAGCGCTTGGTAGTCACACAAAATATTGAAGCATTTGCACAGCGAATTTGATAAAATATCATGACATTAAAAATCTCTATATTTTGCCCATCCATATTGGATTTATGAGACTGTACACTAGGAAACATTCAACTACTAAATGAAATTCATTTTTATACTCGCACTTTCTAAATGAAATATATGAAGATAACGAAACAGTATTCAAGCTCAAAAGTCCATTAAACATTACAAAATAGAAGCATAGCAAACACGGACCTCCAAAACATTAGAGGTGGGATCAGGTGCCATGGAGGAGTAAGCATCCCCTGCCGACCGGTCACACCCGCCGTGTGCTCCTTGTCATGATCGGGAAATAACGGAAAAATCCGACGACAATTCATTCTGTAAATATTGGCCTTACAATTAGTATGAAAAACGTCAGTCAGTATTTGAATCAATGATAAATTGTATTTGCTGACAAGGTCATTGTATCGACAATAGAACTTACGAAATGATGACTTTAAACGAGAGTGCTGATATTCTTGTTTCCTCAACTTGTTTGTCAATAATTTACCTCGTTTTAGAAATTGTACATACGTAGATCATGCTCTTGCGTATCAAATCAACTGAGAGATATAAACCCCTTATGCAGGTGATGAAGGTATATTGCTGCATAAATAAGGGAAGTTGACGATTGAAAAGTTAAAGTCATCACGTTTATCATAAAGCTTAGTTGTTAGATTACCATTAACGTCTTTTCAAGTAAAATATCCAAATAAAAAACAGATGTGTCAGACTCTGTAGTATCTTTTAGCTCATCGGGATACATGTATATCGTATCGACATAAGAATGGAAATAACCATTGTTAATTAACAATACGTCGTCGATATATCTAAATGTCGAATTGAAGGCCACAGCAAGTGTTTTCTTCTTTTCACGTAAAAGATTCTGAACAAATTCTGCTTCATATGAATACAAAATAGGTCTGCTAATAACGGGGAGCAATTGGTACCCGTGGGAATTCCAATAGATTGTTGGTTGGAATACCTGGTCTCCAAACCATATAGATATTGTCAATTAATTAATTTATATATATATATATATATATATATATATATATATATATATATATATATATATATATATATATATATATATATATATATATATATATATATTTAAAGCAGCAAATTAATAAGAGAGGAAGAGAGAAGAAATTTAATATTCGTAACTTGCATTTTTGATAATGTTAGTAGTGAATATTTAAATTTATACCATCCACTTTTGTATTTATTCAGAAACTTCTGCTATAACAATTTTGGGGCAAAATTAATATGCCTATTAATATTTATAGAAAGGAATTACTATTTATTGGGTTACTAATTGCCTGATTCTAGTTAACACGTGTATGTTTTTTAGTCAGAAAAGCTCAATTTAACTTCACGTGGGATGGAAACTGACATAATCGGTTACCAAAATGAAATACATATAATGGAAATTAGATGAATGTTTTCCTACTTTAGTTTTCAAATATCCAAAGATTTCATTTGTTAATTTTTTGAAACGCGAGAAAGTTGAAACCAAACTCTCATGTATGTTTAAATAGTTCGACTGAGATAATAAGACTCCTTTAAAAAAAATCATTGGTGTAACGTATGCTTATATTCTTAGTTTGATATCGGCTGCAGTGTAGATACCTGGCCCCGAGGTTATAAAACGGAGTTTGGAGTTTGAGTTGGAGTATGAGTACGGTAAAAGTTTTATAACCTCGGGGTCTGGTGTGTCAATCTTTGTAATAGCAATGCATTATGAATAATGTAACGTACCATGGGAGAAAATTATGAGTTAAAGTATAAAGGAAACGCATGACTTCGATATTTACAGACTCTTCCTTAATTAACTGAAATCCTGATAATTGGAAAACATGATTTATATTCAATATGTCAGGGATAAATAGTATTCCGGGAAAAATTGTTTTTTTTATATATCAAGAGTCATTTTAATTTCATATACTTAATATCGATTTACACTGTGATCACCTAATAGGAAATCCAATGCATTCAGAGAAAAAAACCGAATATCATCTGATGCTTCATTTACTTCTTTCATTTTAAATTCTTAATATAGCACAAGGCTGGATTTCAGTGAAAACTTCGTGTTCCATATGTGTTCTAGCGATGATAAATTCTTCACAAACAGCTTTACAATTGTCTATATAAAAATTTCATATTTCTTTGAATATTAGATAAACATTCTTAGCTAAAATATTATATTTCTAAATCTTTTGGGTACATTTTTAGAAAGAAAAATAAAGGAATCCTTCTACAAGTTTTTCTTTCTGCTACTGTTTCATGGGGTTGCAGGAAAAAGAAATGGATGTTTTGTCAGTACGAGTTACAAATTTTCCATTCATGATTGTACTATTATATCCCAGTCTCCAATATTTAGCCAATTCTCTCACATAATCATATGATAAAATTACATTGTCTTTACAATAACCTTCTTAGTTCATTCAGTTCATGCGAGCAATTACAAACTAGGAGAAACTGAGACAAAATTAATTTGAATTCTTCACCTCCGATAAAATATTGAATAAGTTGTCTTAAAATTTGCATACATAATGAAGAGGATATTCACGTATGAGGAGTACTTGAGTCTCTGGTGAAGGTATATATGCGGCCGTATGGCCACATACAGTAAAACACCTACAGCCGTTTGGAGGCTCTTTGCCGATACAGCAAAATACTTCTTTGTAAAGTAACGCGATGAGTTGCCGAGTTGAGTACATATTCTCTAATGCAGAGTTCATATACCCTAATTCTGATTTCATATATTCTAATTTTGACCTGCAATATGTGGTCTGACTTAGACAGAGTTTGATGCCACCTGCACAAATCTCTGCTTAGTCTTTAGTCTAACCCTTTACTCTTTCTGAGTTAATGATTGGAATAATTATTATGACTGCTTTGAGGTCAAATCTTACAGTACTAAGATTTCCCTTATCTAGAGACGAGGACTGGTTAATGTACTATTTGCACCTTGCTTCTCCCCTGGGTTCTTATTGATAGATAAAAAAAAGTGTCTCAATCTTCGTTAGATTTTCTACAACCAGAACTCAACATCAATTTCCTAGGATGAAATACGAAGAAAACGAACAGTATTCAATCTCGAACGTCCAATGAAACGATACAAATTTGGAGCAGAGCAAACACGGACCTAAAAATTTAGAGGTGGGATCAGGTACCATGGAGGAGTGAGCATCCTTTGTACAAACTTAAATTTCCTTTACCCAAGGATGCTTTGTGACAAGTATGGTTGAAACTAGTCCGGTTTTTCTTGAGAAAAGTCGAAAATGTGAAAAGTTTAACGGACGACAAACGGACGACGGAAACTCTTTGATCACAAAAGCTCATTTGAGCCTTCGGCTCAGGTGAGCTAAAAAGTACATCTACAGTATACTCAGAATGCATGAATTAACTGTCAGGTGGTAATGTCCAGTCCCAGCCATTTCTATAACTCTTGATCTCTGATTTCGACTCCTTGACAGTGCTTAAATTAAGGATATACCAAGGTAATCTTCAATATTATTTTCTAATTTCCTTGCATAGTTTCAATTATTGAAGGAATTTTGTGCGACTTTTATCATACTTAATTATGTTGTATATCTCATCAAAAAAGTTTTTTTTTTTTTTTTGTTTTTGTTTTTTTTTTTTTTCAATAACACAATGATTATCGTTACTTGAAAACATCTTTGAGAAAAATTACTAAGGTATTGAAGGAATCGTTGCGCATTGTAGCACGTATAAGATTTTGAACCAATTCTGCTTCATATGAATACAAAAAAAAAGGTCTGCTAATAACGGGGCGCAATTGGTACCCATGGAAATTCTAATAGATTGTTGGAAGACTTGGTCTCCAAAAACCACATAGATATTGTCAATCAGAAACTCAAGCATCTTTTTAATGTCAACTTCAGAGTACTTGTGTGTACAATCAGAATGTTTTTATTAGCATAATTTTGCAAATGATCAATGACAAGGTAAGTAAATTCACGAGTTTTTATTGAAAAAGCAGCTGTCAATGATATCAAAAAGCCTGGACTCTAATTTATCGTGGGGAATGGTTGTGTATAAAGTTGAAAAGTCGTAAGTTTTTAAGCTGTTGATTTTGGTAAAATCTTGTGATTTCAAATTTTCCAAAAGTTCCTTGGAATTTTTAAGTATCCACATCTTATTTACACCACTTCTCGAATATAATGTTGCACAGTACTCTTGAAGTTTCTCCATCACCACTGTTAATATCTTAGTGAGGAGTAAAGATAGAGGCTTGGTTGAACATTTACTGGAACCCTCTATGTATCTTTGTTTTAAGGATATTTATGGAGTTTCGGAATCCAATATAGATATGGTAATTCAAATTCATTTTGGTTGTTTGGAATATTAAAAATGTTCAATACTGACATATGATTTTGAATTATTTCTTCTTTAGAAAGGGAACTATGATTATAAGTTGGATTACCACTTGTAGAATTAAATCCAAGTTCCTCTAAAATACATTTAATATAATGAGCCTTACAAACAAAGACAATGTTGTTACCTGATTTGTCAGCAGGGACCAGTACGTACTGATCACGTAATCTATCTAATTCTTTTTTCACTTCTAGATTATTAATTACAGAAGGATAGATGGTTCTCATATTGCCCCTCAATCTTTTAATGTGCGATTTTAACTCTGATACATTTAATTCATTCTGACAAAGTGTCAAGGTCTTCTTTTTCATATCTGGCCCATCGCCTGGCGTAATCCTCTACAGAATCCATAATATTTATGAAATTCCGACGCCAGTTGAAGGATCGGGGTTCCCTATATTTAGGACCTTTTAAAATTAATGTTCTGAGGTCCTCATTATTAACTATATTTACGTCACCAGTAATAACGTGTCCAGCAGGACTATAGTTATAGGGTGAAGAAGAACATGAACACGATGGAGGATTATGTTTCAGATATTCCATATCCAGGCCCTGTAAAGTTTTCTTGTAATGTTGTTACCCTATTCCGTCCGCCCATCTGTCACATTTTCTTCTTCCTCAAACTCCTCTTATATTTTAAGCAGTAACCAATCAGTCTTTTGGAATATGATTGGCGGTGTCCTGAAGGTTTGAAATAAGGCTTTGAAATTTTCAATTTTACCCTTATCACCTCCATATGGGGTTTATGTCTCTCAATTGATTCGATACGCAAGAGCATGCCCTACGTATGAACAATTTCTAAATGAGGCAAGCTATTGACAAACAAATTGACGAATCAAAGATATCAACAGTCTCGTTTGAAGTCATTTTTATTTTTTCGGTCGATACAATGACCTTGTCAGCACATACAACCTATCATTGAGTCAATTCCGACTGACGTTTCTCATACTAATTGTGAAGCCATTATTTATACACTCAACTGTCAACGGATTTGTCCGGTTTTTGTTTCCCGATCATGACAAGGAGCACACGATGGGTGTGACCGGTCGGCAGGGGATGCTTACTCCTCCATGGCACCTTATCCCATCTCTAATTTTTGAGGTCCGTGTTTGCTGTGCTTCAAATTTATATCGTTTCATTGGACTTTTGAGATTGAATACTGTTCGTTATCTTCATATTTCATTCTACAAAAACCTCGTTCCCAGAACTCTTCTTACATTTAACATAGTATCCTAATCATCTTTTAAAACATGATTGGTGGTGTCCTTTATATGAGCAGTAAGGTTTCTGAACTTTCATTTTCACCCTTGGGTCAAATGGAGGTCAAAAATGCAAAAATCTCCTAGTTCCTAGAACTCCTCTTACGTTTTACACAGTAGCCTAATCATCTAATAGAAGATGGTTGATGGTGTCCCGTAGATGTGCAATAAGGTTTTGGAATTTTCATTTTCACACTTAGGGTCATATGGGGTCGAAAAATGACGTTTTTATGCAAAAAAAAAAAAAAAACAAAAACAAAAAAAAAAACCTGGTTCCCAGAACCCCTCTAACATTTTACACAGTAGCCTAATCATCTTATGAAAGATGGTTGGTGGTGTCCTGTAAATGTGCAATAATGTTTCGGAATTTTCATTTACACCCTGGGGGTCAAATAGGGGTTCCTATGGTTCATGAATCCACCTATAACATGTATAAATTCAAGGTTATCTCGAATCATCGGATATCTCAAACTTTAATAGTGGTCCCAATAAGTTTGAGGTAATGAGGTTTGACTGTATCTATCTTACTTACCATGACAACACTGTTCAGGTAAATCTCTTTAAAGAAGATAAACAGAATTATGTATCTTAGTATAATCTACTTGTACAGTCTCAATCAAATTAGATAAAACGGTAGGAGGAGTAGTGCTTTTGTAAGAACAATTTTGATTCCACATTATGTAATGAAGCTATCACAGTAAGTTTCCATTGCTCTTGCCAAGTGGGTCTTGAAAAGTTTTTTTTTTCTTAAACGTTCCCATGTAAAGCTTTAATTGCCTCTTTTGGCCCCACTCTATCCCTGGGAGGTAATGTGTGAACAACATAAATCTACACTATGTAATGAAGCTTTCAAATAAATTAAACTTTTCTGACTCAGTGGTTCTTTAGAATAAGACTTTTGAAATTTTCAGTCATCTTATATCTCCTTAAAATGAGCTTTACCCTTATTTGATAAAACTTAAATCCCCTTTACCCAAGGAAACTTTTAGGCAATTTTGTTTAAACTGTTCCAGCAGTTCTTGAGAAGATAATATTGTAAAAATTTTACGCCAAATACAACAACTATGACATAGATTTTAATCAGAATTAAAAGCTTATTTGAGCCGTCAGATCAGATGAGCTAAAAATAAAGGCTGCTGCGGGAAGAGGACGGGGGATGGAATACTTGCCTGACAAAATACTCAATATAAAGCTGTTCCCAAAATTTTGCAAACATACGATATGTATATGTTGGCAAACTTTTCCAAAGTGCCATGAGATTTGGTTCTTGTCGAAGGGAGGGATAAAATAGACGCAAGGGAATAGTTTAACAACATACAAAATATAACGTTTTACAATAGAAATTACCTCTTTGTTTCTCTATATATTTTATCATACCTCTAGTGTGTTTCTTGTTAATTGTCGACGGATTTTTCCGTTATTTCCTGATCATGACAAGGAGTACACAGCGGGTGTGACCGGTCGACAGGGGATGCTCACACCTCCATGGCACCTCATCCCACCTCTGATGTTTGGAGGTCCGTGTTTGCTCTGCTCCTATTTTGTATTGTTTAATGGACTTTTGAGCTTGAATATTGTTCGTTATCTCCATTCGTTATCTCCGTATATTTCATTTGATTAGAATAATGATGATTACAATAATAATAAATAACGTTCACAATTGAAATGATTATTTCAATAGTGGTTGTTCTTTCAATAAAACACAATTGAAACAACAACAATAATTGATATAGATGTAAGGATCAATTGATTTTTACCTTATCAACATGGATATATGTATTTAATAGTACACAGTCTTTATTTTTAACGAAATATATTTGAAGAATGAGACATTAAGTATACTGATTTTGCTCTTTTACTATGTACCAGTAATTGTTTGATGGACTTTTTAACAATTCATGAAAGGAACCAACATTTTCCCCAGCGGTTATGCAATGCAAATATGACAAAAGTTTGGGTGAGGTAACTGGCCACAGACCTTTCCAAAACCTGATAAGGCCTAAGGTAATCTGGGCTTACTCAGAGTTGATGTGTTCTTGTACCGGTGGCCATGAATGATATAGAAATAAATGCACGATATATGGTCCGGCCAAAAGCACCACCAACGACCATAGGAACCATTTTGTGGTGCCACTATCATAGCAAAAATAGACTATTGTTCACTATAGTTAACTATTGTTACTTTAGTACATACCGCTTAAGTTTACATCGAAACTTTACTCTACAACTGTTTTAGAGGAAATGATACCAGTAATGTAAATTTGTATATAATGTATGAATATACAACAAATTTTTACTTTTCAAATGAAAAAATATCGTAGGAATAAAAGAACTGAAGAATGTGAAAGGAAATTCATTGCAAAAACATTATTAACGAATAAACTTTGATTTTCTTTAGAAAATAAAAAATGTAAATAACTAGGGTAAACTAAGGTGTTATTCGAAATGCTTATTTGTCTCCAGATATCATTTAATGATCAAAGATAATGGGTGTAATAGCTGACCTTTAACTCGTTTATCAATGTGGAAAACAACAAAGTTCAGGTTAGCTAATTGGCCCTTTTTCTTCCACTTCATAAAACTGGCAAGTGGTTCTCCCTAAGGTCCTTAACCTTTCACTAGTGTTACTTTGTTCTAGTAGCCAAAGATGCTTTCAAAATGAATGCTTGAAATTCGTCCCCCATCCTTGGCACCACTTGGTGGTACCACTACAGCCCCATTCTGATAGTAGGAAATGATAGTCCAGGGGCCCTCTACCTTGCCCCAGTAACGATTTGAAGCACACTTCAAAGATAAGGGGTATAACAGCTGACCTTTATCCCGTATATCAATAGACAAAGTGAAAAACAACAAAGTTCAGGTTACCTAATTGGCCTTTTCTAGTCATTGGAACCTGTCAAAAAGTTGACAAGGGATGCTCCCTAAAGCCTTTAACTTTTTACCAGTTTAGTGTTAGTTTGTTCTAGTGTTCAATGATGGTTGAAAAATAAATGCTTGAAATATATTCCCCACCGTTTGCACCACTTTGTGGTGCCACTACAGCCTCATACCGATTGCGGGAAATGATACTCTTAGAAATCTTGCCACAGTAATGATTTTAAGCACACTTCTAAGACAAGAGGTATAATAAATGCTAGAAATATGTAACCCGCCCTTGGCACCACTTGGTTGTACCACTTCAGCCTAATTTTTATGGCCGTATATAATAGCCCTGTGGACCCTTTACCTTGTGCCAGTAATTATTCGAAGCACACTTTAAGGATAATAACTAAAAATAGATTTAATTACCTTCAAACCCTCTTCAATGTAAATATTAGGAGTAAGCAAATTTCAGGTTAGCCTTTTGGCACCATTATGTTCCTGAGACCCGTAAAAGAGCTTAAAAAGGATTCTCCCGGAAGTATTTAACCTATTTAAGATGTTGGTTTGTTCTGAAGCGGTCAAAGATGGTGACATTTTCTTTTTTTGTTTGTTTGTCTGTTTTGAAACCTCATAATTTCCCTTATGCAGGTGAGCTTAACTGCCTCCAAGTGTTTGAATTATTAAATAATTATTTATTTTTTATCGACTTTACTTTATCAATAGGATTGAGTATCTTGCTTTGATCAATATCTTAAAATCAATATTTTTTAAGTCGATAAAACTTGTAGCAATAAAATCAATCAAATAAAAGAAGGTGCCTTAAACTATGTAAAAACATCTAAATACAATTCAAAATATATGTATAAATAAGGAGTTATTCCACTTTATATGTTGACAAGACAATAAAATATAAGACAATATACAAGTTATAACACAAGTGTAGAGCCCTTTACGCTTCCGTATGTAGGGGACAGAAATATGCCACCATAGTTTGTATTTACATCACATGTCTTTATAATAGCATAATTTGTGTTCAATCGTCCTGACGCTGACTCAATAAATATATTTCACCTAAATCATACAGATTTTGTCAGGTTATCTGAACCTTTGGATCAATATATAATCTTAAATATAGCTTGAATGACAAGAAAAACACGATTCCAGTTATTAATTATGTATTGTAGGAATAGAATGATGCTAGAATAATGGATAATCCATGCATTTGTTCCCATAACGATGATCTTAAACCAGTATAAAATTGATTTTTGGGGGGATCTGCATTAAATATTATTGAAGAATGCCATTTAAGTCGGACTGAATTTTATATTGTTATGAATTTCTATATTTTTTTAATTAAGACGTCAAATTTCTGCGTACATTTCTGAAATTGGACCTAATCTTTTCCCATGAAGTTGGGTTCCTTTAATCGCTCACAAATTACACTTTGGCACGAGTTAGATGCTGGCCAAAAATGTTTTCATATCAGTCTTTGTAGAGTACTGTCAGGTGAATTGAACAAGATTTTATCAAGTATAGTACATATTTTTCAAACTGATATATAAGCATTTATAATTTAATATATATTTTAGAATGAAAATGTTAAAATTATAGCCTCACCAAATTTGAATTATCTTTTAAGGTTGATTTGTAAGTACATTTTAAAAAAAGAGAAAGTAATTAAGTAGACTGATATTAGTCGTGGACAAGGAAGCCTTTGTTTGCAATGCTGCTACGTGACCTGATACATTTTGATGACAAGCAAAAGAAAAAAATATAAGGATCAAATAAATCAATCATGAAAAAACAAGATTTGCCAACTAAGAAAGCATTATAATATCATGAAAATGAAAAAAAAAATGTGAAGATAATGAACAAGGATCGATCTCATAAATCCTACCATGTAAAAGTTGAAGATAACGAGCAGTGATCAATCTCATATTTTAATACAGCAGACAAAGCGGATCTTGAAGAGGGCAAAACCCCGGACCCCTGGAAACGCCCGAGTGTGATCAGGGATCTAGGAGGTGGTTACAAATGGTGGTCATTGATGATGCAATAGAAGCGGTTTCCCAGTCAAAAATTTAATGATATATGGTGGTTAGTCTGTCATATCACAAAGTACAGTAGTCACCCAGTGCTTCATACCCCGTCCACCACACCTAGTGACAACTGGATACTTTGTTGCCATAAATAGAAAACATTCTAATATTTATTTATCTATTTGCAACAATTTCTCACTAAAAAAAAGAAAAATAACGCCTTTTGAAAAGTCTTTTTGCCTTAGTACGTCTTATCACTTCGCGTTATTGCGCCTTTTTGCGTTATTTTACGCCATTTCACTATGCGTTATAACGCGCTTTAATTTTTTTCTCCATAGTTTGATCCTGATAGGCTTTAGTACACAGTGCCATTGTGTACCTCCTAATTTTCTTTTTGATCGGAGACATATTTCGGATTTCCCATATTTATAGCAAAACATGGACACTGCCATTCTCCCTATTTTAATGGAGGTACCCTATTCTTACCTGAAACTTCTATACCGCTGAATAAAATTCAATTATATTTTCACAGAATCTTTATTACATAGTGCCATTGTACACCTCCTACTCTATAGTTTGATCGGACAGATATTTGAGCTTTCACATGGCAAATAAAAAATGGACTTTGACATTATACTCATATGGGAGCAGGGGTGGGGGTGGGGGTATCACTTTAGAAAGTTCACTGCTCGCAGTACGTTGTTCATTTTTAACTTTGAACTGTCTCCAAAGAATAGGGATGTTCGAAGCGAGGACAATCCTTCGCTCTGAGACAAGATATTTCTCAATTTTGAAAAGTTCATAAAAAGTTATATATTTTCAAAAAAAAATATCCTGTCAGTAATGCCATCTTTAAACATTTGATTAAATCATTTTATTTAATACACATGTACATGTATCTTATTGAATAAATAATTTGTTTTTTTGATTGACTGTTAAAGCATATTAAGTGGAAAATAGGTCTATCAGAGCCATTTATTAAAATGAATTTTGAGTATGAATTGGTTTAAGTCTCAATTCTTCATAAACGTTTAAATGACGGGAAAATGAATTTTAAATCAATCTCTTTTATGTTACAAAAAATGGAGTCTGAACCCACTGTATATGAAAATTGAAAATTTCCGGAAAGAAAGATATGCTTCAACATACTCATTTATTTAAATCACACTGACACAAAATAGAAGACAATGTAGCGTAGTGGTTAACGTGTTTAACATTACTCCCCATCGCTATCTTTGGAGTGAGTTCGAATCATGCATGAGAGTTATTTCTTTAACACACCCTTAAAAAGCAGAAAAAAATTATTTAGCGATGAATAACTGAATGTAATAAGGGAATCAAATGTGTAAAAGATGATACTGACAACAATTTAAAAAAAAAAACAACTTTTCTATGAACTTCCAGAATTGAGAAAAAGCTTATCTCTGATCGGTGGATTGTCCTCACCTTGTACGCATCCATTCTTTGTGCAACTTTCGACTATATATTGGTGACAAAAGATACGTTGTCTAGAAGGCCAAAGACTAGACGGTCAGATGAAAATATCACACAGCCAGGAAAAATCACAAAAGTCAGTGAAAAGAATATAAAACTTTTTTAAAAGGATTTTTAAGAATTAACATCTCTGGACATCAGGTACTTCGGAGACGGAATAAGGCTGGTAACTGAGATACATGGCGGACATTAGAGTACTTTATAAAGCAACTTCCAGTTGAAAACTATCTCTGTTGACCATGTTTTAAAATTGCATATATTAAAAATAAATGATCTTACTTTATTTGAACTTTCATATTGTCGCAGTCTCGTTTAAATGTCGTAAGTTCTATGGTCGATACAATGACCTTGTCAGCAAATACAATTTATCATTGAGTCAAATGCTGACTGACGTTTTTCATACGAATTGTTAGATTATTATTTACACACTGTATTGTCGATAGATTTTCCCGTTATTTACCGATCATGACAAGGAGCACACGGCGGGTGTTACCGTTTGGCAGGGATGCTCACTCCTCCATTCCACCTGATCCCACTTCTGATGTTTTTGGCGGTCCGTGTTTGCTCTGCTCTTTGATTTGTATTGTTTTAATGGACTTTGAGCTTGATACTGTTCGTCATCTTCATTTTTCATTGATAAAATTGTCTGATTTTGTTCCTCTTGTTCTTTGCAAAATGCTAAATAACTTTTTTTGAAACATACAAAGTCGAGACATGTTTGCTGAAATTCCCTGTACATTACATCTTTGAAGATTTAGTGACTTGGTATCATTCAATAAATGAAGGGGTGCATATATCGCTGCTCTAGTGTATAAGTACAATAGATAGGTATATGAAAAGAATTGGTGTTAGTTCGGTTGTAGCCGGTCGATTGACAGTGGATGCTTACTCATCCTAGGTACCCGATCCCACCAGGGGATGTTTCCAGCGTTCCGTTTCTGTGCCGTGTTTAAGTTTGTTTACAGGATTTATGAGATTGATCAAAGTTCGTTATCCTGACTTATCCACTAAATGTGATAGGAGGAATTTTTTGTAATTTTATAAGCCAGGAATACTACAGCATTGAGGTGCTTTTGCAAGTTTAAAATTATCCGTTTTATTTGAAATTTGAATTGATCATCTGATACATAATCCTCCTACGTGTTCTTGTTCTTCTTCACCCTCATTACTGGTGACGTAAATATAGTTAATAATGAGGACCTTAAATCGCTTATTATTTAAATAGTGCCAAAATTTAGGGAACCCCCTTTTTTCAACTGGTGTCATAATTTTATAAATTTGATGAATTCTGTGAAAGATTACGCCAGGCGATGGGTCAAACAAGAAAAAGAAGGCCTTGACACTTTGTCAGAATGGATTAAGAGCATCAGATGGATGTTGAAATCTTGCATTAAGCGATTGAGGGGCTGTATAAAAACTATTTATCCTCCTCTTTCATGATTTAGAAGTGAGAAAGAAATTAGATAGATTACACGATCAGTATGTACTGGTCCAACCTGACAAAGCTGGTAACAACATAGTCTTTGTTTGTAAGGCTCATTATTTGAATTGTATTTAAGAGGAACTAGTATTTAATTCTGCAAGTGGAAATCCAACTTAAACCTTTAGCTCCTTTTCTAAGGAGGAATTCTTCAAAATCATATATCCGTTATCGATATTTTTAATATTCCCAACAATCACAATGAATTTGAATTACCATACCTTTACTTGCTTTCTAAACTTCATAAAAATCCTTACAAACAAAGATACATAGCGGGTTCCAGTAAATGTTTTACCAAGCCTCTTTCTTTACTCCTCACTAAAAATATTCACTGTTATGAAGGAGAAACTTCAGGAGTTCTGTACAATACTATATTCGAGAAGTGATGTAAATCAGATGTGGATACTTAAAACTCCAAGGAACTTTTAGAAAATTTGAAATAACAATTTTTCCCCAAAATCAAAAGCACCAAAACGTACGACTTTTCAACACTTTAGACAACCATTCCCCATGATAAATTGAAGTCCAAGCTTTTTGACATCATAAACAGCTGCTTTTTCAAAAAAATTGGAACTCGTAAATATACTAACCTTGTAATTGGTCATTTGCAAAATTATTTTGTTAAAAATCATTCTGATTGTACACACAAGTACTCTGAGGTTGATATTAAAAGGATGCTTGAGTTAATTACAATATCTATGTAGTTTTGGGGATCAGGTCTTTCAGCAATCTGTTTGGAATTCCCATGGGTACAACCTGCACCCCGATTAGTAGTTTTATTCAAAAGCTTCTACATGAGAAGAAGAAAACACTTGCTGTGGCCTTCAACTCGACATTTCGAGTTACAACAATAATAGTTACTTCCATTTATATGTCGACTCGATATATCCCAGTGAGCTTGAAATAAAAGGTACAACAGAGTCTGACACATCTGTTTCATATTTGGATATTTTACTAGAAAAAGGCTTTAATAATAATCTAACAACAAAGCTTTATGATAAACGCGATGACTTTAACTTTTCATTCGTCAGCTTCCCTGACTTATGCAGCAATATACCCTTACCACCTGTATATGTTGTGTATGTCTCTCAGTTGATTCGATACGCAAGAGCAAACTCTACATATGAACAATTTCTAAAACGAGGTAAGTTACTACCAAACAGATTGATGAAACAAGGATACCAACAGTCTCGTTTGAAGTCTTCATTTCGTAAGTTCTATAGTCGATACAAAGAATACAATGTAACATTGAGTCATATGCTAACTGACGTTTTTCTTACTAATTTTTAGGCCATTATTTACACACCGAATTGTCTCGACGGATTTTTCTGTTATTTACATATCATGACAAGGAGCATACGGAGGTGTGACTGGTCGGCAGAGGATGCTCAATCCTCCATGGCACCTAATCCCACCTCTGATGATTTTAGAGCTCCGTGCTTGCCCTGTTCCTGATTTGTATTGTCTTAATCGACTTTGGGCTTGAATACTGTTCGTTATCTCCATATTTCATTTCAAGAGATAAATGTCAATTGGATTTTTATGAAAGATGTAGATTAAAAATATTTTTTTATTTAAATAAACTAATTATTTTCAAAATCATTTGACAGCAATGTTTGAAATTTGAAATTTCGCGATATGCATATTTCAAGAGAGATTTGCACGCCATGATTTATGACGCCATATGCGCGACTCCTGGGGAAATGTGCAATTTGTGCTGTTTTCATAACGAATTTTTCACACCTTGACTTGCTCGAGTGTCATAATATTTTGCGTTGATGATTGTTTAATGATAAATATCAAGGACTTATAAATTGCGAATCAGAAAATCTAATTTTACCTCTGATTTTATACTTTATTCTGTTGTTTAACTTTTTGTCACAACAACAGAGTATCGGCTAGATACGAAATCTTATTAAAATCAATCTATGGAGAAAAAATTTTAAAAGGCGTTATAACGCCCTTCCAAAAAGCTTTATTACGCCTTTCCAAAAGGCGTTATTACGCTTTTCTAAAAAACATTATAACGCCTTTCCAAAAGGCGTTATTTTATATCAATAAATATATGAAAGGTTGAATCAAAGACATCTTTATTTATGCAATATTTAAAAGTATTTTCTGTATTAGACAACTTTAAATGCCTTTTTAAGTTTTTAACTTTAGATACTTTCAATTTGTTTTGTAGGTTTATCCACTTAAATTTGTCTTGTACATCATTATTTTAATTGATTATATGCAAGTATTTATGAAATTAAATTCAAAAGAATGTTTTAATTTCGTTAAATTATGTTTTGAAAGTCAAGATTAGTGTATGTGAAGCTTACGCATAATAAAATAAAATTTCAACGTAAAATCATAATGTTCCTTTTTTCAGTACTTGCCCTTAATCTCCAGTTTATAGAAAACGCACACTTTCATTGAAATAAGAAAATATAAGCTACAAATCTGCACTTATGGGTTCTCGGCGATCTACACGTACCTAGATATGTGTAGAATTTCATCATAAGCATGACGTACACATTGATTTGCGAAACATCTCTTATAAAATTTCCTGCTGAAAGTTTAGCATGTAATTTTAATTTGTATGAAATAGCTTAACAAAGTGTGAAATATATGATCGGAAGTCAACGCGTTCGCCATCTCATATGTGTATCTACTTAAGAAATGAATTTAAAATTTGAAAATTCACGGGGACATTAACGCATCAACGCTTCATTATGAATATGCAGACGTGAAACGTTGTAGTTCATGTACCTCACGAATTTTGGGAAATTAAATTGATATCTTAAATTAAAATTATTTATACGATGACAATCCACAAATTGTGTCATTGAACTATCATTTTTTTTTTAAATATGGTGCACTTAAATTTTGACGTCAGGGATATATTCCTGTTTACCCATGCCAGTTCACGAAGAAATGGATCGCATTCCCATTTGTAAAGAATCTTAAGGAGAAATTGTTAGATTTATTAAAATTTAATCTGTAAACACGAAACACCAGCCAAAGTTGTACAAACACCTTAATTTTCATTGTAATATATGTTACAGACGGGAACAATTAATGACAGGGCACATATATAAGCACACCGGAATGGAAATTAATTTATAATAATAATTTATAATGTAAAAACACGTTCATTTCATAGACACAATTGTTGCTACCCTTCTCAACCTGTCTAAACATTTTCAACTATTTTAACGAATTGATATCGTTGTTTATAAATTATAAGCAGGAATTCATTTTACTGTATGGTTTTATTTATGTAACACATAAGTTTTTAGCTATAAAATTATACTGTTACCTCGTAATTTTGAATTTTCGGCGATCGTTTTTATTATGTTTACATAGAGAAGCTTGGAAGTCATCGCACATATGGCCTCGAGTACCAGGTGACCATCAAACTAAACTCAAAAGTCTAGTTGTCTATAACTCTTAAATTATGCAAACATGAAGTTAGCACTTTTTCAGTCTGCTAATGCATATTATTGCACAGTAACTGACCTATAAGAGGGCAACATGCAATTAGTTGCAGATAAAGACACCAGTGTCGTACTTATCAAAATAACCCATGTTGCTACATTATGATGATACAGATGTCTATCTGTTTTTTCCTCAAATTCTACTCTGTTTGATGAATAATATATAAATTCAGCGTATTCCCTATAAAAAATTAAAAATTAATCAACATTTTGTTAGAGTATTTAATTTTATAGCTTGAAGCAGCTTTCTGTAGGAGATAAATTGCATCATGGCAAGGCTGTTTTGTTTTAGGATTGTTGTCGTAATTGTTTTGACTGACTTTGCATATTGTAAGTAATTCTTCTTTGTTTTTATCAGCAGATATGTTATGTTCATTTATTCTAGAGGAATATATTACGAACCCTTGACGCGTTAAGGAAGACTGTCGATCCCTGTGCGGAAAAAAAGAATATTTATACTCAGCTTATCTTGATCGGAAATTAAAAGATGTTTATCAAATATGAAAAAGATAATTGTACCATTCTTGAAGAATAGTAAATTGGCTTAAACAGTATTTCATTTGAGCAAAAGTAAATTTGACAGGGAAATACATAAGAAGCTGGTTTTCGAAATGAGATTGATAACCTTATATGAGATATTAATCTCATATATAAAACCATATATTAAGTTGAAGTCATCACATTTTTGTCTTCCTCTGGTAAAATATCAAAATATGACACATATGTGTCAGATTCTGTTAAGTCTTTTATTTCGAGGTCAGTGAGATATATCGAATCACGTAGGAATAAAAGCGAATATTGTTAATTGATAAAACATCGTCGATATATCCGTATGTCGAAATGAAGGCCAAAGCACTACAGGTCTGCTGATAACGGGGAACAATAAGTATTCATGGAAATTCCAACAGATTGGTGGAAGACCTACATAGATATTGTCAATGAGAAACTCAAGGAATGAGTCCCTTTTCATAGTACACGCGATTTCTCGGCAAGTACATGTACATTATATGTAGTTGACCGATTTCAATTTTTTTTTCAGGAATGATGCATCAATTTTATTAACTACAGATTTTTTCTTTTCATTTTTTAAAAAATCACTTGCAGTCACATTTTTTGTCCGATTTTCATTTTTCAAATTGTCATTTTGTCCACGCATTTTCTGAAAAACAACTAAAGATATTTGAGAAGCTTTGAGTTATGCATAACCCTTTTGTTTGTGCATACAATACTTCAGGTTGACACCGGAAGTGGTATTTAATTTATCGATTAAAAAGAAAAAAAACAGTTTATGTTCGTATGGATAATCGACAACAAGAACAATCCATTGTAAATAATAACCGGAACTAGTCGAAAAATAAATCTTTTTCTCAAAAATCATTAGAAGTAGTAAATGATTTGAAATTGCGTTTCCAGGTTTTTCTGCCTTCGTGACTTTCGACATCAACCGCAAATGACGACCTAACGGCCCGAAAAGTCTGAATCAAAACCGGAAAATGTCGAAAAATGATTTTTGTGTGTGTATTTTTCAGAAATTTGCCTAAATTTGATTCTAAATAGGATTCGAATTATATATACATTACTTTCGACGTCCATCGTCCGTCTTGCAACGAGCTTTGTTATTATATATTGTTTTTTTTTTTCTTACCGATTTTGTGTAGGCGATTTCTCGAAAACAACTCGATGGATTTTTACGAAACTTTCAGGACTAATGCAAGATCACTTGAACATTATGCGTTTTTCCGTTTTGATGACGTCACTTCCGATCTGGAGATATCATAGATTTAATGATTTCCAAGGGCTGTTTTGTCCGCAAATTTTCTGATAAATGGATCCAGATAGAACATGAAACTTTCAGACATGATAGAGCTATGTTTGTAGATGTGCATTAGGCATTTCATGTTTTCCAGAAATGTCGCACGTCGGTACTTGCAATGTTCTGAATGATGGAATATGGGAAATTTCGAAATTTTCAACACTGTTTGTACAGTATCTCTTTACCTGAAAATAATCTTAAAATAATTTTTAAAACCTGTAGAACAAAATGTAGTCAAAGTTTCAAGATATTTAATCTTTTTTTTTTTTTTTTTTTTTTTTTTTTTTTTTAAGGGATGGCCCCTAAAATTAGGGATCTACACGGGTTGAAAGTTTTTTCCTCAATATTTCTAAAATTATTGAGAATTTGTATTGTATTATTTAAGCAAAGTTGTTCAAAATTACAAGTAGCAGCTATTGAGATCATTAAAAGTCGTCCAATGATGTCACTTATTTTCATATTGGAAGTATAGTCTTAAATCGCTTATTTTTGTGTGTGCATATATCATCGTAGATTTCAATGACAAAAGTTACTGAAGACGTCAGACATCTCGTCGATTCATAATGATGTCTCTCTATCTCAATCTCATCTCTTTGAAAATTTGACGTAAGACCTACTAGTTGTTTTGCAACAAGTTCGTCCAGTTATTATTATTATTTGTATTTAGGCAATTCTTATCTTAATCAGAAATTAAAGATGATCGTCAAATACGAGAAAATAATTGAATTATATTGCCATTAGAGCAAAAGTAAATATGGCAGGTAAATACATAAAAAGCTGGTATTCGGAAACAACATTACATAATATACATAACATATATATCAGGAATGGCAACTGTATATGTATATTTGAATAACATTTTTTTTTCTTTTACAGTTAAAACTGGGGGCTAACGAGAAATATGAACTTTGAAATTGTAAAAAAAAAAAAAAGAATTTTGAAAAGGCATTACCTATGTTAACATACAAAATAAACATGCAACAGACATATAATGGATTTAAATATCGCAAATTCAGGTTATGTAAGAGAACTACGCTAATGTCTTTCCACAAATTTTTGTTAAAACAGAAAATTTGGTGTTATGACTATTTAGTCATAACACCAAATTTTCTGTTTTAATAAAAAGAAGATGGGTGAACATGACGACCGAAAAGCCAATAGTGTGACAAACATGAAGGTGAAAAATTAAATCTCAATTATATCAAAATTTTCCTTGATATTTAATCTAACATTAAGGAGGCTGGGGGGGTCAACAAATTAACCACAAATTAACCACCAGATTTAACTTAATTTTTTAGATATGATATCTTAAGCTGTCAACTATCATTTGGCAAAGAAAAATTTCAAAAATTTTAGTTTTAAAATTTGATCATTTTCTATATCTTCATATGGAGCTCTTCTTCTAAAGGAGATCAATATAGTCTAAAAATGGCCACAACCCCTAGCCTCTTTAAAATATACTTTATGTAAAATCTCTACAATTTGCAAAAATCTCGCAAAGATTGAAATTATTTGCTTATGAAATATTGTACACACACTAAAGAGGGCAAAAAGAGTCATTTTCTCATACTATAACACTATTTTTCGATATGAGTGGGTCTTCGCTCCATTTTTTTGAAAGTTAATCCTCGAAGTTTGCATAAAAATATACATTTTTTGGTTTCCTAAAATATGGAGGAAAGACCCACTATACTTTAAAAATATACTTTTATGACATATCATTCGCATCTTTTCGAGAAATACTTGAAGTCCAGTAAGTCAAGGGTACATCACAAACATGATTTAAATGCCACTATTTATCAGATCTTGCGTAGTCTAGTGGTTAGCGTGCTAGTCTCGAAAGAAAATGATACTCAGGATTTTTATTGCTAGGGTTCGAACCCCCACGAATATCACATTATTTTTTAAATAAAAGAATAAATTTTCCGAGAAAATTTTCCTCAGAAAAGCTTTGTTTATCATAATTTCATGCATTTCAATAATGAGAACTTTACTCTAAATACTGAATTCACAAATTGAACATGATTTTTATATATTTGAATCTATAGGCTTTCTGCACGCTATGTTCGCCCATCTCCTTTGTGGGAAGACACTAAGACTGTGAGAGAAAGATTTTTTCGGTGTTATCGCCATCGCAAAGAGTTTATGATCAGATATTTAGCTTGTCATTCTGAAAATAAACGTTTTTTAAGAAATGAATATTAATTTTGAGAAATTCCACTTTGTTCAATGGCAGAATCATAATTACTTAATGTTCAATTATATGTAGTTTTACTTCTCAATCTCTTAAAATTTACTTTCTAACTTTTAATTGTAAAGAGGTTGTGCTATGTGAAAAAAAAATCATCCTTTTTCAGAATTATGATATCTAGAGTAACACTGCCTGAAGCTTTCTTCTTTTATATTTGGGGTGTAAGTGGAAATTTACATATCCAAAGTAAAGTATCCAAAACAAACATGTTTCTAGGCATCTGTAATCTAGGACGACTGAATGGGACAGCTGCTAGAATGTCGTCAGTTTATGAGTACGCCGGTGGCCCTCTTTTGGATGCGAGTAGGGCATTAGATGGGGAGTATAAAATCCACAGGCGAGGCGACTGTGTTGGAACAAATACTACAGGGATACGTCAAAATGCATGGTGGAGTATTACGCTGCCTTTCCTGGCAAGAATTTACAAAATCAACATCATATTCAGAGAAAAATGTAAGTTTTAATTGCTTAAAATGATTGTTGAAGAATATTTGTTTGATTTGCCTCTGCATGAAGTTTATAAACGTTCAAAAAATGATTTACTTAATATTTCAAATTGTAAGATAAGGATGTGTGGTATTTGCTGGTATAAACTGCAATTGTAAACAGTACTGTTGGTTGATTTGTGGTAATTTTGTTGTATCAAAGCACCTAAAACAAAACAATTAATTCCCTGAAGACTAATAGATGTTCAATATCCCCCCCCCCCCAAAAAAAAAAAATTCTATAAAATTAAACATAAAAAATTAAAAATACCTGATGCATAAATCATATCAATTTATCAATGAATTGAAGATCGAGAAATTTATTAAATCTTCTAAAGTGATTTGAGAGAAAACGTATACCACTCTAGTTCACGATAATGTACATGTCCACTTGTAGTTAATTACATTTTGTAAATGTTTAATCTGTTGACACCGGAATTATTCAGATCGGACTCAAAAAGCAGTAGTACATTTCAATTATTACAGAACTTTAATTTCTTTATAAAACAGGGAGACGGTCTGTTGTTTTTAAAACCTGTGTTTGTTTATTATATTGTTTGAAACCTCACTTTCAATGATATCTTTCAAAAATATTGTAAGTTTTTAACAAAAGCAAAATTAAGAATTAATCGAACAGACAACAATCACTAATGTATCCAAAAAATCTTTCAAAATGATGTGAAAATCAATGTTTATGTATAAAAATATGATGAAATACGCACTCAAACTAAAATCTGGTAAACAGGCGATAAGGTGTTTGGAAGTTGGACGGACATCAATAAAAGGTTTTGCTTGGTTCCACGGCCCTAGTCCACGAACTCAAAGACATAGATATATGATTCAAAGCAAGGGAACTCCAGAAGTTCCATATCATTTTGGTGTGACAACTATGGCTATGGCATTTTGCATTATAAAAAACTGCATCAGGATCAACGCTAAACGTTACGAGGGAAAATGTGAAAAAATACATTTGAAGAGAGAGATCAAATATTAAGAAATGTAAATTAATTGAAATGATTTGTATTTTCTTCATTCTAGTAAAAAGAAAAAAATATTTGGCAGTTTTGTGGAAATATACGGCGATTTTAACATTTGCACGATTACATTACAGTCAAAAGCAACGCGAAATTTTAATATATATAATAAACTTTTTTGATATCGGGATCAACTCAAAAACATTACAACGAAGTATGTTATGATCCATCGGGGAGAGAACTTAAAAATGAAGAAAAGTTTATTGATTAAAAACATATTTATTTCCCATACTCCAGTAGAAAAAGTATTTCTATGTGGAGATAAACAACGTTATTAAATTTCTAGGTCATCTGATTCACTCAGGTGACATAATGGTATCCGTTTTTGTCCGTCGTCGTACGTCGTCCGTCGTGCCTTGTGCGTCGTGCTTTAACATTTAAACATTTTCAACTTCTCCTCTGGAACCGTTAAACCAATTTCAACCAATTTTAGCGTATAGCATCTATGGGTAAAGGGAAACAAAAATCGAGAATTTCATTGTCTCGCCCCCTGGGTCCTGGACTCAACTAGGATATATGGATAAGTAGTACCGGTAATTATTTTCATACGCCAAAGGACTGAAGAATTAATGTGCATTGCTAAAGAATATAAAGAAATTTGGAGAAATTCTATGTAGCGTACGAACTTTTTGGTAAAAATGTGGACATGTAAACAGGTGGATAGGTTGACAGGTCGACGGGTTGACAAAATGTTTCGTTGACAGGTCGACAGGTTGACAGGTCGACAGGTTGACAGATTGTTTGCTTGACAGGTCTACATGTATTCAGGAAGACAAGTCAACGGGTTGACAAGTCGACAGGTTGACAGGTCGACAGGTGGACGAGTCGACGGATTGACAGGTCGACAAATTGACCAGTCGACAGGTAAACGAGTCAACGGGTTGACAGGTAGACAGGTCGACGGATTATTATCTCCAGTGGGTTCCTGCACTAACCCTAATCTCTCGGGAGGGTTTGAGGACTAACCCTAATCTCTCCGATGGGTTTGAGGACTAACCCTAATCTATCAGGTCGGTTCGAGGACTAATCCTAATCTTTCTGGTGGGCTCGAGGACTAATCCTAATCTTTCCGATGGGTTCGAGAAAATACTTTCCCAATTAGCTGTTAACTGTCGACCTGTCGACCTTTGTTGTGATGGATAAGATTTAGCAATTTGATGTCGACCTGTCGACCTTTATTTTGAGGGATAAGAGTTTACCAAGTAGGTGTCAACTGTCGACCTGTCGACCTTTGTGATAACAATACAGGTTAAGTGTCAAATTGTCAACCATTTATAGAAATACTCTTCTTGTGGACTATTTTTTAAACGCATTTATTTGACGTAATAAGGCAAAACACTTTTTTGTTTTATAAAGGGAACTATTTCTTTCGTTATTTTAAATTTGAAAGATGTTAATCGGTTTTACGGATCTACTTTTCCGTATACCCTAGTTGAACCGGGTCCTGAGGGGATGGACTAAAACCACCAAAATTAATGCAATCTATTAAAATCTTGTTCTTTACTCCTAGATATTAAGCAGTCAAACAGTTGGCATGACTCTTGGCCCCAGGCTCAGTGGTTCTGGTGCTAGGGAGGGGGTATAGAGATCATATACTGAAAGTGCACTATTTCTTTGAAAATATTCTTCTCTTAACCTGGGTATTAAACAAGCTAACAAAATAGTCGTGATGAACAAGGGTGCCTCTTCCTAATTTGTGAATTTCATGGCCCCTGGGTCAGGGGTTCTGTTGCTAGGGCGGGGCTCTATTGATTATATAGTGAAAATGAATTCATTCTTTGAACAATTATTCAAACAAACTAAGTGCATGGTTCGCATAAGCAAGGATGCCTCCTCCAAAATTGTGAAATTCATGGAGCCAGGGTTGGGGTTTCTGGTGAAAGGGGGTTGGTTGGAGCTCTATTGATTATATAGGAAAAAGCATAATTTCTTTGAAAATAAATATTCTTTTCTGTTCCTAGTTACAAAGCAAAGAAACTAAGTGTATAGTTATGATGAACAAGAGAGCTCCTTCCTGAATTGTGAGTTTCATGGCCTCTGGGTCAGATGTGGTGTAAGGGTGAGGCTCTATTGATAATTTAGTGAAAATGCATTAATTCTATCAAATAATCCTGTCTGCTACTTAGTGATGAGCAGATAAACAAATTGCATATTTATGATTAACAGGGTGCTTCTTACAAAATTTTAAAACTTGTGCTCCCAGTGGTTCTGGTTTTTCTCGGGGCGGAGGAGTGGGGGCTCTATTGATAATAAAGCGAAAATGTGTTAATTCTTTGAAAATCTTCAACTAAATGCATAGTAACTATGATGATGAGGGTACCTCTTGGAAATTTGTGAATTTCATGACCCTGGGTCATGCGACCTACTTTAACTCGCGAATATTAATCGCCGCGAACAATTTATTTAGCTTTGTATTTGTATAGGATGTTTCCTCAGTCGCGAAGATTAATAGGCGCGGATTGATTTCAAACTGGCGAATCGCGAATAAAAGATGACTCAAATAATAGTTGATTTATAGTATTCCCCTTTGCCATTCACTTTATATAATAAATCACTGTAAATAATGTTTTTTGAAAGGTAAATAGAATAAGAGAATTATGCAAGATTTTTTATTGTATAATGCAGAAAGTACTTTCATAGTCTTAATAATCAGATAGACTTGTAAATAATAGATAAATAAAAATGAGACAAAAATAACTTATCTTAATAAATATTCTTCAAAGACCAAGAGAGGCCAATGTGAGAGGTTATAGTAGGGGGTTAAAATAGTACAGAAGCACTAATTATTTGTTAATTTGTCTGCATGGTGATACTGATAAATGATGGACAGATTAGAACTTTGTGAGTTGTTACTGAACCTTATCACCTCTACTGTGTTCTGAACCTTTTATTTTTCGGTGTTCTGCAAATTATAAAAAAAAAACAGAGGAGTTCACAGTAGCTCTGGCAGTAGCTCTGACGAGATTTAGCGAGACTACAGCGAGATAAGGTAAATTATTCACGGAAATGTGGCTAGGAAGTGGGTAACACGTGGAGACATGGCAAACAGAGAAGTTATGTTGCGTTTCAGGTTTCACCACAGTGACTGTATAATACATGTATCCGTAGAAATGTACATCAGTCTCTCTAGAATTCATTGAACCTTCAAAAAGTATTCTATCTGACATTATTTTCAACGGTTTTTCTTTTTGGAAAAACATACTTGCATGGGAACTGGGACTATATTTTTTTTGGTGTCAGATTAGCAAATGAGGTACCAGCATGGCTTAAATTGACAATTCAAAACTGACAAATGAGTTGAATTGCATTGTGGGTTACTACGGATACTACAGGAATGTTAAGTTTGAAAAAAATCTACAGAAGATCGAAAAGGTACAAAGAGCATTTTTTCCCATGCATTTTGTAGATGAAAACAATCCGTCCATTTTTAGTCCATTATTTTCCTTGTTCACAATTAAAACAATTTATTTGTTAAATAAACGTGGATTTCTAGGTTTCTCAAAGCCATACTGTAAGGCGATTTTAGTCCTTATACCTTTGTTGTATTATCGGTGAATACAATTGCCCGGTGGATTCCCTGGCCAAAGACACATGTGATCACGGGTATTGTAATGTGAAAAAAATCTGTTGTACATTTAAATGCCTAAGAGATGCTGCCCGTTTTCCTTAACCTTGAAGCGCTGGTGTTCTGAACGTGGCACAGACTACATTTTTTAATGTACATTTTCTAGTTAACAACGTAACAACACATTACAAACACCCTTGATATCCTTTATAGTTTCTAATCTTTGTATTTTTTCATAAAACATTTTTTAAATTTGTTTTTTTGCAGTCCATTTAATATCAGACTGACCTGAACCACGTGTTCAAAGTAAAATGTAAACATGTAGTTGTCCAGTAAACGTTGATATTCAATGATTGGTCAATGATCCTCTGCCTATTAATAACAATAGCCATATAAGGAAATTTAAGGTTTGTCTTTGTTAAAGATTTCTTCCAGCGATTCTGGTAAAATTGTCACTACTGAGCTCCAGTTCTCGCCGTAAAATATCTGAAAAGCGAAGATTAAGTAGATACCCCCCTTTTCTGTTTAAAATCATGAAAATCTTTTAGAAAGGTCTGGAAACACATTTTTCTAGGACATGTTTTCAGGTCACCTGAGTCACTCAGGTGACCTATTGCTATCCGTTTTTGTCCGTCGTCGTGCGTCGTCCGTCGTGCGTTAACATTTAAACATTTTCAGCTTCTTCTCTAAAACCGCTAAACCAATTTCACCCAATTTTGGCATATAGCATCTATGGGTGAAGGGGGACAAAAAATGTGAATTTCATGGTCCCTGCCCCCCTGGAGTCTCAGGGATGGGGCTAAAACCGCCAAAATAATGCAATCTTTAAAAATCTTCTTTACTTCTGGACATCAAGCAGACAAACTGTTGGCATGAATGTAATAAGCATTGAGCCCTCTACCAAAATTGTGAAATTCCTTGCCCCTGGGTCAGAAGTTCTGGTGCTAGGGCGGGGCTCTATTGATCATATAGTGAAAATGCATTAATTCTTTGAAAATCTTCTCTGCTCCTGGGTATTAAATAAACTAAGTACAAAGTTATGATAAGCAGGGCTGCTTCTTCCAAAATTGTGAATTTATTGGCCCCAACGTCAGGGGTTCTGGTGTTAGGGCGGGGCCCTATTGATTATATAGTGAAAATGCATTAAATCTTTGAAAATCTTCTCTGCTCCTGGGTATTAAATAAACTAACTAAGTAAATAGTTATGATGAGCATGGCTGCCTCTTCCAAAATTGTGAATTTCATGGCCCCAGGGTCAGGGGTTCTGGTGTTAGGACAGGGCTCTATTGATTATATAGCGAAAATGCATTAAATCTTTGAAAATCTTCCTCTCTGCTCCTGGGTATTAAATAAACTAACTAAGTACATAGTTATGATGAGCATGGCTGCCTCTTCCAGAATTGTGAATTTCATGGCCCCAGAGTCAGGGGTTCTGGTGTTATCTACTGATAATATAGTGAAAATGGGTGAATTCTTTGAAAATCTTCAACTACATGTAATTGCATGATTATGATGATGAGGGTACCTCTTCCAAATTTGTAAATTTCATGACCCTGGGTCATGGTTCTGGTGTGTGGGTAGGGCTGTGTTAAATAGTGAAAATGCATTATTTCTTTGAAGATCTTCTCTGCTCCTCGGCATATATTGGAGGCAAACAGAGTAAAAAGTTTTAATAAGCAGGGGTATTTTTACTAGAATTTTGAACATCTGGACCATTTAGTCATGTGTTTTGGTCCTGGCCAGAGCTCTATTAATTTGTATTCTACTGACTGAAGTTATTCCCCTTTACCATTCACCTTTGATAATTAATCACTGTAGATAATATATTTGAAAGGTTAATAGAATAAGAGAATTATGCAAGAACATTTATTGTATAATACAAAAAGTACTTTCTTAGTCTAAATGATCAGGTAGACTTGGAAATAATACATGAATAAAAATGAAACAAAAATAACTTATCTTTTTAAATGTTTTATATGTTCTTCGAAGGCCAAGTGAGGTCAATGTGAAAGTGAAAGACATTTTGTTAAAAGTCTGCATGGTAATAGTGATAAATGGGGGACAGATAGTGATACTAGAACAATTATTTTGTTGATCTTAATCGTACTATTTTTCTTGCTTTTTTTGCAACAAAGCTTCATTTATCAGTTTATGGATCCTCTATATTGTTGTACTCAGGAGACCGTTAAGGCCCTTGGGCCTCTTGTTAAAAGAAACAGACTATAGCAATTTCTTGTTTACTGCCAATTTTATTCATAAAACTGGTTCTAATCTAACCTTTGAATGGGTCAACCTACACCATGTGTCTTGAATTTAAATCACAATAATATTAGTAGGGGTGACTAGACTAATTATTTCGTTTTTCCTGATCATCCTATTTCTTTTGCTCTTGGTCAAGAAAGCTTCATATATCAGTTTCTTTTATACTCTGTGGATCCTCTTAATTGTTGTATTATACTCAGGTGACTGTCAAGGCCTTGGGTCTCTTGTGTTGGCATACACTTATTCTTCATCGGGATCATAGTAAAATGTAAAGTCTTGTGATATTTGTAGTTCATTGGCTGTTTGTTAACTTATGTAATTCTATGAATACCAGATGTCAAACATTGTTCCACATTTGGTGCACCTCCATTTTTTGATAAACAAACTAATTAAACATATTCATCTTAGCTATATTCAGTATCTAAAAACTCCGTAGTCGAGTATCGAATAAACTTGTTAAATCTTGTCTATTATTTCTTTACACTTTGAATCAAGTCAATGAAATTCTAATATTGCTTTTAGGCGAGTATTAAATACTCTCTTGTTGTTTAATAATAATTTGTATCATCTTAATCCATTTGCGCGGTAGAATTGGGTATAAATATCCAAGTTCGATCAGTAATATTTGTCCTTTCAGCCAATTTCAATGTCTCAAAAGCTCAAGATCGTGCTGACCGTATAGGTATTTTTTCTAATGCATTTCCTTGTGAGAATTAATAATGTTATGCATAAACGTCTGTTTTTATGACATGTACATGTACGAGGGTTGTTAGAAAAGTTCGCGGACAAGTTCTATTGTGAGCGCGCTATTTCCATGAAACCGGTTAAAGTCTCCAGATAAAAACTTTACCTATTTTCCAATAAATATACAAAGATTTGTTGTTTTCCGGTGATCCTTAAAAAATATACAGCTATATTATTTTGATAAAACATGCTTCACGGAGCATGCTACTTTTTCGCACGTATACATTACATAGACTTTTTATTGAAATTAAAAATTGCACAGTTGTAGCGCAGAAAGAATTATATTATTTTACCTGTCGCTACAGTATTAATAAAACGTCACTTGCCGAAATTTTGAATTAAATTGGAGGTTGTATGACTGTTTTATAGCCATTTACAAATAATCAACGAGTAAAAACAAAGCCAAGAATGGGAACGTCGTT
Organism: Saccostrea echinata; assembly: GCF_033153115.1. Classification (NCBI taxonomy): domain Eukaryota; kingdom Metazoa; phylum Mollusca; class Bivalvia; order Ostreida; family Ostreidae; genus Saccostrea; species Saccostrea echinata. The sequence continues at coordinate 19,324,209 of NW_026889763.1, forward strand.
GAACGTCATGGAGCACCGAGCTACTAAAAAATTATGTTTGCAGACAGGAAAATGTCTAAAAATAGACTAAAATGCTTCTAGATGTTGCTGAAAATTGCCTACATGTACAAAGGACAAAAGTATTCAAATGGTAGTAGCTTTTTAAGAATGGAAGGATTAACATTTTTAATGATCAACTCCATCGATACCTCAATACCCCACTTATCGCATGGACGTTGCCGCCTATGGATTTTGCATTGTTTCCATATCTGATCTCTTAACTGCGTGGACATTTATTTTAAGATCTCACTAATATCCGAAACAGCACAAAAGACTTTATAGAAGAAAAGTAACATGTCTTGATATAGATATTTAATTTTTAAGTAGAAAAAAGACGAGAAAAGTCGAAAGAAATGAAAGATATTTAGAACTATGAAAAAGCTTAATGGGTTTGAAATTTGTCACGTCACTTAACGTCAAGTGATTGCTTCGTGAATCCTATGACCGCATAGTAAAAATTGTTGTAAATTTTAAACATTTTAGTAAATGGACCTGATTTTTTACATACTATTAAACAAAAGATAGGAATTTAATCAGACATAAGTCATACTTCACAGTACACAATAGATTTTCCGTAAATCAATGTGTCCGCGAACTTTTTTAACAACCCTCGTATATGTTGTCTAATAGATTGACTACCGTATATTATATGTTCTTCATATACATATGCAATTGCTGTTAAATTGCATTTTCAAGATATATTGAAAACATGAGTCTGTGTTTTTCTTCTGCTCGGTTAAACTGATGGACATAGCATTCTATCCTATTTGTAATCTGATTCAATAATGATTTTTAACAACAGAACACTGGTTTAAGCTCGATTTCTATCAACCATCTCAGTTTAAAAGTAAGAAAAGAGCGATTGTGAGGTATGGCAACACACATCACTTTTCGAGAAAAATTCACAGGCACTTGGGGACTGGACCCCTTTCCATTTTTTCTTTTTGAAATCTGGGGTCGACACACCTTTTTCCTATTTTTGTACTCTAAAATGCATTAACTGATATCGATAATGTAACCCTTTTGTCTCAATAATTAAGCTGTTTTTAAATATATCGTTTGCGACTGACACATAAACGATATATTTAAAAACAGTTTATTGACACAAAAGGGTTACATTATAGATATCAGGAAGCACATATTAGAGTACAAAAAAGGGAAATGGTATATCAACCTCGGATTTAAAAATAGAACAAAAAATGGAAAAAGGGGGTTGGGGGTTCCAGCCCCAAGAGACTGTGGAAGAATCGAAATAGATTTTGCAATAAAAGAAATCATGAACCCATTATTTAAAATAATTGAAGTTACTTTGCTGATTAATGTAGTATCTGTGGTAAGATTGCATTACTTTAAAGTTTAAAGTCTATTGCATAATTTGTTTGAAATTTCATTGATGAAAAATAATTTGACACGAAAGTGTACATCAAAAAAATATACAAAGGGATGTTGATGAAATATATGGAGATAACGAACAGTATTCAAGCTCAAAAGTCCATTAATCAATACAAAATAGGAGCAGAGCAAACACGGACCTCCAAACATCAGAGGTGGGATCAGGTGCCATGGAGGAGTGAGCTATATGAGCTTATATGTGATATTAATTGAAGATCTTTTTATGCTATGTAGACATTAAATGATTCATTTATATATTTCATAGTTAAACGCCATTATGGTTACTACATATTCATCAACAACAACCCCGTTGACGTCGAGAAACTGTCTTCACTTCCTGCTGTGTATCATGGCAAAAGGTTCCATCCAAGTACTCAAACCGTAATGCTATTTCCAGGGGGATTCGAAGGAAGGCAGATGTATATCTTTCAGAACAAATCCAACCCAAATGATTCGAATGTTGATAAAAATGGCCATCGCACAGGATACTTCAACAATATCCTAGATATATGTGAAGTGGAAATTTGGGGTCTCTCTCTCTTTCTCTCTTCACGTTGTGTTTGACCATTTTCTTATGTCCTTATATGTGAAAGTGAAAAAAAACTTTAAAAAAACCCACTCTCTGAAATATTTATAAATATTGATAATATACAGGAAGATATGGTTAAAATTATCTACAATATATCTTTTTAAAATGCATAAAATCGAATGTTGTGGTAAAAAAGATTGATAGCCGGAAATAAATATACCTGAAAGTAATGAGCGTTTTTCCGCTCTCTCTCTCTCTCATTGTTTGTTGGTGTTTTGAGATTAATTACTGTTCGTTATTTTCGCCTTTTTCATTTACACAGTGTTCTTTAAAAAGTTTATCTTTTTAAAAATAGAACGCTATACTTTGTCAACTGCACGAACAGATATTCCGGTTAAGAGAGGAATTGATATGGAAATACTGATTTGTACGTTCAATTTAGGTTGCATAGAAAATGGGGATGAGCAGAGCTGTAATTGCTCTGAGAAAATAGTTGACGGATTTCCTTTCGGTAAGTTTTCTATACACCCTTCATCTGCGTCGATTTTTCGAAGACTATTTCTTTTATCATTCATTGTAGCGATTTAAAAGAGCTCTAAACACACATTTCTTTTAAACTAGAGAACATATTAAAAAATGTTTTTATGAAAAAAAAAATCACTTTTTGAGTATTTAAACTAATTTATCTAAATCACAACTATTTTATCTTAAGTCATCTTAAGTCATATCACTTTATCATTATTTTTAAAAACATTTTTTCAGATCTACCAGAAACGAATATTGCTTTTTCGAATGAAATGGACAATATCACCCTAATGTGTCATTCTAAATACATAATTCTGCAAAATAGAGGAAATTTACGGGACAAATGCAATTGTCAAGGGACTTGTGAAGAGAGAACTAAAAATATTAATAACGATTCTATTTCGTACAAATGTTACGGTGAGTTTTATCAATAACCCTTTTAAACAATTTCCGTTTGAGATTAGTAGTTGATTAACTTCGACCTTCTTTACTGCAAACTTCTCGCTTTGTTTACAAACATAGGCAGTGTTCTCTGTATTGAACGATTCATCACTAGCGCGGGAAAACTGCTCTGTTCATTAGCATAACAGCGCAAGAATTAGTTTATATATATACCCCTAGCACGTCAATCTTGTAAAAATAACCTGGTTTATACAATGTTCAATTTTGTGAATTTTCTTTAAAAAATCTGTTTTAAAAATACTTCTTATTGTATAAAACATTTATTGATTTATAAATCAAGACTTTGTTTGCACGACATGCCATTTTTGTTAACCTTATGTCCCGAACACTATTTTCTCTCGCGGATAGACACAAATTCCAATAAAATTAATAATAAATAATTATGTTTATAAACACTTCAAAGCATATCAGGAAACATATTTTTGTCCTGTAGATTATGAAAACTGTAAATAAACCAATATTATACAAGAACCCGTACGCAAAATACTCAAATGAAAATGTGATTAGTTTCGATACATTGGGGAATCCCTTACAAGTCACATAACATGAGTTGATACCATCAACTCGTAAAAAAGGTTTTCTCTTTCACCTATTAATCCGCGGAAGAACTCTGTTAACTTGTAATAAACAAGCATTCTGAGAGTATTGCATTAGCAATACTAGTCCACTACCGGCAAGTGTAATCTGGTTCCCGTTAAGAATTGAAAATGCCATAATTCCGTCAAAAATCAATGAAGCGGGACGAAATGCAAACTTGATCTATAACTAATCAAGGTAAATTCTCATATCAAAAATCAGCTCAATATCTGAAAGCGTTTACTAGAAAATTGCGGAAAACCCTTAAAAATTGAAAAGGTCGTAATTCCGTCAAAAATCAATGAAGCGAAACGAAATGCAAACTTGATCTGTAACTCATCAAGATACACTAACATACCAAAAATCAGCTCAATATCTGCAAGGGTTTAGGGAAAAAAATGCGGAAAAGCAAGTGGGACAGACGGACAGAGGGACAGACGGACAGCTGGACGGACGGACAGACTCAGAGGAAACCTATAGTCCCCTCCGGTTTCAACGGTAGGGGACTAACAATTACATTTCATCATCAACAATGATAAAGACACCAATTCTGTGCTCTTTCCTTCAATAAACTATATACTCTTGCTTCGAATTTTCAAATCTAAAAGGCGATCGCAATTTTCACTTTTGTATCAACAATCTTGTCATTTCCGGTAAAGAATATCAAGATAGATCTAACCATTGGGGGAAGAATTATATCCGAAATAGCATATAGAAATTTGAGATTTCTTAAATGAACTTTAGGAATCTGCTGCCATTAAAGCTCAAATATGGCGGATATGCAAATGAGCAGAATGAACACCATTTCTCCATATGTAAGATTATTTGAATAAATGTTTTATTTTCATATGACAAAATGAACCCACAATGTGAAAATAACAGACACACTTGTGTGTCAAATGCAAATATTTACATTTGCAAATGTTTTCCCTTATATAAAATTATTCGAGCAAGGCGCATATGGGTAAGTTCAAAAATATGACCACCAAACTTAAATTTTTTGGAAAAATCCAACTACTTATAACATATTTTTCACTTATATCATCATATTGCACATGCATTCTAGTTTAAAATCCTGAAGTGGCAATGGAATAGACATTTAGATTAAAAAGTTTCAGAATTTTTATTAGTAAAATTTCTTTTGAAAAAAGAAAATATCATTACACCTTAAAAGACTTTCTAAACTACATAATCACAAGATATTACACTTATTTATGCTTCAAAATGGTAAAAGGATATAAATGATTAAATTAAGACCTTGATTGAGTATCTTCTCTTGTATATGTGACAAAAAATTGGCTTTTTGAATGTTATTTCACATTATTTTTTCAATTCTGGTTTGAAAAGTTTTAATATTAAAAAAATATGAAGCAATAAAATTCCCCAAAATTCAGTTTTTTGTCCGTTCAAGTCAATTCTTTAAATCTAAGTCAAAAAGAAATTTTTATATACGAGTTCTCTTACAAAAAATACTACATTTTGAAGTGACCCTATTTTACATCATGGTGTTGCACTCCTGACATCTGATATGTATCTACTGTATTCAATAATCCAGAAGTGAAAAAAGAATTAGATAGATTACCTGATCAGTACGTACTGGTCCCTGCTGACAAAGCAGGTAACAACATTGTCTTTGTTTGTAAGGCTCATTATATTAAATGTATTTTAGAGGAACTTGGATTTAATTCTACAAGTGGTAATCCAACTTATACTCATAGTTCCCTTTCTAAGGAAGAAATTCTTCAAAATCATATGTCAGTTTTGAATATTTTTAATATTCCAAACAACCAAAATGAATTTGAATTACCATATTTATATTGGATTCCGAAACTTCATAAAAATCCTTACAAACAAAGATACATAGCGGGTTCCAGTAAATGTTCAACCAAACCTCTATCTTTACTCCTCACTAAGATATTAACAGTGGTGAAGGAGAAACTTCAAGAGTACTGTGCAACAATATATTCGAGAAGTGATGTAAATCAGATGTGGATACTTAAAAATTCCAAGGAACTTTTGGAAAATTTGAAATCACAAGATTTTACCAAAATCAACAGGTTAAAAACAAACGACTTTTCAACTTTGTACACAACTATTCCCCACGATAAATTAAAGTCCAGGCTTTTTGATATCATTGACAGCTGCTTTTTCAATAAAAATGGAACTCGTAAATATACTTACCTTGTCATTGGTCATTTGCAAAATTATTTTGTTAAAAAACATTCTGATTGTTCACACAAGTACTCTGAAGTTGACATTAAAAAGATGCTTGAGTTTCTGATTGACAATATCTATGTGGTTTTTAGAGACCAGGTCTTCCAACAATCTATTGGAATTCCCATGGGTACCAATTGCGCCCCGTTATTAGCAGACCTTTTTTTGTATTCATATGAAGCAGAATTTGTCCAAAATCTTGTACGTGAAAAGGAGAAAACACATCTGTTTCATATTTGGATATTTTACTTGAAAAAGACGTTAATGGTAAACTAACAACCAAGGTTTATGATAAACGTGATGACTATAACTTTTCAATCGTCAACTTCCCTTACTTATGCAGCAATATACCTTCATCACCTGCATACGGGGTATATATCTCTCAGTTGATTCGATACGCAAGAACATGCTCTACGTATGTACAATTTCTAAAACGAGGTAAATTATTGACAAATAAGTTGATGAAACAAGAATATCAGCTGTCTCGTTTAAAGTCATCATTTCGTAAGTTCTATGGTCGATACAATGACCTTGTCAGCAAATACAATTTATCATTGAGTCAAATGCTGACTGACGTTTTTCACACTAATTGTTAGGCCATTATGTACACACTGAATTGTCGACGGATTTTTCCGTTATTTCCCGATCATGACAAGGAGCACACGGCGGGTGTGACCGGTCGGCAGGGGATGCTCACTCCTCCATGGCACCTGATCCCACCTCTGATGTTTGGAGGTCCGTGTTTGCTCTGCTCCTATTTTGTATTGATTAATAGACTTTTGAGCTTGAATACTGTTCGTTATCTCCATATATTTCATGTTTTTAATTTAAAATTGATTTAAAATATGTAACACACAATAACCCATTCTTACTCTGTAAATCAATTTGTCGTGTTGATATTTTTCATCGTTTACGGCAGGTTTTTCATATTTTTAAGACCTTAAAACATGATTATTTGCAAGGTGTAAGGTATATAAATTGTATTTTAAAATATATGTGAAATGATGAAAACTATTCCCCGAATTGACTGTAAAATTTCTGTAATTTGTTGATAGACATAGTGTTTTGAACATCAAATAGTATCAAACATTTTTTTTCAACTTATTTTTGAGTAAAGATAGTTAAAAAGCATGGGTAATTATAAAGCAGTTTTGTTGCACTCCTGACTGCAGTAAAATTTAAAATTAAAACCATAGAACACAAAAATTCATAAAGTGTTGGCAACATCAAATGGTAATGAAATTGTGCAATATTTATAGTCCAATACTTCATAATTAAAACAGATGAAAGTATTTAAAATTCGCATTTTATCAGGAATTATCCCCTATTTATGCCAAAATAACTAGCTTAAATGTATATTTAGAAGATAAAATATATTTTATAGCATATTTTCCTTTAGAGGACAAACACAGTAACCAACCAGAAAAATTCTACTCATCATTTTTTCTTTATTTTTATTCTTATTGGATGATTTATGATTCTAACATATTTGTTCCACTCCTGACCAAAAGTAATGGGGCCTTTAAAGTAGAATTGTGAAGTGAAAATTACATAAGAACTTGTTCTGTTGTTTCAGTGAAGTTGAGGAGGAATTACAGTAACTTGAATTTTTTGACAATTTTTTTAGTGTGTTTATTTTTAACGTTCATTAAAAAAATCACAAAAAAATAAATAAAAAATAAAACACATCCGAATCGATAAAATTGAAAAAAAGAAGGATTTTGATAATAAAACTGTCAATAATTTAGTATTAAATTATACAAAAAGATCATTATTAATTAAATAATACTTCTAAGCATGAATAGAAGTGTTTTCGTCACACAACTTGAATGTTTAAAAAAAATGTGTTGCACTCCTGACCATAGAAATATATATCTGAAGCACAGACAGATCCTGTAATTGATAAATCTATTTGGTAAAAATGTTCTTTGTGTCTTTATTTTCCAAAATAAAGATCAGAAAATGAAATAATGATAACAGTTTTTTCATGCTTGGGAGCAAAACATGAAATGTTGCACTCCTGACATTATTGGGTATGCACATATACTTGACTCTCATTAATGCTCCTTGTGATTTATAAAACATTTTTAAGTTTTTAAATGTATATCAGTTATTGTTTTACACTTTGTAAATTCTTTTTTGTCTTAATTTTCTTTCAGAATTTTACAATTGATGTTTTTTTTTTGGCAACACTACATTTTTTCTGTTGAACTCCTGACTTGGTATAACATTTTTTTAAACATCAGCCATGACTGCAACTTGATTAAACAAAAGTTACTGCAGCCCACATTTAAAGCTCAATACTTTGAATATTATCAGGAGAGTCTTTATTTTCAACATAAAGCATTATTATTTATTTCACATATCTCCAAAAAATATTGAAATTTCAAACTGTCACAAAAAGGTGTTGCACTCCTGACAATTTAAGCATCATTTTTGGGCATATTTTTTTTTGTTAATTGAGATATCAACGAGATATTTGGCAGGTATTTAGACACTATCTAAAGACATATTCTGAGACATAGAAATTTATTTTCATTGCCGGTATTTTTAGTGTGGGTTGAATAAATATTCATTTGGTCATTTTTTTTAATTCACCATTTACGTCCGTATAAAAACAGGTTCGTCACCTGACCACAGGCACTTGGGGAATGGACCCCCACCCCTTTTACATTTTTTTAGTCCCCTACCGGTGAAACCGGAGGGGACTATAGGTTTCCTCTGAGTCTGTCCGTCCGTCTGTCTGTCTGTCCCTCTGTCTGTCTGTCAGTCTGTCCCACTTGGTTTTCCGCATTTTTTTTCCCTAAACGCTTGCAGGTATTGAGCTGATTTTTTGTGTGTGAGTGTATCTTGATGAGTTACAGATCCAGTTTGATTTTCGTTCCGCTTCAATGACTTTTGACGGAATTACGACCTTTTCAATTTTTCACGGTTTTCCACAATTTTTTTTCTGAACGCTTGCAGATATTGAGTTGAGTTTTGGTATTTGACTTAACCATGATGAGTTATAGATCAAGTTTGCATTTCGTTCCGCTTCATTGATTTTTGACGGAATTATGGTATTTTCAATTTTTAACGGGAACCAGATTACAATTGTCGGTAGGGGACTAGTATTGCTAATGCAATACTCTCAGAATGCTTGTTTCTTTTTAAATCTTGGGTCGAGCCACCTTTTACCTATTTTTATGTTCTAATATGCACTATATGTTATCAATAATGTAACTCTTTTGTCTCTATAAGCTGTTTTTAAATATACCGTTTTCGACTGATACATAAAAAGAGAGACGGCTTGCAACTCTTTTCTCGTCGCTTAAACTTCGCCTGATTATTTACCTAAAACATAAGAACACATGGAGTATGCATACGTCAATAAATTTGTTACACATTCTTCTTCCTTTTCACATTTCCGTTCAATTTTTATGTGCCCTCGATTTGTAAATATTTCGATTAAATCACCCACATCTAGGGTAAATTTTGTTGATGTGCACTAGCTGGGACGGAAGTGCAATAACGGTAACTCTGACTTTACAAATGTTCTGCATTAAATAAAAATTCCAGGCTCTGTAATAAAAATATTGTGAAATTTGGTTGTCTAAGTCGTATGTTTAATGTTAATCTTCATCCATCAGAATCTGCTAGTCTTGTTGTACAGAGAACTTACCGTTCCATGTAATATGAAGAGAAAATTTGGGATTTTTTCCCTCTCGCATTTAAAGTTCCGAATGACATTACACTTAATAATGACGCCCGAAAATACCGGGAACTTCCATCCCAGCTAGTGCACATCATCAAATTTTACCCTAGATGTGGCCAAGGTTAAAGTTTTTTAAAAGTAGGTCCAACCCCAAGGTCAGTGTCAATGCCAAAATTGTTTGTATGCAAAGGAAAGTCTTGTTCCAAGGAATGCACATGTGAAGTATGAAAGCCATAGCACCAAAGTTTTTAAAGTTATGGCCAAGGTTAAAGTTTTTCAAAAGTAGGTCAAACTCCAAGGTCAAGGTCAAAGTGGTTGGTATCCAAACAAAGGCCTTGTCACAAGGATTACATATGTGAAGTATGAAAGCCCTAGCTCGAAACGTTCAAAAGTTTTTCAAAAGTCAAATGTCAAATGTCAAGGTCAAAGTTGTTGGTATCCAAAGGAAGGTCTTGTCCCAAGAAATACACATGTAAAGTTTGAAACCCTAAGCACCAACTGCTCAAAAGTTATGGCCAAGGTTAAAGTCTCATAAAATATGCAAAAGTTGGTCAAACTCCAAGGTCAAGATCAAAATGTCAAACATGAAGGTACCCAAAGAAAGGTCTTGTCACAAGAAATACACATGTGAAATACAGTGTATGAAAGTAATATCTCTAACCAATCAAAAGTTATGGGCAAGGTTAAAGTTTTTGCGGACAAACAGACAGACGGACGGACAGGGCAAAAACTATATACCCCCGAATCTTCGATACGGGGGCATAAAAATCATATCAATGCATTAAAGTAATGCATATTTTCTAAGGTATTTGAGAAATTGAAAATTCACTAAAAGGGACAATAAAAATAATTAAAGTTTCATTGAGTACTATAAGGGACAATATCAAATGAAAGTAGATGCTAAATTGTATAGATTTTATTGTTTGAAAGATTTCTTATCATGCACAATATCATATAAGCACAAATAATGTAATATTTGTTAGGATGTCAGTGTCCATGCAAGATGACAAAGACACAAAACTTCATCAAAGGTCCTAAGTCCTAACAATAAGAATAGAGGAAACGAAGAATAATCTACAAGTGAAGAAATCCGAACTGTCTTTAAACATTCGACAGAAAATTTCGGCTCCAGACAAACGGACATCTGCACAGGGAATAGGAATGATTCTTGGAGTGGGATTGATTACATTTGTTTTCTTACTCATAATCTGCAGTGATCTCCCTTTGTTGTACATCCAAATCAGACATGGACCTCAATTACAAAGAATGAAACGGCCAAATCAAAGGAGAGGACGTTGACATTCTTCTTTTTGTATATGAACCTTAGTGTAAAAAAACATTTTTTTTTTCATTTAAATGCAGTTAAGTATTCGTGATACTGTAAATCATTATGTAAAAAAAGAGGATTTTCTCAATTTTATCTCATAAACTGTAAAATGTTCAATGATTTAGTCGCATTTAAAACACCTATTTTAATATATATTTAGCATTTGGTTTATTAGTCAGTGAAAATGATATTTTAAATATGTATCTCCTACAAGAAAATTACATTCATGTGTATATGCATATGTTTAATGCCAGAACAAGGATCACATGCATCCTTTTTTGGCCTTGCTTGTGAATTTCTGAAAAATTAAAACTGCTCAGTTTTAATTGAAAATTAATGTAGTTGAACATAAAATTTCACTGGACCCTTGGTGACTGCATATCTATTGAAAATGGCGTTATTTTCTTGCTAGTCTATGTATTTTGACGCCATGAATTGTGTCATTATCTTCAAATCCTGAAAATATCTTCAAAATGGCCAACAATTTCAGCTATTTTTCAAAATTTTGCATAGACCCCAATCTCTGATCCAAATATTTAATTATATTATGAAATAACTGTTTCAGAAGAAGATTGTAATCCATGTTTTATTTTTTGGATCGAGGGGACTCATATTTTAATTCTTTGCTGAAGATACTCAAATACACCCATATTCTTCACACAGCCTGTCATTGGGACTTGGTTAGTCTATTGGTATGTGGACAGGGCCATTTTATGGATAAAGTGAACATAGCTCTTTTTATGGTTCATATCTATGTTTTGAATAATTGTGACATCTGAGTCTAATTTATCGCATCACTTTTGAGGATTGCAATTATTCAAAAAAGACGAAAAATTCACATTTCCCACTCTTTGCTCTATATCAAGTTTGTAGAAATATTTTTCAATATAATTTTTCTACTATTCAATATTTTAAAAAGAATTAATTTAATATTCTATTTCAAAAATTCATTATGAATGTTGAATTTGTTAAAATACATATGTCCAGTGGCGGATCCTGGAATTTGGGTTAGGGGAGCTGTGAATTTTTTTTTTTTGTCAGAGGCCGGAGATCTGGGAGTTTTAGTGATTTTAGAAGTAAAATTCAACCTTATAATTAGCCTACAAATACACGTACAAACAAATTTTATATTGAATGATCAAATTATGCAAAATTTCTCATCAGAGAATTTTCCTCTAGTCTTACATCATGCCCCCCCCCCCCCCCCCCCCGTTCTCATCTTGTGTCATGAAACCTCTTGACTCAAGACTTGTCTTCGCATATTTGTAGCTATCAATAGACTTTCATATAATTTTCAGAAACAATAGCCAAAATGCATGATTTCTGTGTTAGAATGGCTTCCCTGACAGTGTGCAAATCCGAAGACAATGAAAATAATACATGTCAGTCAAATGAATTATTTTCAGTATCTTTAAATTTCTTAAAATTGCGAAACATTCGTTTAAAAAAAGATAAAATTATAAAGAATTTCATTTTAGTCGGGCATTTTAATACTTATTCTATTAACTATGATATCTTATAAATGTAAAAACATTCAAACTAGACTCCTTTCTGAAATACTAGCTCGTACATGTTAACAATAAGCTGCACAATTCGATGAAAAAAATGAGACGAAGATCATAGACCTACACATGCACTTTTGGACTTGTTTACCTAAAACGGCCTATCGTAGAGTATTTTATGCCAAAAATTGTTAAAACAGGTCACTACTGATGTTGTTACTTTATTTCCTCCAAGAATTCTTTGATATGCCTTCATCAGCAACGGAAGAGAAAGTGCTTTTAATTCTTGCCGATCAGGGAGCGCCATTTTCACATGTAAGGAAAACTAGATGCTGTCAGGAGACAGTAATATTCGCACTTAGGTGTTTGCCTCTAAATGCAGACTTATTGGGCTTACCAAGGAAAAAGTCCAAAATAATTCTATAATTTACACAGTACATGCATTCGTCAAATCGAGCATAAAATGCTCAGGTGACCATGTGACCCATGAGCCTCTTATAGGTATTTCCTTTACTTAATTCATTACCAGTCTGAGATAACAGAATTTAATTAATGATGTAAATTAGGTTTTGATAAAAGGGGGGATATAAATGTTTGGCCCATAATTGGAACTTTTTAAATTTATTTTCTCAAGAACAATTAATATCATTTAAGTACAAAGCATTTTTGATGAATTTATCAAAATGTGCAAACTTTTTTAGTATTTGATTAGGCAAAAACCTCCTTGAAAAGCCATACCCAATCAATTTTAGTTTAAACAATATTTTATTGAAGAAATTGACAATGGTACAATACACTAGTAATAAATACAAGTTAATTGGGAAACAAGCCATAAGGCTTATATTAATCCCTCTTTCTGCAAATTCAACAAGTGCGAGGAAATGTATGTGAATGGAACCTAAAATAGTACACTCATATGGAAAACTTTCATACATTTATATTGTGAACAGTTTACTGGAATTGAAGTCGCTGAAAATCTCCAAAAATTCCAATTTTTACATTACAAAATAAAATTTACCTCACTCATTAAGCCACATCACTAATAAAAATTTAAACTGAAAAAAGAGACCGAATAATATCTCGTGGTAAAAATATCAAGTGATTTGTTTTAAAATCTTTTGCTTTCTATCAGAAGGTTTTGGACAACAAGAAAAATATTTTGGTTTTCCTTTCTGACAGATTTTGTGAACCATAAAGTAATATATCAACAGTTATGTGATGAGGTATTGAAAGAATAGTTCTATTTCGTACTCTTGTAAAATTGTTACAATGGAAGAAAAAATGTTCGATACTTTCAATCTCGCCGCAAGAACATAGTGGAGAAATACACAGATTTCTACGAAACATATGTAAATTCAAAGAACTGCATTCCAGTCTGAGTTTCGTATGTAAAATCTGACCAAGCCTACTCCCAACAAAGAAATAATTGGGTATTCTAGATAAATTAGAATTTAAGTATAATTTAAGACTTGAAAGGGATGGATTATTTTGAATCACCAAAGGTAATTTATTCCAAATACGTATTGTCCTGGGAAAGAAGGAATTATAGTATAGTTGGGTTGTAGTTTGGATTTCTTGTAGTGAGTTTTCTTGTCTAGTGTTGTAACTATGTCTATGATTGCCATACTCGGAGACAATATTTACTAAGTAATCAGGGGACTTTTTATGATATATTTTATGGAATTGAATTAAACGATGATTTTCTCTTCTTTTTGATAGGGTTACCCATCCCGTCTCTTTGTATAACAAGTACCTGGCTGCCATTCTATTCCCTCCCGTAACTATTCTAGCAGCTTCATGTTGAACACCTTCAAGTTTATCTACTAAATAGTCTGGTATATTATGCCAAACGATATCGACGTATTCAAGTATAGGTCTCACAAACGAAAAATAGATATTTTGTAACGTTTTCCTATCCAGTATAAATTTAACTCTACGCATCATTGTCAGGCGACTATAAGCTTCACCTATAACTTCATCCACGTGTAATTTCCAGGGTCCGCCGTCATAAAACATACTTAAGTCTGAGAATCTTCTCAAGTCTGAGAATTTTCTCAACTCCTAAATTCTCAGACTCAGCCACCGCCATAAAAAATTTGAGTAACAAAAAAATTCTCAGAATCATTTTATTCTTAAATATTTGAGTTTACTATAAAGCAAACTTAAGTACATTCTCAAGCATTAAAAATGGCTGCCATGATCCAACGTCGACATCGAAGGAGACAGAATCTGCTTGTTTTGAGGCGATCACGAGTATTTCGTGACCTAAGCAATCCTTTGGAGAGTCTAGAGGAGGAAGAGATTTTCCAGAGATATCGTTTTTCTCCGGGTAGCATACTTTATATTGTAAATGGTGTCAGTGACAATCTTCAAGCAGATACTGCCAGGAACCGACCCATTCCTCCACTGATCCAGGTTCTACTGTTTCTCCGTTTCCCGGCTACAGGGGCACACTTAAGACTTATTGGAGACAGTCTTAACGTTTCAGAATGTACGACTGGAAGGGCTGTTAAAGCGGTAGCAAGGGCCATCATTGAAGTTTTTATCAATCTGATAAAATTTCCCGTCGGTGAAATAGCGACCAAAGTCAAGGAAGGATTCAGAAGAATTGCGGGTAAGACCTATAATTTGGAGAAGAAAAAAAACCCACTGCAAAAATCGTTCTTTGCTTTTAGTGAGATATGTGCAAATCTTTAAATACACTACATGACTGAAAGCTTATTCAAAACAACAATTAAGTCAATAAATACACTCGAGAGAATATTTACTTTTCTGTAAATTTATGAAAAATCCCCTTACAATAAATTGCATTTTTTCCGTCGACATTTACGGAAGATAGGAAGAGTTCCACTACGGGCCACAACTGTATTTAGTGCAATAGTGTAATTAGGTGGTGGATCCAACACAAACTTTCAAAGCAAAGCTGTTCTGTTTGTTATTTGTAAACATTGACAATAAAATGTAATGATTTTAAAGCTGAGTATATAAACAATACTTAGTGCAAAATGCATACTAATTTAAATTCTTGTAGCACATTTGAAAGAATTACTATTGTTTACTGTAGATTCCTTATTTTACGCGAGTACTTAATATCGCGAAATGGCCCAAGGGCGTCAAATCGCGAGAATAATAATTCGCGAATGGGTGATTTATCTAGAGGTTTTACATACATTAAAGCACCATAAAAATAAAAGCGAGTAATTTTATTTCGCGAGTGGTGCTTCTCGCGTAATTACGCGATAATTTATTTCTCGCGTATATTTAGGAATCTACAGTATTTATTTCCTTTCTCTATCACTTTTTTTCAAATAATTATTGTCTTTCTTATTTCCATTTTCATATCCTCTTTATGTTTTTACTGCTATGTTAGGCCAAATAAAAAAATACGTGTGGTTCCGGTTACCCGACCGTCCCTATTTTATACCCCTCGACCCTAAACTTTTTTTTTGACAATTTTCATATTTTTTCCGGAATTTTCCCCAATTTCCATCAATGGCTCCGGTTTAAGTTTTAGTTTCAGCAATGACGGCCTCCTTGCACGACATAGTGCAAGTGTTTATTAGTGTTAAATCGAAAGCAAGCTAGCATGTAGGTGTCCCCTACCAATACTGACTAGTATTTTATCACACCACATCTAAATGTCATTTGCAAAGTAGTGATAAGTATTATTTAGAATAATTAAGAAAATCATTTTGTTAAAAAAAAATCCCTACTTACCTACTCTTAGTTTTTTGGAGGTGTAACCGGAACCACACATATTTATTTGTTTGGCCTTAGAAAAAAAGCAAGTTAAATGATTGTTGGCTGGTTATTTTTTGTAAGAAAATCATCAATAATGGCAATTTAAAAAAAAATGAGAACAAAAATTGAAATAAATATTTTTTATTAATTAAATTACTTTGATATCTGAATTTCAAATGAGTTTAAGGTATTGTTTAAAAAAATACAGAGATGTTTTGGGTTGTTCTTGCTAGAAATAAGTATACGTGTAATTTTTTTTCCAATATTTAGAAATACAACCTTCAAACCTTTAATGCCCTCATATAATTAAAGCTGAAACAATAATGATTTCATTGACAGGTTTTCCCAAAGTTGTGGGTTGTATTGACGGAACCCAGATAAGAATTCAAGCTCCTTCACTGAATGAACCTGATTATGTGAACAGGAAGGGATTCCATAGCCTCAATGTTCAGGTATTTAAAAAAAACATATTTAAAAGGATTTTACTTCTGATTTTTTATATAGTAGAACATATATTAAGTTGGTTTGACCATAATATTTCATTGTAGAAGCTCACTTTCATTGGCATTATGAATAGTACAAGAGACCTTTTAAATGTAATAAGGGATGTCAGCTACAGCTATGTTTCAAAAATTCATCATAAAAAGGAAATTGGAATGATAAATAATTATTAACATATTATACATTTTAAAGTATATGTTTAAAAAACATATGTATTTCTTTAGATGGTATGTAGTCCCACTTTCAAGGTGACCTCACTTTGTGCCAGGTGGCCTGGATCATGTCACGATTCGAGAATTTGGAGAAATTCACACCTTTGCCAACATTTTGAAAATGGTACTTCTTTAAATTATATAATGTAACTATATGTGATATGTTTCTCTATATGTATCCTTTTCCTGAATTGCATTGATTATGTTCTAGCTTGACTTAAGCATGCATTTATACCCTCTTTTAATATTCAGGGTTACATGATGGGATTCTGCTTGGAGATTCTGGGTACCCCCTTATAAGATACCTCATGACACCCTATTCATAGTTAGCACCGGCGACACGGTCTGAGGAGAGGTATAATGCCAGTCTATGTCAGACCCGTGTCTTGATTGAGCAGACCTTTGGCATCATGAAGAGGAGATTCCAAGCTCTCCAAATCGGGTTCAGGGTATCCCCAGACCAAGCTGTACAGTTTATTACAGCCTGTGTGATACTCCTTAATCTGGGAATCGACAGAGGAGATATCTGTGTGCAGCAGAATTTAACAAACATTGATGTTGCCGCCTGCATCCAGCAAAATATACAGGAACCTGGACAAGTCCGCAATGATGGAGTATTAAAGAGAGCAGCAATTACACAAGGATTTTTCTAAAAGAAATATTAATGCAAACTGTAGATCTAATGTCCACAGTTTAAATGAGATTTTCTAGGAACGTATACAATTAAGCCAAGTCAGAGAAAATGTTCATTTATTTAAATTTATTAACGTAATTTTTCATGAAAAGAGGTCCAGTTTTGCTCTCTCTCTCTCTCTCTCTCTCTCAATGTATTTTATTTCAAAAGGTTTAAGAATAAAAAAGGTCCATGAGCCACAATGCTCACATGATTCACATTGGCCTATGCTAAGATCCAAACCAACTTGAGTCTGCATTACTTGATATATTAAAACCAGAAGTCTGATAAGACTGTAGCTCTACTGGACAGCATAGTCTACTTGTGTACAAAGTCTTATTGAAATCAGAATTAAACTGTAAGAAGAATATCAATTTGAAAAAAAAATTCATATAAATTTCTATTTTAGTAACCATGACAACACCCTAAGGACAGACAGAAGGACAAAAAGCTAGACAGACGATGGACAACAGTGATCAGAAAAGTTTGTTTAAACTTTTGGTTCATATGAGTTAAAGGTGAAATAAAAGCATATTTAAAGTTCTGATGAAATATGGACCAACATTTCAGGATATGTTGTTTGAATGTCTAACAGAAGCCTCTGCTTCTTCAGGGTGAGGACCTCCTTCTGGATGTTCAGGACTTCCCTCTCTTGTTTCACCTTTAGGATCTCCTCCTCTAATCTTTCATTGTCTAGCCTCAAATTTCTTTCTTCCAACTCTGCCAGTTTTCTTCTATTGGGTTCACCTGTTTGATTAAATTACAAATGCATTAAATCTAAAACTAAAGTGTTTTTTTTTAATCCTTTGTTTTTGTTCAATTGGCTTTACATATTACATGTACATTAACATTTTTTTCATCTTCTTTGTTGATCATTTAGAAATGATTCAATAGATAAGTGTTCCATTGCTGAAAAAATTCACTTGAATACTGCTTTGTGCTATTTCAATTTGTGTTTTAAAGCTTTGGATAATTATTAGCAGATTGAAAAGAAGTTATACAATTTAGATTTTCTAAAATAAAAAAAAATGCTATATCATACTGAAATACATATTGGACTCTCTTTATTGAACTACATTTATTTTTAATACATATTATAATCAAATATTAAAAATAATCTATGTAATTTAACATTTTTTTTCTTTTTTATTTGATATGAGAGAGAGAGAGAGAGAGAGAGAGAGAGAGAAGGGCTACATTTTGCTGACAAACCTTTCTTTTCCTTTCTTTTATGTCTAGCAGATGATTTTTCTGCATCTTGTCTTTCTTGCAATTGGATGTTAGATGAAGAATCTAAATCTGCAAAATTATTTGTCAAATGAATCCTTGTTTTGAGAATTGAAGCTTGAACTGCATAGGAGGATTTTGTTTATTTCTGTCTTCTTATGAGTGATTAAGAATTTGACAGATAAACATTCACTGAACTAATAATCAACATCAGTTTGCATTGTCATGTTAATTTTTTGTCCTAATTTTTCAGTCCATATACATAATATTTACATAATTAAGGACAAATCATTACCTTGTGCATTTATCCCTGCATTTTCTTCCTGGGCATTTTCAGGGACTGTGATGGCACTGACTGTTGGAGCTGGAAAAGTAACAAAAATACTGATTATAAAAAAATCTTACCATAATTGAAGAAACAAACAAATTTAAATCATATATGGTACCAGTCCTTATAATTAGTGTCTAAATCTAGCTTTGGCAATTGAATATATAGATAAAATTATTCATAATTAGAAATATTTATCAAAATTTACTTGATGAATTAGAGCTGTAATTACAAGGAACATAAATAATAGTATATATAATACACCACAAACTATACCATCAGTATCCATCCCTCCTTCGAGGCCATGGAGGTTGGGTTCCTTTTCAAACAATTTAAGGAGTATTTCCTCCCCTTGAGTCAGTGGGGGTAGAGGAGGCCCTCCTCCAGTTTTAGGCCTCTTTAGGCCGTCCAACTTCTCCTTGCCTGTAATTCATTGAAAAAAATTCTACACACATGTACAAAGGTGAAGATGTCATCAATTTTTTGTAAGGAACATTGGATGAGATAAATATACATATTTTTTATTGTGTATTTGCTTGAAGTTACTGTATTTTTTAATTGTCATTTTTCTTTCTCTTTACAATTATAAAAAAATTACTAATAATAATTATTTCTCTGCTAAAAAGTATAGAAAGATAACAGTCTTTACTTCTAGTTTTGATGTTATAATATTTTTTCTTTATTTCCTCCCAACTCCGCTTTCTGGTGTCAAATTGTCTGCAAATATTATACATGTAACAATACTAAAATATTTGATCCACTCCCATTTTCATGTAAACTTATCTGAGTGTGGACCTAAAAATAGAAATAACTTAAGAATGGAAATTCCCATTTTCCATTTTCTAGTCTCATTGGGAAAGGTATGTAACGTGATCGTATTTTAGCTGCCGTTATTTTCTACAGCTGATTGAATAGTTAACGGAAGGAAAATAAAACAAAAGGAAAAAAAAACATATGCTTATTCTTACAATAGATCTGACTTCATCATATATTGATATCATTAACCATTTAAAAAAATCAGTTGATATTCAAATCACAGGTGTTGCAAATTAGAAACGTGCGTACACACGTGTGTGTGTGTGTGTGTGTGTGGGGGGGGGGGGGTTATTTCATTGATCAGTGCATCAGTTTGCTTTTGCTTTTTCATGCACGAAATTTAGAAAAGAAATCTATTTATTTTTACTGGCATGTGTAAATATAGCGGAAAGGGAGTTTCTTGACAATTAAGATATCACACTGTTTTACAAATCATGTGCATTGCAGACCAGTAAAAATAAAATTCTCTCTCTCTCCAATAATAAAATGGATTGTTTCTGCATGCCCATAAAAAAAACAATGATCAAGTAACCCCTACCCCGCGTTTCTCATCTCCACACACACACACCCTCACACACACACACACACACACACACACACACACACACATACATGTGAAAGGTGTCAAACGGGGACAGGGGTTAAAGACTGTCAAAGTGGGGACTTCTTTATTTTTATTATTTCATTGACTTTTGACCAAAAATATTTGTCCTCCTATAACTCTGATGGCGAATATAATCAGAATATGTCAATATCTTTAATTTTAAGCCAAGCACTTTTTACAGCACAAA
The DNA here is from genome assembly GCF_033153115.1 of Saccostrea echinata. NCBI lineage: Eukaryota > Metazoa > Mollusca > Bivalvia > Ostreida > Ostreidae > Saccostrea > Saccostrea echinata. Next base: position 19,344,758 of record NW_026889763.1, read on the forward strand.
CGGGGACCTATTTCACACTCATTAATATTCACACACCAGTACTTGATTCATTGTATCTAATCGGGGACATTTTCAAAAAAGAATGCAAAATACTCCCTTTTGTGCCTTTTATTCAATAATTAACACCGTTCTCATCTCTGAATAGGATTCTTGTCTTCACAGGTACTTGAATGTTTTAGATTTTAAATCAAATATGGAGATAACGAACAGTAATAAGCCTCAAAAGTCCATTGAAACCCATACTATAAACATAACATGTTTGTAGTATAATAGATATATATTTTTTAACAATTAAGCTGGGGAGTGCCTAGTGCCTATGTTAAATCCGTACAAATCGTGAGCAGGGCAAACACGGACGTTAAAAACACTCAAGTTCACAGTGCCATGGAGGAGTAATCACCCCCTGCCGACCGGTGTCGCATGATATTTGGTCCGCCTCGTTTAAAGGTCGGGGGAGGGGGGGGGGGGGATGGCTAATACGATAACATATATGGTCCGCCTTTTATAAGAAAAGGTCCGGCCCGTATAAGAAAAGATCTGCCTACGTTTAAAGGTCCGGGTAGTGCAAAAGGTTTTAATCTTGATTTAAACACATAAAATTAAAGATAGTTTGTATGATATATCTCTAGAGCAGGAATTCTACTCCTTATTTAGTTGCTTTTAGCAGTGCCGTTTATTTTTTTTTAACATTTCCATGCTTGTGGTGTGAAAACTGCATACCAAAAATACAGATGGCATTACAAATGTAGTTTTTTTTTAAATTACCTTGATATTTTTATGATCGATGATTTTAGCATTTCAGAAGAAAATCCAGGTTTATATATTAACAATACCCCCCCCCCCCCCCTAAAAAAAAAGAGAGACCAGACGAGAGATATTATTTTGTTTTGTGTCTTTCTTAATTTTTGTTTTTTTTTATATCTTTTTTTAAGCTTATTTCTATTTTTTTTTTCTTGTTGGTTACATTTTATTGTGCTTTTTTATGATGTGTAGTTATAAAATATCGGCGGAAAACTCAGATTCATCTAATACTAGAGGCTTTTATGCCCCCCCCTCCCCCCAATCCCCTTTAAAAAAGTTACACAGTTCAGATTTAATTGTTTGTTTGTAGGTTTTTTTCTCTGTTTCAAAAGTTTTATTCTACGATTTTATGATCGGTAATTAAACAATTTCAGAGAAAACTTAAATATTTACAATACATGATCCCCACCCTATTCCAGAGAGAGAGAGAGAGAGAGAGAGAGAGAGAGAGAGAGAGAGAGAGGTTAATCAATATAATAAACCGCATATAAATTAAATCAAGCCGTTCGTCTAAAATACTTTCAGCCCTGGTGATTTTTCCCAAATGATAATTATGTTCCGGAATTTATTCCTTTTTGGAACAGTTTGGAGGAGCAGTTTCGATTGCACCTTTCCTCGCACAAATGACCCGAAGAACTTAATAAAGAAATCATCCTCTCCAGCCGCCACTACACTTATCACAGGAAGCAGATACACAAGATTAGCTGAAGAAACACTGCATTAATAATACCTATCGCTGTAATATAATTTTTATCCAGTGATCACTCCCTTCTTTCACGTATCTGCTGAAAATGCAACTTTCTTAGACAAAGCGTTCTTCCTTGCAGTGGAAAGCAAGCTCACAGAGCAATCATTTTTACTCCGTTTTTACTGTTTCCTTATTAAAGCAATCCCAGAATCCACAAACTTTATAATGGTACATGACTTGCAAATGAAGGAAAGTTTTCGACCGTTAGCCAGTCATTATATTCTCCATGATAAATAAGTACCTATTCTTAGGAAAAAAAAGGATTAATTTTTTGAAAAAAAATAATACCAGTGTGCTTATTCCTGCTTGATTATAGATGACAATTTTGCTGAAGTTAAGACAAAAAAATTTGATTACACGTATTTATTTCTGCTACGCAGATAATAGTGCATTGCCACAAGAAGTGAATTCGGAATTTGCAGTGTGGTTAGGGTCCATATCTTTTAATGAATAAATACATACAATTTATCAGGATGAAGATTTCCGCAGAGGATAAAGGTGCTCATGATCAAACATAAAATTTAGAGACCAATCATGGGGGGGGGGGGATTTCTGCTACTTTCTCTTTAAAGCATACATTTTGTGCACCCCTCCTTCAGGTGTGACGTACATTTTTATATTTAAAAGAAATTACTCCTCACGCATTATCACAACAACACAACTGTATTTTTAAATAAATTCGATTTCGCGTTATATAAGGAGTTTTCCATGTAATACATCGTCGGAGACCATAATGGTTTGGATTTAATTCTTTCTTATAACGTTTCAGTCTAATTTCAGATCAATTTAAAAATATTTATCTCTCAATAAGCGCTGATAATTTATTTAAGTCATTTATGGACATTGGCAACTCACGGTTATCCGGAGGAAAAAGTTTTTATTCATAGGTTTTTCCACTTATAAACTGATTTAGCCCCCTCCCCCTCTTCCTCGCCTGAGATCCATTGTACTACCGGAAATTTCTCCAGCCAATACCGAAAATATTCATATAATCATTATTCAAAATTTTATTAGGTAATATTCGAAACATACGGAAGCCGTTAGGTGCCAGGTAGAAAAAATATTTTTCTCGCTTTGTACAAGGTTTATTTTCGTTGCATAAAAATAAGAGAAAGAGGCAAGGCGGACCTTAAAACGCAGTAAAATAAAAGGTCCGCCCCCTGTATTCAGGTATTTCAGATATTTTACTGTTATCTATATAGAAAGCAAAAGTTATGGACAGGGTTTAATTACTGTAGCATTAAAACTGGTTGTTCTCATAGTGATCAATCGTCATTTTGTATATATACTGAAACGCAAAAGAAACGCAAAAGCAGTAATCTACAAATATTTGAATTTTTTATCTAATGATTTTCAAAAATGAATACACTTAGGTAAAAGAATTGCAGCTTGATTTCTACGATGCAATAGGTTCATCAATCTCGAGACCTGAGGGAAAGAAATATTCTTTGCCATTTTTAAATGCCTGTTTTTCAGATGATGAGGTCGAATTTTCTCTAGCCAAGCGCAGTGTAGTAACCCTTGGATGTACGGTCCAAGGACTGTCATTCATGCTAATGATAAGTAAGAGACTGTTGAGGCGTGATGTAGGTCATATTTGCATCTGCAACTCTCCATCACCTTTATTTTGAGATTTTCCAGCTAGAGCAATGGAAATGTCTACTTAAGTCACTTTCAGACAGCCTTGGCATCGCTTTCAGAAAAGATAGGGGAATTTATTTTTCGGAACATTGCTGATTTACTTATGATAAACAGATACAATACCTTAAAACCCCATATTATTGCCAAATATTTTGTTAAACATGCAATTTCTGATATTTGTTAAGCACACTCAAACTTTACTTCCGATAATGGTACGAAAATGATTCAATTTTTAAATTACCGATATTTACAAAATTGAAGCCGTGTGCTCCTTGTCATGATCGGGAAAACGGAAAAATCCGTTGACAATTATATGTGTTAATAATGGCATAACAATTAGTTTGTAAAACGTCAGTCAGCATTCGACTTAATGATAGATTGTATTTACTGACAAAGTCATTTTATCGGTCATAGAACTTGTGAAATGATGATTTCAAACGAGACTGTTGATATTCTTGTTTCATCAACGTGTTAGTCAATAAGTTGCCTCGTTTTAGAAATTGTTCGTATGTAGAACATGTTTTTGTGACATGAAAATATGCCCCCTTTAACATCCCCAAATACTTTTTAAGATGAATCAAAATGGTTTGCACACTTGTAGTTTAACTGATAAAAAAGTGTTGGTAAGAGCTAAATAGAGAGTGGAAAACCTACGTAATCAAATCTAAATTAAATTTTACGGAAAACACATTACATACAAATCTAATAATTATAATTATTTAATTTGAAGATTCCTGCACTTCCCTTTCACTCGGGATTTCAGTTGCGACTGCTGAAAATGGGGTACTAAACCAATTTTATGCAAAATCATTTGATTGGTTGAGACCAAAATACGCATGTAAATAAGTGAGTTCATAAGAAAGGTCATGATACAAATCATTTGGAATACGTTTCCTACTGTATTGGAGACAAAGGGCGGGGTGCGGCTCGAGCTCTCGCCCTCGTCTTAAGCCCCGCCCTGTATCTCCGATACAGTAGGAAACCCGTTCCCTAAATATAACCAAGAGTGGAACGTTTATCATAATACAATCGGGGAAATGTATATTTGAATTATCAGGATACATTTCAGGGGGCATTTTGTGTATTAATTATTACAATACAATAAGGGATTATACACATGTTTACATTTGTATTACATTTGTACAATACAGTTACTGTAGAGGAATTATTGTTAAGAATTATCGCAAAACAGTAGGGAATATTATGTATTACATGTAAGTATAGCAGTAAACTAGAGAACTAATGGATAATGCAAATAAGTAAGCTATATATAGGGACATTTGTGGATAAATTATCCCGATTCAGTAGGGAGATCTTTGTAATTTATAACAAAACAACAGAAAACATTTGTGTATAAATCTTAGGAAACCATAAAAAAATACAATAGGGGAATTGTGTGCTTGAATTATCACAATACAATTGGGGAGTTCATTTGTGTATAAAAACTACAATACAATAGGGGACATTTGTGTATAAAAAATCACAATACAATAGGGGACATATATAAGTGTATAAAAAATCACAATACAATAGGGGACATTTGTGTATAAAAAATCACAATACAATAGGGGACATTTGTGTATAAAAAATCACAATACAATAGGGGACATTGTGGGTATAAAAAATCACAACACAAAAGGGGACATTCCTGTATAAATCATTACAATACAATAGAATTTTTTTTTTTATAAATCATTGCGAATCATAACGGACATGTATGTGTACCTGATCATTATTCAAGAAGGGACGTGTTTATAAATTATTCTAAAACCAATGGAGGAAAATTGAGTAAAAATTATCATAAAACAATAGGGGACATTAGTGTATAAATAATCACAGTACAATAAAGGACATTGTGAGTATGAATAATAAAAGTGCAATTTCTTGATCTTGGAAAGCATAAAGCAATTGCACGAAAGTGCTGGTGAATTTCAAAATACGAAGCATTTTTTTTTAAATGAAATAATAATGTTTTTTTCTCTGATACCAATAACTTTTGATTCTACTTTGTTTAATTTGCTCCAATGAAAGCTTGAAATTGAGCTTGAATTTTGTTTAGGAATAAAATACAGTTACTGTGGAATCCCCACCCAACCGACTTTACCTCCAAGAGCATATCTCAATATTAAAGAAAAAACAATAAATACATCGACAATAGTTTACTTATTCTTAAAAATATATGTATGAAACAAAAGAAACAATATATAAATTAGACTGGAAAGAAATTATTTACTTCCGTTAAATGACGACAACTTTTGATAGGAAAAGTATTAGTAACAACTAAGAAGTGGTCACGGGTGGGGTTTCACTTTAAATGTTATAAAAATTTTCAAAATAATCAACCAAATGAACATCAATCGCAAGCTCAACAAAGACAATAAATAAATCTGCATTACGGAAAAGATGAAAAATAAGCGCACCTGTTAAGCGAAAAAAAGGGTCGAGAATTTACATACAACTTTGCAGTTTCTGATCTGTAGCTCGTTGATCTGCCAGAGGAAATTGGAATGGGCGATTAGAGAAGTATAGTGCCCCCCCCCCCCTTGACAAAAATTGACAAAAAAAGTACATATTAATTGCGCACAAAAGAGTGTACTGAATTTTGATTTATTTCTCTGTATATTTAAGCTGTCAGCTCAAAATATTACAAACCATGAAGTCTTAACATGCATTATATTTTTAGTGCATGATCGTCTGCGAAATATGAGGATTAAATCTTTGTCCGATGGTTTCCCCGGGGGAAATGGATTTTATTGGCTGGATAAATGTTCGTATTTCCCTCATGATAATGAAACGAATCGTTTGCGGTATTATATATATAAGCCAAGCCATTGTAAATAACATTCAATTTAGGCTCCACTTTCTAATTCACTTTTTGAAAAGTCAATTGTCTTCCGTATCTTTTTTCCCCTTTTTCAAAACACCCTTATTGGAAAGAAGATAATTGCTAATTTCGTCACTGTTTGGCAGATGAATCCTTTCTAATATTATTAATTTTGCAACTCTCGGAATTTTTAGTTTAACGAACGATACGTATTGCAAAGGGAAAAAATGTACGATGTTTTCGATGTGGTTTAGCACAACGGCGACAAGGAAATATGAAGTTTTAGGACCCTGTCAAGTGACTGTATTGGACCAATCAGGTAACGCGTTGTATAGAACAGCTATAATGAGGTATAATAAATTCTTTTACTACTTCTAACAACATTGAAAGCCCTGAGGTATGAATATTTGTTCCCATTAGTATTTATCGTTGATACAGAAAATACATTGTTTTATTTGGGATGGATTTCCCCTTTTTCCGGGACATCTGTGTAGTTTTTTTATGTTTTAATGTACATGTGCTTTATATATATAAATTTTAACTGGGCTTTATTTTCAAATATAAAAAAATGCCTAATGTATAATTGTACAGTACATGTATCATATTTTTGAATTAATACAATCCGTTTCTTAAACCTGTTTGCCCCCCCCCCCCCTTCAAAATTACTGGATCTGCCTCTTGAATTGTACACATGTAAAAACTAAGGCAACTTCAGAATATATTGACAATTTAGGAGCTTGGGAGAAGACATATATATAAAACATCTTCTAGAGTTTATATGTGTTACGAAAGTTATAATTTGAATAATTAGAAACTGAATTTGACGCATGCCTCGTCATTACGTCCTAACGTCGTTTTGAAGCGCCTTACTAAAATGATCACAAAATGGTGAAAAAATGAGATATTTATAAAAGTGGTGTATATTTAAATTCAGAGAGAGTTGGTCTATCAAAATTTACAAAAAGTTATTTTGTGAAATATTGACCTCAAGGGCCTTTTTCTCATGACGGCAGTCAAGTAATAAATAAATCTGAATATTATTCTTCACTGTTCTTCACGCCTTCCTCCTTTCTCTCTTTCGACTCTGATCAAGTCCATTTTCGTAAACATTGTACGACAACGATAACGAATTCCACAAACCGGGACTGCAATTTATTCTGTGTATTATAAAAGTATGACATTTTAATTTGAAATTAGCAGATAAAATGGTTGTAGGAGTACATACAATGCTTAATTATAGATAAAAGATACTTTTAATTAATACAATTTATTGTAACTAATCTATATAAGCTAACTTTATGAATCGCGCAGGTTTAATTTATGGTTTTTGCAATATTTGAACTTTATCTGCAAGTGCAATGTAATGGATGTGCATAAGTATGTACAGTAAATTAAAACAGGTGGTAGTGATATTTTACTGTTATTTGATGGAAGAAAGTCTTCTTTTAAAAAAAAAAAAAAAATCATACCCAAAGGCAAAAAAAGAGTATTCTGCGCACACTGATCAATTCGCCGTTACATATAGACAGCATAAAACTTCTACCCTCCCTCTGCTCATTCAACACCACATACATGTAGAACTTTGTTTTCTTGAAGCAAAGTATTCATTGATATTTTGAGATTTCTTTACGTATCTCTCCCCTTCAGAAATTTCAGGCTGTCGAAATGAAATGAAACTTTAATTAAATGTTAAATCATATTACATGCATTTGTTACTAATGAGGCACGTTTAGGAATTTCAATCTAGTCTCATGCATAAATATGGATAAGTTTACCATCCTTAGCCAGGCAAATAACAGATCACAAATAAATTGGTAAAAACACTGTAGCTCCCCAATCCCACCTCTGCACTAACCCCTTCCTTTCAAAAAAAGAATGCATGATAATGTTCAGATCTGGTAAAGTGTATACTTATATGTGGTATTAAATTAATTTTGCAAATTATACAATAAAACTCATATTAATTTAATTGAGTATTATTTTGCCACGAAATCAAGAACAAGTCTACCAAAATCGAACTGACTGCAGAATTCAAACGCAATATAAACAATATAATTTCGAATTGATACCTCATTTTATATTTCAAGAATAAAACAATTTTTAGCATAAAATACTACTATACGATAGATAAATTTATGAATGATAATGAAAACTTTCAGTGCGGAAATTAGGCTATAGTAATAAAAAATGTACTTTTGGATGAAACCTTTACATTCAAGAAAAAAAAAATTAAAAAATTCAAAATCAGAGCTGGACGTTTAATGTTCTTCTTTCTTTATATAGTACTGGTGAAGCAAGATTTAATGAAAACAGAATCCGATACATCGCGACGGCTAATTCTTCTATCATTATACTGTAATAGTTTTAATAAATTCCGAGAGAATCAGAAAAATTAAGAATGAAGCCAAAGCGTGTGAGAATCCTGTACAAAGTGCAGCCCTACATGTAAACCGAGTAGCATTCCGTGTGAACTGCTTTGTGCAATCCGTGTACGCTTCGTTCAACCCACGTAGCGTTTTGCTAAACTATTAGGCGTATTTGATTCGTGCAGTGTGCGACTGGGCTAGTATAACGATAACCGTCCTGAAGTTTTCAGATGGAGCACTTTCTTATGTTTTGTTATGATATGAAGACTCAAAGACCTAATGTTGATGAATAAATATAAAGAAAAATATATTTTGGAATAGAGTTCTTCTGAACCTTAGGGTGTCAAATATTCGGAAACACGATGCATTTTTATGGAAAAAGCCAAGGGATTAAACAGAAGACTTCAAGACGACCATGACTGTAAGCTGTCACACCATATGTCCAATCAGTCAAAATGTAATAAATAAGTACAGAAAAGAGAAACTACTCAGTAAAGACGGGGTGTTACTAAACAAAAATTAACAATAGAAAACGCATTAACATAATTTTTCTAACGGAAATAATTGCATGCAGATAGATGGACAGGTAGACAAATGTTAAACAGTAATTAAATAATAAGACGCGTGCTACACAAGGACACCTATATTATCCGTTTTCAAATAACCCCATTCCTGTGTTGGAAACAACCCCTTTGAACGGGGGGGGGGGGGGCAGGGGGCCCGTCCCCTCACTTTTTCTGAGTAGTTTTTTCTAGAATAATCTCCATTTAGATGCCGGTTGCCCCCCCCCTCTTTTTTGTTGCTGTAAGATCGAGCAAATACCAAAACTTTTTTTTTTTTAATTTTGTACCAAAATGTAAGGGAAATGTCCATAATCCCCCCCCCCTTCCCCTTTTCGAGATTGGACGGTTTAGTTTTTTTTTCTTTGTCAAAATTTTTGGGAGGTGTCCCCTTTTAAAACCATTGCTACGGATTGCTTTAAAATGATAGGGCATGAAAAGTAGACTACTAATTAAAACCATGTACAAACTTTCTTTTATGAAGGAACAAGCGAAAATAACGAGTGATTTCCGAATGACAACTGAAGGCCGGTGACAGCTTTGGACAGATAACGTTAGCACGCGTCAGATTCTGTAATCGAAACGAAATCGGACACAAATTTTATGCTGTAAAAAACAAGGTATCGGAGACATCACTGTGTAAAGAACAGGGAAAATAGTAACTTAGCAATGAAATTCAAGGTCGGAATTCACAGTAAAACAGATTGCACAGGTGTCAGATTACAAAGTATACTAAACGGCGCTTCCTAGCCATGCTTCTTCAAGATGGGCAGAAGAAGTGATGACGATTTTCTGAGATTAATTAAATTTTCACTGTGTAACAGTCTTAATTCAATATTCTCGGCAGAGTGCTTTATGCATATTCCACTTTTAAACACTAAAACATTGCCTAGATTCTTACAAAAAATGAATGATTTGGATATACGTATCAATTAATTCTTTTTCTGGCATCAAATTTGATCTCTGCGTCAATTAAATTAAACATTTTTTCCTAAATGATCACAATGATAAAATGGATGTATTAAGAGGGCTGGGTGGTCATGGCCATTTTTAGACTATTTTGATCTCCTTTAGAAGAAGAGCCCCATATAAAGATATACAAAAATGATCAAATTTTGAAACTAAAATATATGAATTTTTTCTTTGCCGAAATGATAGTTGACATCTTAAGATATAATATCTAAAAAAATAAGCTATATCTGATGGTTAATTTGTTGACCCCCCAACCTCCTTAATGGTCCAAAAGGTATCGATATCAATTTTATAGAATAGTTTCGTTTGTTTGTTTATATAACGCGTCCCTTTCGAAAAAAAAAATCACTCATATCGAGACGCCACCATTTGCTGGAGCAGGGGTGCAAATTTGGACCTATTCTAAGCACTCAAAGCCATTGAGCAGTGAGGGATCTTTTTGGTGCCAGCATATACTGCAACACTGGACTTCGGTTTATGCGGTCTCATCCTAAAGACCGGTCTCCATGTCCTGCAGTTGGATTTGAACCCGCGACGTAAGGCCACGCGGGTGACTTTAGAATAGGTTACCTATTATATTCAATTTTCTGAGCCTGCAATCACATCAAAGTTCTAACTCCCATAATGCTTATTTACTCCGATTTCTGGCGTTGCGCAGTGGTGGATAGAGAGTTTTAGAGTGTTCGCTTTAGAGTCGAGGGGTAAGAAGCTGATCCTTACCTGCAAGTTTGAATCCGGCTGAGGGACGTTAAGACTGGTCCTTTGGATGAGACCGTATTAACCAAGGTCCTGTGTAGGAGTAAGTGCTGGGACGGAAAAGATCCCTAACTGCTCAATTGCCTTGCGTAAATATATACATTTATGGTTAAAGAAAACATGGTGCAAGGATCCGATAAACCTGAAAAACACTTTTATGAAAAAACGTTGGTATCTCTCCGAGAAATACTTCAAGTCCATTTAGTCAATGTTCATATCACAAACATGATTTAAATGTCATTATTCATCCAGAGTTGTAAAGCGTGTTAACGTTAGTCTAAAAAGATATTAATATTCAGGATTTTTATTGCCAGGGTTTGAACCCTATGAATACGACTTTATCTTTTTTAATGCTGGTTATAGAATAGGTTTTTTTTTAATCAAGAACGTTTTGTTTGTCATAATTTCATAAATTTCAATTATGAGAACTTTACTCTTAATATTTAATTCACAAATTTGATATGATTTTTAAGTATCTAATGCCATAGCATTCTGCACGCCTTGTTCGCCCATCTCCTTTATATAGAAAACCTTCATAAAGAGCAATTTCCTATAATTCAAGTGTTTAAAGTATTTAAATTAAAGGTTCATGTGTTTAACTTATTCGTAAAAATTAAGACTACTCTTATTGATATATTTTAATTCAAAATTATATGATGTATCAATTCAAGGCAAATTTTGCGCTCTTATGTGTGTTAATTACAATCAAAATCTTTAAATTTTTCTCCGAAAAAAAAAGACAATCGAATACAGAATTGCCAAATTGTAAATCGCAAAATGAGTATATTTCGATGATAATCTGAAAACATTCAGTAACAAAAGTACTAGTGTACGTCACAAGCATAAATGCTAAGTCGATCATACATCTGTAACCCAGGTGTTCGATTGACATTGAACGTTTGTGGGACGGACTGATGTTCATACATGAGTAAGGATAAATAATATATCTAAATTCTCTCTCTTAAAATAAAATACCGGATATAAAGCAAGAATGATATCTCAATGTAATGTTTGTTTCAGAAAAGTCACGTGACTTGTTTTTCACTATACAAACGGGGACCCGTGTGTAACCCCCAAATACAATCTTCGGTAATTGTGAAAAGTTCACACTCACACACATGTTTTAATCCTAACTAACCGGGGACATTTTTTCAACATGTTGAAAAACAGATCTTTTCGGCTTTTTGGGGTAATTAGACATCCCTGATTTCGAATTTGGCGCTATTTTTAATCAAAGACAACCGGGGACGTCCCCGGTTGGGAGGTTGTCCCCGGTTGGAAGGTGTGTAAACAAACGATTGTCCCCGTTTGACACCTTTCACGCACGCATCCTCAACCTCACCCTCACACACACACACACACACACACACACACACACACACACACACACACCTACACACACACACACACATGCACTTCTAATTTGCTAACCAATGTACAAATGCACGTCGTACATGCATATCAAGAGCTTTTAATGGACCCATGGTCAATCTTTAGTTATCAAGAATGTTAGTAATGGATATATAATACAGACTGATTTATAAACAGACATGTCAATCAAAGTTAAGTTAATAATTTATAAGTATTCAATAAAAATGTTAGAAACAGAGTTTAAAAATATACGATTAGATTAAGTAATGTCCGTTAAAGCCGTAACGTTTGTCTAATAATCTAAAGTCTGTCTGTTTAGTAAATCGAGTTTCCACATTGTTATATGTTTAATTCAATTTTGTGATGTTTCGCATTGAAAACAATACAAAATAATAATAATAATAATAATAATAATAAATTTTTTATTACATTTTGTTTTATTTCATTTTGCGTTGTCTTCAACGCAAAAAATAAGTAACACGAAATGTAACAATCAAAAGTGCATTACTAGATTTTGCGTTAATTCCACAAAATATAATAATCAAAAATCGTGTTATTACATTTTGCGTTGATCTCGACGCAAAATGTAATAACACAAAATGTAATAATCCCAGTTTATTACATTTTGTGTTGTTATTACATTTCGCGTTGTAACACAGGACCTATGACTGTCGGTAAGTACAAGTATAAGTATAGATTGGGGTAAAATAAACCGAAATGCAAATGGTTAGGTTAAAGCTCAAAAAGGATCGATCAAAGATCATCGGATGCCACAATAGACGAATTTCACATTCTGAAGAGTTATCTCCCGTTGTTGACATTGCATTCAGTTACAGATACAGATCCAGGCAATTTTTTCGGGGGGGAAGGGGGGTCCACACCTCAGTCAAAAAAATATCCAGCCCAGCATTTCTCGAGGAGCAAAGCGAAAAAAAAAATAGAATAAAATAAAAACAATGATGGTGGGGTCCATGTTTTTAAAGGGGGTAGGGCGTCCAAAGTCATTTTTTATTTGCTTCAGTATATAGCCCTATTTAAACAACCCTGCAAATTCCGGCGGTGGGGGGGGGGGGGGGTAGGGGGTTCCAATGTCCCTAGCCGCTCCCTGTCCCTGAAATGACAAATGATCATGTGACTCCAAAATAGTAGAACACTTTTCCATTTGACTATACATAATTTTGTTTCTGTGTTATTATGTTATGTACATCTAATGGTTTAAGGTTATGAACCCTGGAGGTCATCCCCACTCTCATAATGAACTGGAAATGTTCGCAATATGACTACATCAGTTTAAATGAAAGAGCATCAATGATAAGATTGCTTGACATTTCATTCATGAATCTGGGTCAACCCATGTACCCTCCTAGGATAAGGAATGAAAATCATTCAAAGAGATGGAACATTAAACTATTTGTATATATTCACATTTTTTTTCATGTCAAAACAAAGAATTAGTTTGCATACATGAACAAACAGGGGTCTGGGAAGGGGAAGGGGCGAGGGGAAGGAGTTATCTCTTTACGTCTTAATTGTTGAAAACTCCTAAAATGAATGTTAACCCCAAATCCGACTTGTACGTCTTCATTATTTTTAAGTGTTGGTGTCTCCATATGAGTGAAAAATTCCCGAGAGGGACATTTAACAACAAAGAAGCAAATGACTTAAAAACACAATATACATGTACATGTTTATTAGTCAACAGATATACTTCTGGTCATATCTCTAGTTCTCCCTTGAATCAGAAATGGTGATATAAATAGTTTAAGAATGATTAAGAGTTGAAAAGGTTGTGCATCTTAAAATTGACTAAGTTCTGTGGTTGAATTAGCTATACCAGTTTAGCTTATTTTGCTACTCAAAGCACCTTGATTAACTATTTTTTATCATACTGTTTTCTGTAATGTGCAGTTTTTTCAACATGGGTACAAGTCCTACATTTTCAGCTTCTGAAAACAATGCATGAAAAAAAAAACTGCTTTTCAAATACTGTAACTCTTTCCAAGTTCTTGAGATCATAAGTTTTTAGCTTACTTGAATTTGTCTGGTTTTCTGATCACATTTTGTCTGTCATCCATCTGTCCGTCTGTAAACTTTTCACATTTTTGTCTTCTTCACTAGAACCACTGGGCCAATTTCAACCAACCTTGCCACAAAGCATCTTCGGGGAAAGGGGATCCAAGTTTGTTCAAATGAAGGGACACACCCTCTCTTAAGGGGGGATAATCAAGAATTAGTGAAAATTTGGTGGTATATTATTTGAAAAAGTTTTATCAAGAACCACTGACTGGGCCCAAAAAGTTAAAACTTTCTTTACATAGACTTAGTGTAGATTCAAATTTGTTCAAATTATGACCCACTGGGGTAGGGTGGGGCCACATATGGGGATCCAAAGATTTACATAGAAAAATGCAGGGGATTTTTTCCATCATAAATCTTCTTCTCAAGAACAGCAAGGGCATTATTGTCCCCCGTTTTCGCGAAAGGGACCTAGAGGACATTAATTTTCATTTGTCTGTCAGTCTGTCCGTCTGTCACAATAAATTTAACCTTGGTCATAACTTTTGAATAATAAGAGATAGGGCTTTCATATTTCACATGTACATTACCTACAAGAACTTTCTAAATATACTATTATTTTTGAACCCATGACCTTGACCTTGAAGTTTGACCTACTTTTCAAAAAATTTAACATTATCATTTTGAAAGAGAAAAGATAGGGCATTCATATTATACATGTATATTACCCGTGACAAGACCTTTCTAAATATATCATGACTTTTGACTCTGTGACATTGACCTTGAAGTTTAACCTACTTTTCAGAAATGTTATATTTCCTTATAACTTCTGATTGAGAAGAGATAGGTCTTTCATATTTGACATGTACATTACCTGTAACAAGATGTTTCTGATCATGCTATGATTTTCTACCCCTTGACCTTGATGTTTTACCTAATTTTAACTTTGGTGATTACTTTTGAATGACATATGATAGGGCGTGCATATTTGAAACAATATGCCATAAATAATGGCATCCCATCCACTAAGACACGGCAAGCAGGGGACCACAATCTGTTGAATTTGATTGTTAGTCATTTTGATATGGAACATCCTCATATAGTGTAGATTCAAGTTTTTTATGCTCCGCCATGAATATGGCCGAGGCATATAGTGTTTGTCATGTGCGTTTTCCGTCCTTCCATCCTTCCGTCTGTCCTTCTAGATCTGTCGCACTTTGCTTTAGCTCAGCTAAAAGCTCAGTTTCAAAGAAACTATCCAAGATATTTTATCAAACTTCATATGCTGATAGATATTGATAAGAGCTATGCAACTGCATCAGCATTTTTTGACCTTGACCTTTCCTTTGGCCTCACTTTTCTTAAACTAGTTTTAGCTCAGTTTTGAAGATAGTATTAAAGATGGTATAATCAAACTTCATATGTTGATGCATACTGATGTAAGCTATTCAACTGCATCGACATTTCTGACCTCAACTTTTCCTTTGACCTTGACTTTACTTTTCTTTAAATTAGTGTTTAGCTTAATTAAATGAAATCATTCAAGTTACTGTAATCAGTAGTATAAAGGGTCTAGTTGGGCGGGTCAACTGAGTGCACTCCCCCCCCCCCCCCAGAGTTCTAAAAATAGACCTGGGGATGGGTCTAAAAATAGATAGACCTGTTCTAAAAATAGATAGACCTGGGCTGGGTCTAAAAATAGATTTTAAAATTCTAAAAAAAAATAGATAGACCCTAATTCTTTTATAAACTTATATTGTTTTTTGCACAGCTATACTAACTCTTACTATAATGAGATTCATATAAAACACCAGTCATACAGACTCACGATCCAACTATTTTTTTTTTATTCATAAAACAATAATAACAAAAAGGATTTGAAATATTTATATCATTTAAAGAACAATAATAACAAAAGTTTGACACATCTCAAACTCAAATCACCTTCTCTGGATCTGGAATTAAAGGGATGCGACAATGCATGTACACTGTATAAGTCTCTGGAAGAAGCCCTTGTCTCCTTCTATGTTCGAATTCATGAAAACAATGTTGAATTTCAAATTTCCAGCCACTTTGATGAACCATATTAATATGATCAGTTATGATCACCCATTTGTATCTTTGATAACCTTGATAACCATGTTTCCTTTCCGTAAGACAGTATTGGTCCTCTCTCTTCTCATAATCTTCAGGATCAAATTTCACTCTTTTTTCCAACCACACTTTTTTTGGTATTTTGGATTAAATATTCGATTTCTGTTATAGTAATTCAGGCTAGCTTCTTCCTCAGTTTTTATCCAATCTCCCACTTTATCACCGTTAATACACCAACGATACTGGATAGCTTCTTCCTCAATTTTTATCCATTCTCCCACTTTATCACCGTTAATACACCAACGATACTCCATCTTTGTACGTCTGACTTTTTTTTCAGAATGAGAAAGTTTGTTTTTTCTCTACCTCTTTATATACCTTTTTCTCAAAATCTATTTTTAGTCTCATCTATTTTTAGCTCTTTTAACTAGTATTATTCTCGACTATTTTTAGTCTCAACTTAATTTAATCTATTTTTAGTCTAATCTATTTTTTTTATCTCTTTGTTACTATAAATATAACAGCACCAGTGTCCTATGGAAAAAACCCCTTACCTTTGCATTAAGACTTCATCCAGGGTATAAATACAATCTTCTCTCCAGTTTGATTTCATTCTGTTGTCAAAAAGTATTCAGACAGCAACACTTAAGAAAAAAAAATGGAAAAGAAACCAGAGAAAGAATTAGATCTTAGGAAAAGAAATGCCTTGTACTTACAGAGAATACAGAAAGCTAATCGACATCAACAAGTACAGGCTTTACGGAATATACCTGAAGAAGAAGAACAATCCAGTTCATCATTACCACCACCACCTCATTCACTTCATAAACCGAAGACCATTTCTCAATATTATAAAGTGAGAAAAGATGTTACCAGGTATTCCCCAAAATTTAAAGCACAAGAAAATAATTACAAAATCAATTTTAAGGAATTTCCAGAGGAGGAAAACAAAGGATTTGTTCGGCAATTATTTTGAGACATGCTACAGAATGTCAAATATGAAATGCAGTGTAATCCTAACGATTATTTACGTTTGAACATACGTCACCCTTCTCTGGATTCTGACATTTCGTACGAGTTTACTCAATGTAAACATTTAAACCAGGATGTCATTTTAAACAAAATAGAAGCCGTCCAACAATCTAAAAAAGATTTTAAACTGGGTGACGGTGCCATGGAATTTAACATGTTTCATGTGAAATATCCAGAAGGCAGTGGTGGAAATAAAGTCAAACACCTGATGGTCAATAAGGAGAATTTTCTTAAAGGAAAAAATGCATTGTCAGATCGACAATCCCTGGGATAAGATGTGTTTAGCTAGAGCTATTGTCGTCACTCGGTTACACAGCCAAAAACCGGAACATCCAGAGAGTTTAGTTGAATGGGAAAAACAATGGCTACGTATGCGAAAAGGAGATTTAAGAGCTAATGACCAGAAGAAGGAAGTTCTAGCTCTCATGGAACAAGCTGGCTGTGATAATCATCAGTCTTGTGGACCTGAAGAATGGGCGAAATTACAACAAGTGTTATATCCTCAATATCGACCGAAAATATTTCAGATCAAGTCTACCTCCTCTAAACTCATTTTTGAGCCCATTTACAAAGGCTACGGAGACGGAATTTTTTTGAATGTTCTGTTAAAAGATCATCATTATCATGCCATTTTATCCATGCCAGCTTTGACGGGCAACCCATATTACTGTGATCATTGCGATGTGGGCTACAGAAACATCACAGGCCATCGATCCAAATGTCCTTTTCGATGTGATTTTTGTCTAGCGAACACCCATGTCCTAAAGACGGGAGCCAGATTACATGTTCTCATTGCCAAGGATTTTTTAAGAACAGAACTTGTTACGAAAATCATTTACGACCTTACAGTAAAAATACGACAACATCCATCTGCAATTTAATGGGACGATGCCAACAATGTGAGAAATGGATGGCTAAAACTTTATTCGCTCATCACTCATGCGGAGGACGGAAACAATGTAAGATCTGTAAGAAAATCGTAGAAAATGATCATCAGTGCTACGTTCAACAGAAACCTCCCAAAAAGCAGAAAAAGGGAAAAGAGGAATTACAGTTTTACATTTATTTCGATTTCGAATGTATGCAGGAAAACGGCATTCACGTCCCTAATTTATGTGTGGCACATCGGGTCTGTCAACATTGTAAGCACTTACCCATTGAGGATCCTTGTCCTCATTGTCAACACATGGGACCCCGTCAACACGTGTTTCAAGGATCAAATACTTTAAAAGACTTCATGGACTGGTTATTACAAACCACCCGCAAAGGAAATAAGAATTCCGCCTTATTACACTACCAGGCCATCATCATTGCTCACAATTTCAAAGGATACGACGGACAGTTCATTTTAAATCACCTGGTGCATTCTGCCTGCTAGAAACCCACCGTCATCCAGAACGGGAGTAAAATCTTATGCATGGAAATCTGTGGATTGAAATTCATCGATTCTTATAATTTTTTACCTTTTCCTCTGTCCAAAATGCCTTCCGCTTTCCGATTCACCGAACTGAAAAAAGGATATTTCCCTCACTTTTTCAATACGGTACAGAACCAGAATTACGTGGGACCTTATCCCCCTCCAGATAAATACAATCCGGACGACATGACTATTAGCGGACGACAAGCATTTTTTCAATGGTACGACCAACAAGCCGGAAAAGTGTTTGATTTCCAGAAGGAATTTTTAGAGTATTGTATTTCCGACGTCGATATTTTACGACGATGTTGTGCTCAGTTTAGATCCACCCTCAAGAGTTTGGTCAATGTAGATCCCTTTCAGGAATCTATCAATTTTGCCAGTGCAGCCAATTTAGCTTACCGTCGAGGACTCATGCTCGAAGATACCATTGACATCATTCCTAACCTGGGATATCAACCTGCTCTTCAATATTCGGCCAAAGCCTGTCGATGGTTAACCTGGTTGAGTCAAAGAAGCGGATCTCACATCCAGCATGCGAGAAACGGAAGAGAACTCATGATCGGAAATTATACTGTAGACGGATATCAAGAAGATACTTGCACCGTCTATGATTTTTTTAGATGTTATTGGCATGGATGTCCCACCTGCTATCCCAAGCTACAGACCGAAACTCATCCTCACCGGACTCAATATACTTACCAACAATTATATGAAGAAACTTTAAGAAGGAAATCGGTCTTAGAGCAAATGGGGTACAATGTCACCTGTATCTGGGAGCACGAATTCGATGAACAAGTGCAAGGAGATACGGTTTTACAGAATTTTTTATCAGCCCTAAACATACCAGATCCTTTAAACCCCCGAGAGGCTTTGTACGGAGGTCGGACCAATGCTACACGCTTGTATTGTGAGGAAGGAGATATGAGATACATAGACGTGTGTTCTCTCTATCCTTACGTGTTAAAACACAGAGCTTTTCCTGTGGGGCATCCTCAGATCATTACCGATCAATTCCTTATTTTGGACTCATTCACTGACGGGTTTTACCACCCCAAGGCCTCTATCACCCGGTTTTACCTTATCGCACGGGAGGCAAGTTATTATTTCCCTTATGCCGAACTTGTGCAGAACAACAGGACTCTAAACATCGATGTCGACACAATTCCCATGAACGCAGTCTCAAAGGTACCTGGGTGACGACCAAATTACACAAAGCCTTGAACATGGGGTATACTTTGGAGCAGATTTACGAAGTTTGGCATTTTCCAGAAAGCAGTACAGATTTATTCAGACCTTACATCGATACCTTTTTAAAGATCAAACAAGAAGCTTCTGGATTTCCACCCGAGTGTCAGACGGAAGAACAGCAACTAGATTACAGTCATCAAGTCTTAGAAAAAGAAGGAATTAGAATGGATTGGTTAAGTATCGAAAAAAAACCAGTGCGAAGAACTATAGTCAAACTCTTTTTAAATTGTCTTTGGGGAAAATTTGCTCAACGTCTGTTATTACCGAAAACGGAATACTTAACGGAAGAAGAGAAATTACAAGAACTCTTACACGATTCGGCCAAAGAGATTAAAGGGATCGAACTCTTAGAAAATAAAGAGAAGCCGGAATTAGACATGATGTTAGTCAATTATCAAGACAAACAGGAATTTGTAGAAGAATATCCCTTTGGAAACGTAATACTGGCCTGTTTTACTACAACTTATGCTCGATTACATCTCTACGAGACTTTACAACCTTTAGGAGATCGGGTCCTTTATTTCGATACGGATAGTATCGTGTACCAACATAAGGAAGGACAATTTAATCCGACCCTTGGTAATAGTTTAGGAGAATGGACCGATGAATTGGACGGGGATCACATCATTAAATTCATGTCAGGAGGTCCCAAAATTATGCTTACCTCACTGCCAAGGGAAATTCCATCCTTAAAGTGAAAGGATTGACTCTCAATTGTCGGGCTTCCAATATCGTGTCACAAGAGACATTAGAAAAAATGGATGAAGTCACAGTGTCTTATCCTTATAAAATACAGAGGACCCGAGATCATCAAGTCAAGACAGTACCTTTAGATAAAAAGTATAGAATTGTCTATGACAAGAGACAGATCTTGAAAGATTATAACACTATACCTTATGGTTATTAAAAAATGTGTTTATTAATTAAATGACTGTATTTCATGTGTGTTTGTTATTAACTATAAATAAGGCATTGAAACTACCTTTGTCTTCATTTGTCATCATGCAACCTGAGGAGATACCTCTTCCCTCTTTTCAATTAAAACATGAATTTACCATGGTGGTAGCAGGACCTTCTAAATCAGGCAAAACGGAATTTGTCAAGAAATTAATAGAGAATTTACATTGGATTACCCCCCCCCCCTTCCACAAAAAATTGTGTTGTGTGGTGTTATCGGGAATGGCAACCTGCTTACACTTCTTTAAGAGATCGGGTGTCTTTCATTCGAAATATTCCCCAAGACGATGAGAAATTAGTGGCTAATTTAAATATACCACACCTACTCATTTTTGACGACATGATGGGAGGAAAAGCCATTGAATCGATCGTGGATTGGTTTACCCGTAAAGCTCATCATCGGAATACCAGTGTGATTTACATCACTCAGAATTTATTTGATAGGGCAGCATCACATCGCACCATCAGTTTGAATGCTCATTATTTAGTCTTGTTTAAAAATCCCCGAGACAAATCTCAAATCAGTGTCTTGAGTCGTCAGTTAGCTCTACCTCATTTGATGTCTGCTTATCAAGAAGCTACCAATGTTCCTCATGGGTATCTCTTGGTGGATTTGAGTCCACACACCCCAGACGAATACAGATTGAGAAGTCGATTGTTTGAATTGTTGACTATACACATGCCTCAAGAGTATAAATAATAATGTATCACCCTCACACTTGTCATTTATCATTCAACTCTCATCATGGCACCATCAGCCAAGAGTAAATTAGTGAAAACGTTAAGACGTTTACATCGGGAAAAAGATCCTGCCAAGCGAGCTCATTTATTTGAATTAGGGCGTAAAGTCTTGTTGAATTGGTTTGCAATGGGAGCTCGAAATTTAATGAAAGGGGTATTACCCATTAATAAACAGACCCAACGATTTATTGATCATCATCGTCAAGATTTAAGTATCATTGCTGATAAATCAGCTACTGAGGAAGACAGAAAAAAAGCTATTTAAAAACGTGGAGGAGCAGGATTTTTAGGAGGAGTCATCATTCGTCATTTATTTAAATGGAATACCCCCCCAAAAAAACAACGTGCTCGTCGTTTGAAAAGTGTAGTCGTAAGAGTCCAGAAGAAAAGACAAAAAAGAGAGTTTTACCAAATTGGATGGTTCGATTAGCTGGGGGTCAAACAATAAGAAAAAACCTACTCAAAAGAGAAAAACTGCTGCTGCTAAAAGAAAAGCCCTTGCTGGTGTTAGAAAGAAAAAAGCTACTCCAAAAACTCCAGCTCAACGTAAAGCTATGCCTAAAAGTCTAAGAAATGAAATTAATCAGCATTATAAAGAACAAAGACAAAAAACTATTGGAGAGTTATTAAAGAAACAAGCTGAAATGATAATGGATCGTGCTATGCCACCCATAGAGCCCTGGATTTATTTCCTCAAGTCAATGTAGGAATTCCTTCTCCTGGAATACCTACTCTTGGAATTAAAGTACCCATACAGACTCCTAAAATAGCCCGCTTTCAACCTTTGTCTGCTTCTACACCTAAACTTCCAAAAGGAATGAGATATAAATGTCGATATTGTTCCAAAATCTATGTCACGAAAAAAATAGAGATAAACATGAGAAAGACAAACATGGCATGTATGCTCCTCCTCCTTAAGAGTATAAAAAGAGGACACACTGAGGGACACCTCTTCATTGTTTGAAAAGGATGGCTAAGAAGAAGAAGAAGAACACTTGTTGTTCTACAAGATTAAAATCTCATTGGCCTCTTTTGAGAGTGTTATTTAATCCACATTATTCTTCACCCTTAAAGACAAGTATTTTAAAACATTGTTCTGGAGATTGTATTTTGAAGATTTGTGAGATTGTGTACAACCTATTAAAAGGAGTGTTACCTCTCAGTTCGGTTCAGAAACGAAAACTAGCTCCAAAGAAACACATCTTCAGGAGACTAGTTCAACCTCAATCCATTCAGAAACGACGAGCTTTGTTAGTCCAGCAAAAAGGAGGCTTCTTCCCTCTTTTAGCAGCAGCTGTTCCTTTACTTTTGGGAGCAGCTTCTTCCCTCCTAGGAAAATGAGTCGTAAAACGGTGTTAGTTCCTGAAGTCTTATTGAATGAACTTAAAGGAAAATTACCGAAACCTCCCGAATTTCAATCAACCATCAGTTTAGGTCAGGAATAAGATGAGATTACAAAACGTGAAGATTTAACCCCAGAAGAAAAAGTCGCTCTATATGGTCAAGAACTTCATCGCTATAGAGATTATTTAGAACAAGCTAGACAACAAACTACAAAAACTCGATTAGCTCAACCATCAGCTCAACCAGCACCAGCAGCAGGAGCAGGAGCTCCCGCAGCAGCAGCAGCAGGAGCAGTTCCAGCCCCACCAGCAGTTCCAGTACCCCCATCCCCTGCAGAAGCAACAGGATCACCAGCAGCCCCAGCTGAGATTGAAGATGAAATTCTTCAAACCATCAATAAAAAAATGAAAAAGAAAGCTGGATTATTATTAAATCATTTATAGAAAAACCCTACAGTGTTGACTTGGAATAAAGAAGGTGAAATTAGTTATCGAGGTCAAAAAGTTGCCAATTCTAACATTGTGGATTTAATGGCTGATAGTATGAGATATCATACTCTGAAAAATCATCCGGTTCTTACAGGATTAGAAGAATTTGCTCAAGCTTTAAAAGAGACCCGTACTCCTCTGGAATACCTGAGTAATGGAAACCTTATAAAAGCCATGCAGAAACCTGGAAAGATCAGTACTCCTAAAAGTGACGAAAGAGACGATAGTGGATTTTCTTCATTTTTGGACTCCTAATAGTAGTCCTATAGAAGATCCAGGAACCGTCATTAAAAAATCCATTTCAACCCCTGTAGGGACAAGGGTAGGATCCAGATATAGTCCTTTAGCTCGAAAGAAATTAAAAGCCCAACTGGAAAAAGACTTTAGAGCCTTTAGAGCTAAAAAGGAATCAAAAGCCCAACTGGAAAAAGACGAAGAAAAAGAAAAGAAATTAGCAAAAATCGAAGAAAATTGGCTTCCTTTACCTAAGAAATGAAAAAGAAACAAGTGGAATATATTTTAAAAGAGATTTATTATGATCCTAAAAGAGGGTACGGAGGAATACAAGCTTTGTATCGTCAGGTCAAACCTTTAGGAATTTCCCTGAAAAAGATTCGAGACTGGTTAAAAGAACAAGATACTTATACTTTACATAAACCCATTCTAAGAAAATTCCGCAGACAACAAACTAGAGTGACCGACATAGATGAACAATGGCAATTAGATTTAGCAGATGTGTCCAGTTTAGAGAACAATGATGGATATACTTTTTTATTGTGTGCCATTGACGTCTTATCTAAATATGCTTGGGTAGTCCCTTTAAAACAGAAAACGGGAAAAGAATTGATTCGAGGATTACAAGAGATTTTTCAACAAGACGGACGACGTCCCATTCGAATTCAATCCGATAAAGGCAAAGAATTTACCAATGGAGGATTCTTACACACTTTTAAATCCATTCATTTTTTACCACTCGTTATACGGACACTAAAGCCAGTATCGTGGAACGATTTCAGAGAACCCTCAAAGCCCGCATGTGGCGTTATTTCACTCGTCATAAAACCAGAGGGTATTTAGACGTCTTACCGGATTTAGTATATGCTTACAATCATTCTTATCATTGGAGTATCAAAAGAGCACCAGCTCAAGTGAATGCTTCTAATGTATTGAAAGTCTGGAAAACTTTATATGGGGGAAAATCTCAAACATTCCCTAAAAAACCTCAATTTAAACAGTAAAGCTTTGGTAAAACTCTCTTTTTTGTCTTTTCTTAGTAAAGCTAAATGCACTTTTGAAAAAGGATATTTACCCAATTGGACTACAGAATTGTTTACCATTTCTAAAAGAGCGCCTGGAAGATATCCTTATGTGTATAAAATCCAAGATGATCATTGTGAGGAATTAGAAGGCACTTTTTACGAAAAAGAATTACAAAAGATTATTAAAAAAGATGATGTGTACGAAGTAGAAGAAATCTTGGGGTATAAAAAGCGACGTGTAGGGAAAAAAATCATTCAAGAAGTCAAAGTGCGGTGGAAAGGATATTCTCCTAGTTTCGATTCATGGATTCCCCAAACGGATCTCATTCAATAACTCCTCATTGGAAATTTTGTGGAGAGATGTGCCTCGAGAAGAAATTGTTTATTTTGCACAATTATTCATTTGTGTATCTCTTATCATTACTAGTGTGGTCATGTTAGCTTTACATGATAGTAATCGAGAATATTGGATGGTATGTGTTAGTTCTTCTGTAGGTTATATTATGCCTAGTCCTACGATGATACATCATACCCCTAAAAAGACTACAAATACACAAACAGTATCATAGTTTTGAATGTTTGTTGTTGTTATGAATAATATGTTTGTTATTCTGAATGTTTTTGTTGTGATGTTGTTGTTTGTTCTTGTTATGAATAAAAATTATAGAAACACAAATCACAGCTCTTATTTTTCCATGTGACATTTTTGTGACCATGACGTCACATTGAGTATACTTGAATCTCTACCAGT
This sequence comes from Saccostrea echinata, assembly GCF_033153115.1. Lineage (NCBI taxonomy): Eukaryota > Metazoa > Mollusca > Bivalvia > Ostreida > Ostreidae > Saccostrea > Saccostrea echinata. The sequence goes on from NW_026889763.1 coordinate 19,370,147, forward strand.
GTTTGTGTATAAGGGACTAAAACCTTTAAAAAAAAGTTTTTTCCCTAATGTTGATTTGATGGGCAATTAAAAAATTAAAAACCAAATTTGATGTTATAAATAGAAAGGTCAAAAGTGAATTTGTCTCAGTCTCTTACTGAACATGGCTGAGAGCAGTGGTTTTTACATGACATTACCCAGTGATAGCTCCGTGCAATCTTTTCCGGGGAATACGACCGCTCAATTTAAAACTTTATTACCACATTCTGTGGATTTAACGGATGGTCAATGGGAAGTAGCATTAACCGAAATGATCTATCCTTGTAGTATAGAAAATATGTCATGATGAATCTTATATCGATGTGTGTATAGTGGAAAAAGTTCCACCTTTTTTTAAAGACGTTTCACCAACAGAGAAACTGGATCTCGAGGACCCCGATAAGTACCAGTGGGGACGGTTTCAATTATTGAAAAGTACTCCCATCACTTTTCAACAAACCCAGCTTTTAGTACATTGGAGTAAAGCTTATTGGTTAAGCGGTACTTATGATCCTAGAGAGAAATTGAATTTGTATCGACTTCGATTTAGATCGGGACCTTATCCCAACCCTACAGGTATCCTGGCAGAAATCAATGAAGGTTTAGTACAGACCATGAAAAAAATCTGGAAAAAGTATCACAAATGGACCAAGAAAAAGAAACCCACAGATCAAGGAAGTGTGATGGTGGTGGACAGTGATGATGATGAGGTGTATGGGGATTTAAAACAGAGCTTAAAGACAGTGATACAAGACCTGAAAGAAGAAGAAGAAAAACCCTCAAAAATTGAGATGAAATTTAATTATCGGGAGGATTTCAATCGAGTGAATTATGTCACTCATTTACGTCAAATTCCCATCTTTGTACGTCTTCCCTTAAGTCTGGCTTATAAAATAGGATTTCATGGTTCTAAATTAGTCCCGGAAAATTGGACAGAAGACACGACCAAATGGATTAACATCAGTTATCTGGCTCCAGACACTGTAGATTTATATCGAAATTTAAAATCCATGTATGTGTATTGTGATCTGATTCAACCCCAGACCGTAGTATCGAATGCCTTGAAATTATTAAGAGTGGTCCCTTGTCAATTTGAACAGAAAGACAGTCAATATAAATGGGAACCCATACGTGCGGAATATCTCCCTTTGAGTAAAAAACATTTTGATACCATTGAGATACACATCATGACACCTTTAGGAAAACCCATGCCCTTTTTAAGTGGAAAAACTCTAGTCAAACTTCATTTTAGAAAAGTGTACTGAGATGAGTGTACAATTATTGTGTTACATCCTATTGGGAGTCATGGCTTGTCTATATTGCATTCACCCCTAAGGGTATAAAAGGAAGTCCCCAGAATGCAGGAAAGTCAGTTTTAAGAACAGTTATCACCATGCAGTATCATCCAGGAATATTAAGACAGAGAGGACACGGTTGGACTTATCATAAAGGTTTATTAAGACAAAAAGGACACGGGTTTGGTCTTTTAGCTCCAGTGTTAAAATTAGCAGCTCCAGTAGTCAGTAATCTATTAGGTGGAATATTTGGAGGGGGTCAACAGCAACCACCCCCACCCCCACCACCAGCTTATTATTATCCACCCCAAAACTATGAAAGAGGGGAAGGATTTTTTACGGATTTACTGAAAACGGGAGCTAAACATGCCTTGACCGCTGCTGCTAGAACGGGGTAAGACGTGTTAGAAAATAAGAGATCTTTAAAAGACGCTGTCAAAACTCACGGAGTACAAGCCCTGAAAAATACTTCGGGAATGGTGAAACAAAGAATGAATCTAGGAGGTAGTAAGAAAAAAAGAAAACAGACAGAAAGAGTTCTGTTGGCTAAGGAGGTCCTAAGAGAAAAAGAAAAAATCAAGGAGGCAATATTCCCAAGAAGAAAACACGGTCTTTGACTGACACTATGAAAAATCAATCTTAGTAGACATACATCATGTTACAGCCCGATTCCTGTGCCTGTGGGATGGACAATTTTCAATTGTTCCAAGTCCCTCCGACTAATATTGCTTTAGAAGACTCCAAATGGGAAGAATATTACCCTATTTCTAGTACTTTAGATTCAGAGACAGCTCCGATTGAATTTGAAATTAAAGGACAAGGAGATCAATATCTGGATTTATCTCAAGCTTATCTTCAAATGGTATGTCAATTTGTCCAAAATGATGGAAGTAATCTGGCTGGAGATCCTGCTAAAACAGCCCCAGTGAATAATATCTTACATTCCTTGTTTACGGAAATTGATGTCAGTCTCATTGGAAAAATAATCACTCCAGGAACCGATACTTATCCTTACAAAGTTTATCTGGAGAAATTACTGTCTTACAAACCCAGAACTTTAGCCACACAAATGAAAGCTTGTAGTCTATGGGAAAAAGATACGGCAGGACATATGGATGAAAGGGGGTTAGCAGCTCTTGATGTGGCTGCTAATCAGACATTTAATGTATCCAACGCTAATACTGTGACCATTAACAAACCCATCATCCCAGCGTACCCAGCCAATTCTAAAAACGAAGGATACAGAAAACGTCATGAAGCCATAAATGCTAGTAAGAAAATTACTTTGTTGGATCGTTTACATCTGGATTTGTTTCAACAAGATCGATTTCTACCGAATAGAATCGACGTCCGTTTGAGATTTAATCGAGCTAGACCTGATTTCTACATGATGACGGCTCAAGCCAATACGGGAAAAGTCAAAATATTAAGTATTGTCTTGTGGGTGAGAAAAGTGAAACCTTCCCCTACTTTAATGAATCAGATCAATGAAAGTTTGAATACTCACAGAGCCAAATATCCATTAAGAAGAGTCGAAGTCAAAACTTTTACCATACCTACAGGAACTCAATCTAAGATTACCGATCATCTGTTTCAAGGCCAGATGCCTAAACGTCTCATTTTAGGGTTTGTGGAGAATGCTGCTTTTAATGGAGATAAAACTAAAAATCCCTTAATTTTCAAAATTTTGGGATTAAAAAATTAGATGTTAGTATCAATGGAGAGACCATGATGACTCGTTGTTTCGAACCTAATTTTAATGAAGATTTATATCTGAGATCTTATCTGAGTATGTATCAAGCTTTGGGAAAATTAGGAGAAGATTGGGCTCCGGACATCACCTTAGAAGAGTATAAAAACGGATACACTTTATGGGGCTGGGATTTCACTAAAGATCAAGAAGCCTAATCGGATAAATTCCATCTCATAGAAACAGGAAATTTAAGAGTAGAAGTCCAATTTACTGCCAATACGGTTACCACTTTAAATTGTGTGGTGTATACAGAATTTGATAACATCTTAGAAATCAACAAACACAGAGAAGTGAGCATTGATTATTAATGGATATAGGACAGTTGAGAGAAGTGTTATCTAGAGAATAAAAGAGTTCGTTTGGTGGAGTGTATCCTTTAGATTTATTACCAGATCAATTAAAATTTGGAGAAAAAGCCATTGTAGTCAATACAGATCCTCAAGATCAACCTGGAGAACATTGGGTGTGTTTATATGTAAGCAGTCCAGTGGTAGAATATTTTGATTCCTATGGATTTCCTCCTTTAAAGAAAGAAATTCAAGACCTTATCCATCGTCATGGTCATCAATGGATTTATAATCCGTATCGATATCAAGATTGGAATACTGATGTGTGTGGACAATATTGTGTGTATTATTTACATCAAAGACATATGAATAAAATCAAAGCAGATGAATGGTTATTTCCCTTTGAGCATAATACAGCTTTACAAAGAGATCATTATGTAGCTCAATGGTTTAAAGACACTTATCATAAAAGACCAACAGGTCATGGACAAACTTGTCAATGTTTCTATCAAAATGTATTGTAAAAATTGTTATTGTTGTTTTTATTGTTGTTTGTTTGTTGTTCTCAAAATAAAAAAAAAGAAAAAAATAATACTTGCTGTTATTCTTTCAATACGTAGAGGACTGATGACGTCACAATGAGTAGCATTTTTTCTACTGACTTGCTGTCTGTTATAAGTGTTCTATGTGATAATAAAAATCATTATGTGTTAATAATATCTTCATAAAAATAAGAGTTCTATGTTAATAAAATGATTATGTGTAAAATAAAAAAATGAAAATTAAATTAAAAAAAAAAATTAAAATATCTACAAAAAAAAAAAATAACAGTGACCTGGTGTTATTAGACGTTTCTATAACCAGATGTTTTTTAAAAGGTATCTTTTCGAATCATTGAAGTGGCCCTTAAAAGGACCGTTGTTGTTTTTTTTTTCTTTAGGGTTTACTCCCTGGGACGTCGGCCTCGCCCTCGACCCGCAAACTCCCTTCTCTCGGAGAGAGGCCTCCTAGGTGGAGGAGGAGGTGGTGATGTGGGAGGGGCAGGAACCGGTTCAGGCGCACCATACCTGCACAGGGGGCAGCCCTCATTCCGGTCAATACGTCTGGCCGCACACAGGTAGCAGGCAGGCCTCTGTAAACATCTGCCGCACATGAAATTGGACTGCTCATCCTGACATAAACACAAGACACAGTATCCCTCCTCCACAGGCGCTTGTATCCCCCACACGGGGATACAACCCTGAAAGACCACACGGTCCTGCTCGGGTGGTGGTGCTGCGTTCAGGAGGCGGTGGACCCTTGCCGATGGTGACGAAGGGGGGGGGATTCCGGGGAATCCGCCAGGTCGAAATTCCGTCCCTCCTCTTCTGGCCGCGGATGGTATATTGTCCTGTAATCTGGTGCTGCTGGTCGTGTTCTACTATATGGGCTGTGCCTTGATCTTCTTCGGGTGGTGAAGCCGGCAAGATCAGGGACGCGAATTCTTCCTATATTCAGGACCGCATACTCTTGCCCGGTGTTTTGGTTCCTTACAATTAACTGACAGATCACCTCCACGCCTGGTTCGATGAAAATATTTTCGTGGAATAAAGAAGCCATCGTCGTATCGCTGAATCAGATAGCTAACGAATGACAGTTAACAGCTGACAAGCGTCGGTATTTATACACACAGCGCGAGCCGAAAAGAGAGCACCCAAAAGCCCGGATGACGAACAGCTCAAAAAATCATGGAGAATTCAAATTTGTGTTATTCTGTGTTTGTGAATACATCTATTGGAGTAAATAAGTTATTATGGAATGATATATACTTTCAAACCCTCCAGTGAAAGAATGAAGGTAAGTTTTGAGGATGATTTCACAGTATTATTCATACATGACATTCCTCCGTTGTTTAGAACAGGCTCATTCATGTCGAACCGAAGGGCTAACCTTGACTGACCTGAACACATAAAATAAGAAGTTAAGCTATTTTAAAAGTGTGACACAAAGAAAACTTAATGTATATAATAAGATTGAACCTAAGGAAAAGTGTTGATATGGTTTTTAAATCAAAAGAATCGTTGCAAGTGGAGAAATAAACTTAGCGTCGGTTTAGGGATAAAGACAAGGGAGGTCAAAGGACAGCCATTTTCAGAAAATCATTGTATAGACTTGTATAGAGCCTATAAGATTTTTTTTGCAATCCTGATCTTTTATGATAAAAATTTTGAAATGAATACAATCGGAAACTTATAAAAATCATTTGTATCTACTTTATTTCCAATGGGAAAGTCTACATTTTAAAAGAAAAACCCTATTCATACACGCAGTGTTGGTACAACAGACACCGTGTTACACACATACATTTGATTTTTGTATTGTAACCTTATGAAAATAGAATTGTGAGATCAATACAATCGGAAACTTATAAAAATCATTTGTATCTACTTTATTTCCAATGGGAAAGTGTAGATTTTATAAAAAGACCAAAAAAATCTCAGCGTCTTAAAAAGGACACAAGATGGCGTCATACACTAATTACAATGACGTATTGTAATTCTTTTATTGCATTATTTCTTGAAGACTAACAATTGTTCAAACTGCCAAATTCTCCTTTGAAATCTTAATCGATCCGCTACTAGAGCCATCCATTTCACTTTTCCGATCATCGGGGGTGGTAAATCGTAATTTTTTTTATTGAAACTCGTATTAAAAGTCACACGCAAAGTTTGATTTTAGATATTAAACTATCATAGCTTTTTTAAGAGTAGGCTTAAGTTAAGTTTTTTTTTGCACAAGGTGTTTTTAAGACTCTTGAATCGGTGCCAAGATTAGGTACATGACCTGTGCAGGTGTTTTAAGAATCAGATCTCGTGCTCAATATATATTATTATAGTAACAAAAAAAAGTGAAAAAAAAAATAGTTTTTCAGACTTGAATCGATGCCAAGATTAAGTACATGATCTGTGCAGGTGTTTTAAGAATCTCATCTCGTGCTTTTTTCTTTTTTTTTTTGCACGAGACCCTTAAGTAAAAAAGGTATATAAACTCAGAGTTGAGTCATTTATAGCATCAGTCTTTCAGTGAATACTTGCAGAGAATAGATAGGAAGGACACAAGTAATGATGAATCCTAACGATGTTTCAGAGCAGAATCTTCCAGAACTGATCAGCAGGGAAGATTTTGAATGGATAGTGAATGAGATTAAAGATCCCATTGGATTAGATTTGGACATGTATCACATTCCAGAACCCATCACCAAGGAAGATATTTCAGCTGAGAATATTCCAGAACTAATGAGCAAGGAAGATTTGGAATGGATAGTGAATGATGTTAAAGATTCTATTGGATTGGATTTAGGGGTCTACCTCATTCCTGAACCCATGACTAAAGAAGAGATGAGGAAAAAAGGTATGTAAACACAAGAGTATATAGCATCTGTCTTGAGTTAGTATTTTTTTTTTGGCAGAGAATAGATATAGGACACATGCAATAATAAATCTTCATTATGTTTTCAGATGAGAATCTTCCAGAACTAATAAGCAAGGAAGATTTAGAATGGTTATTGAATGACGTTAAAGATTCTATTGGATTGGATTTAGGGGTCTACCTCATTCCTGAACCCATGACCAAAGAAGAGATGAGGAAAAAAGGTATGTAAACACAAGAGTTCATAGCATCTGTCTTGAGTTAGTATTTTTTTTGGCAGAGAATAGATATAGGACACATGCAATAATAAATCTTCATTATGTTTTCAGATGAGACTCTTCCAGAACTAATAAGCAAGGAAGATTTAGAATGGTTATTGAATGACGTTAAAGAAGATCCCATTGAATTGGATTTGGAAATGTATAACATTCCAGAACCCATGACCAAAACAGATATGAGGATCTTGAGGAGTCAAATGAATGACATTGCTAATTTACTGGAGGATTTTAAAACAAATAAGGACACCGCAATGTGTTTATTACAGGAAAGATTATCCAGATTAGAAGGACAAGTCACCAACCATGATAGAAAAGAACATGAGAGGCGGTTCTTACCAGAAAAGAAAAGACTCACCAGCCCTCAAAAATGAGTGTATAGAGGATCAACACTTAGTGAAAACTCAGGACAAAAAGACCCAGAAACAAAAAAAGACTGAGGAACAAAAAAAGACTCCTTTTGTGATGTTATATGATGTAGAAAAGACTCTTAACACAGTGAGTAACAAAAGAAAACTTCAGAATAGTGATATAAATGACAAACTGAAAGCGAAAATCCAAAGAAAAGATCTAAAGGATAAAGTGAAAATCCAGAAAAAAATGGACACTTTCTGGTGAATTAGTGTTGTGATTATTAGTGTTTTAATATTTTTTTATGAATCATCTATAAATTTTTGAAATCCTTCTCATGTTTTTTTTTTGGTTTTGTACACTCTAGTGTGTGTAAAAACCTTGGTTTTCAGAAAATAGAGAAACGGTTGTGAATGACATGACGTCATAATGCATAAGTCGGTGTGAATTTGAATCCCTGCCAAGATTATGTGTCTGTATGACTGGTGTTTTTTAAAGAATCTCATTATAGTAACAAATAGATAGCTGTGTCGAAAAAAACAACCTCTATATAAGGCTATCAAAGGATAAGGGTCTATCTATTTTTTTTTTTAGAATTTTAAAATCTATTTTTTAGACCCATCCCAAGTCTATTTTTAGACCCATCCCAGGTCTAGCTATTTTTAGACCCATCCCAGGTCTAGCTATTTTTAGACCCATTCCAGGTCTATTTTTAGACCCATCCCAGGTCTATTATTAGACCCATCCCCAGGTCTATTTTTAGAACTCTGGGGGGGGGGGGAGAGTGCACTCAGTTGACCCGCCCAACTAAACCCTTTATACTACTGTAATCAAACTTCATATGCTGATACATACTGATGTAAGCTTTTCAACTGCATCAACCTTTTTGGCCTTGACCTTTCCTTTGACCTTGACCTCACTTTTCTTAAATTAGTGTCTAGATCAGTCTTGAATACACAATTCAAGATAATCAAACTTCATATGCTGATACATACTGCTGAGAGCTATCAATTGCATCAACTTTTTTTTTTACCTTGACTTTACTTTTGACCTTGACCTTACTTTTTTAAATTAGTGTTTATCTACGTTTTAAATAAACCATTTATGATACTTTTATCAAACTTCATATATTAATAGTAAATACATACTGATGTAAGCTTTTTAACTGCATCAACATTTTAACCTCAAACTTTCCTTTGACCTTGACCTTTCTTTTCTTAAATAAGTGTTAAGCTCAGTTTTAAATAAATCATGCAAGATATTTTTATCAAGTCTAGTATGCTGATATGTATTTAAGTGAGAGCTATTCAACTGCATCAAAAACTTTTCACCTTTCACTTTCCTGTGACCTTGACCTCCCTTCTCTTTAATTTGTATTTTGCTTAGTTTTAAAGAAACAATTTAAGATATTTTTATGTAAGCATGCATTAATACATAATTTGGTAAGAATTTTTCATCTATATCCAATTTTTTTAAATTTTAGTTTCAATTCTAAAGAAACTGTTCAAGATATTCTCATCAAACTTCATGCACTCATACAAATTTTCAGGTTGCATTAGTAATATACATTCGGCGGGGCATTCATGTCCGATGGACATATTTCTAGTTTTCAAATCATGACCTCCGAGGGTAGGGTCAGGCAACAATAAGGGTTCAAAGTTTTATATAGGAATAAAAGGAATAAAAAACAAGAGCATGATTAATATGGAAACATTCTCAAGAAGTGTAGATTCAAGTGTGTACAAATAATGACCCCATGGGTTAGGGAGGGGCCATTTTTTTTCTGCCCCTATTTGCCATCCACATGGAAATGCAAATTTTGAAACCATTTTACACATCCACAGGACAAAACCAATCATCTTTCAAATGATCATGTTTTAAAGCTAATGCATAAAATATAAGGGTAGTTCTGGGAACCAGGGTGTTTAAACATGTTTAATATTTAAAAGAAAATTGACCCCAATTTGACTCACAGGGTGAAAATGAAAATTCCGAAACCTTTATGCACATCTACAGGACACCACCAGCCATCTCCCAAAAGATGATTAGGCTACTGTGTAAAATGTAGGAGGAGTTCTGGGAACCAGGGGCTTTTTGCATAAAAAACGTCATTGTTCGACCCCCCATTTAACCCCCAGGGTGAAAATGAAAATTCCGAAACCTTACTGCACATCTACATGACATCACTTACAATCTCCTGAAAGATGATTAGGCTACTGTGTAAAGTGGTAGAGGAGTTAAGGGAACCAGGGGCTTTTTGCATAAAAACTTTTTTTTACCCCCATTTGACCCCCAGGTTAAAAATGAAAATTCTGAAACCTTGCTGCACATCTACATGACACCACCAACCATCTCCAAAAAAGATGATTAGGCTACTGTGTTAAATGTAAGAAGAGTTCTGGGAACCAGGGGCTTTTTGCATAAAAAACGTCATTTTTTTTTACCCCATTTGACCCCCAGGGTGAGAATGAAAATTCCGAAACCCTACTGCACATCTACATGACACCACCAACCATCTCCCAAAGATGATTAGGCTAATGTGTAAAATGTGAGAGGATTTCAGGGAACCAGGGGCTTTTGGCATAAAAAACACGTCATTTTTCGACCCCCATTTGACCCCCAGGGTTAAAAAGAAAATTCCGAAACCTTACTGCACATCTACATGACACCATCAACCATCTCCCAAAAGATGATTAGGCTACTGTGTAAAATGTAAGAAGAGTTTGAGAAGGAAAAGTGTGACAGACGGACGGACATGAGTAATAAAAATAATATTCGAACTTTCTTTAGAAAGTGCGGGTAAAATCATTCTTCTTCACTTTTCGAGGTTAAAAGAATTTCTGATACAAAGAAATCGCTATCTTCATTAGGTTATTGTCTTAAGAATTTTTTGGTATCAAAAACTGATTGAAACACTGTATTGTGGAAAAGGATGAATAAGGAAATCATTTCTCCAATAATATTGGTGTCTTGGAAAGTAAAATCCATATTATGCTGCTTTTGCAAGAGTGCCAAATATTGTGTTTTATACATTTATCTATTTCAATTTTAATATGCTAATCTTAATATTATGACAATTTTTTCCATATATATCATACGTGTGGTGCAAGATTCATATTAATTCAAAATAGGATTCATGATGCCTCGGTCCTTACAACACTGTACAACTTCCAGTCAAAAGTTTGTATCAAAATAAATCTCCAACAGATTGTCACATATGTTTAAAAAGACGCAGCAGATATTATTTCAAGATTTCATATTTTGAATCTACTGACAACAGTGCGACGTCATCAATATACGCATCGTCGATTTTTGTAGAAATCAACAACGTAGTTTCACAGTTGTTATCTCAAAGTTTTGTTAAAAACGAAAATCGCATGAGATAAATAGAACATCTATAATTGTGTGATTTGATATTTGCCTTATCCTTTATCCAACAAGTTGAAATGGTGTATATTTGCTCGACAAGCCTCACGAATATACACCATTTCAACTTGTTGGATAAAGAGAATTTCAAACCACAAAATATATAGAGGATATTCAATGTTTTGTAGATGAATATGGAATTTATTTCACGAGTGGGACAGGATTTTTTTTATATTTTCACGAGTGCAAAGCACGAATGAAAATATCAAGAAATCCTGTCGCACGAGTGATATAAATTCCATATTCATCTACGAAATATTGAATTTTCTGTTTATTACATTTTCTTAGATTTTTCCCTTTGCCTCTGTCTTTTCGTAACACAGTGTCATAGGCTGTGACGTCATAGTTGAGCGGTTGAGACATCATAGCTAAGCGATTGTGAGATTGAAAAACGTTGTAAACATGGATTTTTAGGTCACCTGAGTCACTCAGGTGACCTATTGCTATCCGTTTTCGTCCGTCGGCGTGCGTCGTGCGTCGTGCGTTGTGCGTTAACATTTGAACATTTTCAGCTTCTTCTCTGAAACCGCTCAACCAATTTCAACCAAATTTGGCATATAACATCTATGGGTGAAGGGGGACAAAATTTGTGAATTTCATGGTCCCTGCCCCCCTGGGGCCTGAGGGGTGGGGCAAAAACCACTAAAATTAATGCAATCTTTAAAAATCTTCTTCTTTACTCCTGGACATCAAGCAGTCAAACTGTTAGCATGATTGTAATAAGCATTGAACCCTCTACCAAAATTGTGAAATTCATGGCCCCAGGGTAAGGGGTTCTGGGGCTAGGGTGGGGCTATATAGATCATATAGTAAAAGTGCATTATTTCTTCAAAAATCTTCTTCTCTGCTCCTGGGTATAAAATAAACTAACTAAGTACACAGTTATGATAATCAAGAATGCCCCTTCCAAAATTGTGAATTTCATGGCCCCTGGGTCAGGGGTTCTGGTGAAAGGGGGGGGGGCTCTATTGATTATATAGTGAAAATGCATTATTTCTTTGAAAATCTTCTTCTCTGCTTATGGGTATGAAATAAACTAACTAAGTACATAGTTATGATGAGCAAGAGTGCCTCTTCAGAAATTTTGAATTTCATTGCCCCTGGGTCAGGGGTTTTGGTGAAGGGGGGGGGGGGGGTTATTGATTATATAGTGAAAATGCATTATTTCTTTGAATATCTTCTTCTCTGCTTATGGGTATTAAAGAAATTAACTAAAAACATAGTTATGATGAGCAAGAGTGCCTCTTCAGAAATTGTGAATTTCATGGCCCCTGAATCAGGGGTTCTGCTGTTAGGGTGGGGCTCTATTGATTATATAGTGAAAATGCATCAATTCTTTGAAAATCTTCTCTGCTCCTGGGTATTATTTAAACAAAGGAATTGCATGGTTATGATAAGCAAAAATGCCTCTTCCAAAATTGTGAAATTCATGGCCCCAGGGTCAGGGGTTCTTGTGAAAGGGGGGGTGGTTCTACTGATTATATAGTGAAAATTCATAATTTCTTTCAAAATATTTTTTCTACTCCTGGTTATAAAGCAAAGAAACAAGTGTATAGTTATGATGAACAAGGATGCTTTTACAAAATTTTTAAAACTTGTGGTCCCAGGGGTTCTGCTGTTTTTCTGAGGGGGTGAGAGGGGGGGGGGCTCTATTGATAATATAGTGAAAATGTGTGAATTCTTTGAAAATCTTCAACTAATTGCATAGTTATGATGATGAGGGTACCTCTTCTAAATTTGTAAATTTCATGACCCTCGGTCATGGTTCTGGTGTTAGGGTAGGGCTGTGTTAAATAGTAAAAGTGCATTATTTCTTTGAAAATCTTCTCTGCTCCTGGGCATATTGGAGGCAAACAGAGTAAAAGTTTTAATAAGCAAGGGTATTTTTACCAGAATTTTAAACATCTGGACCATTTGGTCAAGTGTTCTGGTCCTGGCCAGGGCTCTATTAATTTGTATTCTACTGAGTGAAGTTATTCCCCTTTGCCATTCACCTTTGATAATTAATCAGTGTAGATAATGTATTTGAAAGGTTAATAGAATAAGAGAATTATGCAAGAACATTGATTGTATAATACAAAAAGTACTTTCCTAGTTTTAATGATCAGGTAGACCTGGAAGTAATAGATGAATAAAAGTGAAACAAAAATAACTTATCTTTTTTAATGTTCTTCAAAGGCCAAGTGAGGCCAGTTTGAGATATTTTGTTAAAAGTCTGTATGGTAATAGCGATAAATGGGGGACAGATAGATAAATCTTACTATTTTCCTTGCTTTTGGAAAAAAAAAAGCTTTATTTTTAGGTCACCTGAGTTTACTCAGGTGACCTATTGCTATCCATTTTTGTCCGTCGGTGTGCGTTAACATTTGAACATTTTCAGCTTCTTCTCTGAAACCGCTCAATCAATTTCAACCAATTTTGGCATATAGCATTAATGGGTGAAGGGGGACAACATTTGTGAATTTCATGGTTCCTGCCCCCCTGGGGCCTGAGGGGTGGGGCAAAAACCACTAAAATTAATGCAATCTTTAAAAATCTTCTTCTTTACTCCTGGACAACAAGCAGTCAAACTGTTAGCATGATTATAATAAGCATTGAGCCCTCTACCAAAATTGTGAAATTCATGGCCCCTGGGCTCAGAGTTCAGGCTCTAGGGTGGGGTCAAGGTCAGGTGTGTGAATGTTGAAAATGCATATCTTAGATTTTTTTCTTAACTCCCAAATTTCAAGGAGGTTAAATGTTTTACTATTATATTGAGCAACGAGTTCTCTACCAAAATTGTGAAATCTATGGCCCCTAGGTTCAGGGTTCAGGTCCCAAGGTGGGGCTACAAATGTAACTTTGTCATATATTGAAAATGTATAAATTAAAAAAAAATGTCTTATGTTTCTAAATTGTGATCTGAAAGCAGTTAAATGTTGGCATGAATATAATAGCCCTCAACACTGTGGAATGTATTACCCCTCAGTTTTGGGTCCAGGCCCCAGGGTGGGGCTAAGTTAAATTGCACAATTAGGCCTATATATATTCAATTTTGAAGAAGCATTTTCGTCATAATGTACAATTTAACTATATGTAACAAATGTTTATGTGATGTTTGATGTTTTTAAACAATATCTTAAATTCATTCGCGCAAGGAAGAAAACAGTTGTGATTTTTATAGCGACGGTTAATCAACCCGGTGTTTAGGCCTACCATTAGAACATCCACGCATGCGCAGAAACGATCGTCTGGAAGAAGATAGACTCGAGCGTCCTAAGTAGAATATTTACGTTTTTTTTCAGGTCTAAGGTTTTGCATTACGAACGGTGGGTTTGAGTGTTACGATTTTGTTACGTGCTTTTGCAAATACATCGCATTCTTTTTGGTAATCATTAGATCCCTTTCAGCTTTGTTGAAATAATGGCTTATGATGGACGAGCTACGAAGAAAAAGCATTTTATATGCAGTAATAAATTATCTGCACTGGGTGTTTAATATTGTTTTTGTTTTGCTTTCTTATTGTATATAGGGAATTTATGCTCAGAACTTTAAATGTCATGAAATAATCAGATCGAATTATCTCGGAAGCAGCGGGGTAGATCATTGAATTACGTCCGATTTGGTATGGTGGAAAATTTCTACATTTTAAAATTTGGGATTAAGATACTGTTTCAACTTTTTACATATTTTTGTATTCAATACAGATTGTTAAGGCTAATTCTTTGATTTATTTTGGCAATGGGAAGTTTTGCCCCCTATTGACAATTCGTACTGAGACTATATTCACCACATAAGACGTTTTGCGCCATATATAATGTATATGGTACATGTTAATATTTGTGTGTATACTTATAATTTACTTATTTAGTATATTAGATTTGATTAAACTACTCAAAAAAAGGTGTTAGTTTTTTCATCTTGTTCTTTTAGTTTGGGATACTTGTATTTATCAAATCATTTATTCATGCACTTAGCGACTAGCAAATACATGTATGTATATATGTTTATTCAGGAATCTTAATTTTATTTGAATACACCTAAATGATTCAGAGACTCTCAAAGCAATTAGGCAAATTACTGGTATGCCAATAATTATTCGTGAGTGCAGGGCTAGAAACTCTCCAAACAGACAACTCAGAATTAATTGTTAGTATCAAAAAATTAACTCGTAATTTCCAAAGAGTACTTGCAATTTTATAATATTTTTATCATTAAAACATAACATTACTTAATAATACTACTGTTTAATACATAATGACAATATGTACATATTTAACTTTACTGTTTATTAACAGAATGAATTTAAAAGGAAAATTCCAGAGGACATGAATTAAGATATTTTTATGTTAGACCCCTGATGTCATTGAAGGATTTCATGAAATTCATTGAAGATCAGTAGATAAACATGTAATTAGTATGGAGTCCTATGCCTGCACGTGTTCTTGCTCTTTATAGGCTATTCATTCAGTTAATTTCTCAATTATCAATGAAAGAAGATTTATAATGTAGGTTTATGTTATGTGTCCATAAAGTGAGGTTTCTAAATTGAAAACAAGTCGGGATATCATTGATGCCTATTGAAAATGGCTGCTATTAGGTTTAAACTTAAATGCATTTAGCATTTCATTGAACTTTTTCAAATGTATATATATATATATATATATATGCAGCATAAACATAAAATCATTCAAAAAGGGAAGATTGTCAGCATGTGTATGCACATGCATTGAACTCTTATTGGCATATCATTTTACAGTAATATTTACTTGAGTAAATGAGCTGTTTGGTAAACACTGTAATGACCACCATTACAATTAGTATTAGTTACTTTTGGAAGCAAAAGACTAAGATTTAGTTGCTGAATTTTTCTTTTTCAGGTGCAGGAAATTTAGATTGTTTTTTGCATGTTCATAATTATCAAACAAAACTTCTAACACATCATTAGAATAATAATACATGTATCAGTGTAGTCTTGCAGATATACAGTAAAACGCACTTATAACAAAGTGCCATGGATGGACGCTTTTGCTTCACTTTAAGCGTAATTCGTTATAGCCATTAATTATGCCCCTGCTTTATAATAGCAGGAGGCATATAGTGTTACCCTATTCTGTCATTCCGTCATCATTGACTCTCTGTTCATTATCTCTGCAACAGTTGCACACATTCAACTCAAATCTGACATACGGATACGTCATAGTAAAACCCAAGTCAAGTTCGAATTTGGTCATGCTCTGATGGTTTTTGACAGAGTTATCCCTCTTGAATTTAGAAAAAAATAAATTTTCAGTTTCCACTCTCTTACTTTTGTAGGGATGTATGCATAAGGTTGAAGTTGCATTTGAAGTTATTTAACCAGCAAATTCAGGTCAAGTTTGAATTTAGTCATGGTTCGTTGATTTTTGACAGAGTTATCCCTTTTGAACTTTAAAAAAAAGAAGAAATTTTCAGTTTCCGCTTTCAAACTTTTTTAGGGATGTATGTATAGAAACAATTTCACAAAACAGTTAAATTACCATCTTTGATTATAGGGCCATCCTAATAAGGTTAACATTGTATAGTTTTTAGACGGGGTCACGTGACCCCGTCTGTTAGTTTACTGTCAGTCAAGGCCTCAAAACGGAAACCGTGTGTAGAACACATTAATCAAATCTATGCTATATGAAAGAGTGCAGAAATTGTTTTGATCAAAATACAAACACTCTGTATCAAACTGAAGAGATTGATATGATGTTTTTCATACTCAAATTAATGAAGCATTTTGAAAATTTCAAACGTAAATAATTTAATTGTAAATAACACTAGTAAACAAACTACTCACCTGCGTAGTATTATGACTGAGTACGCATAATCGATTGTTTGGTTCCGGAAATATATTAATTCGGACCCGGTGAAATTCGAACAATTCAAAAAGGTTTCTTTACTTCGATATTTCTACTACAAAGTAAATGAAAATCGTTAAGATATATTTTCACATTTTTTTATGTGCTATTAAAAAAAATAAGTTGGTATCAAAACCCTATAAAAAATTTTCCCAATGCGTTAATAAAATTTGTGAAATCTAGCATGAAGTTTATTTTGACCCCATCTTTCAGTACTGTCTCAGTACTTTGATTATCTGAGTTATGCACCTTGAACTTATAGAAAAAAAATCTTTTGTGCAAACAAATTTAAAACTAAATGTGGCGTATGAAATTTTGGCTGTCTGCAGGGGTATTCAATGGCGTTATGACACAAATTTTTTAAATTGTTTAATTTTTTAAAAATATTTTACTATATATTTTAAAGTCATGGGAAATTAAAATCACTTCACTGTAAGCGCCAATTCATTATAAGTATGTTCTTGTAAGCGTGTTTTGCTGTATTCCAAGTGCTAAAGTTTTTTGGTGTTTCTGCAAATGCAGTTTAAGGACAACTCGCCTGAGTCAAAATTCAATATATTTATAACGTTTTAGATTCTTGCTGTGGCCTTCAACTCAACATTTAGATGTATGGACAATGTATTGTCAATTAACAATGGTTATTTCTATTCTTATGTCTACGCGATATATCCCGGTGAGCTTGAGATAAAAGATACCACAGAGTCTAACACATCTGTTTCATATTTGGTAATTTTATTAGAAAAAGATTGTAATGGTAATCTAACACCAAAGCTTTATGATAAAAGTGATGACTTTTATTAACTTTTCAATCGTCAACTTCCCTTACTTATGCAGCAATATACCCTTATCACCTGCATACGGGGTTTATATCTCTCAGTTGATTCAATACGCCAGAGCATTCTCTATGTATGAACAATTTCTAAAATGAGGGAAGTTATTGACAAACAAGTTGATGGAACAAGAATATCAGCAGTCTCATATAAAGTCATCATTTTGTAAGTTCTTTGGCGATACCATGACCTTGTCAGAGAATACAATTTTTCATTAAGTCAAATGCTGACTGACCTTTATCATACTAATTGTTAGGCCATTATTTACACACTGAATTGTTGACGGATTTTCCATTATTTCCTGATCATGACGAGGAGCACACGGCGGGTGTGACTGTTCGGCACGGGAAGCTCACTCCTCCATGGCACCTGATCCCACCTCTGATGTCTTAGAGGTCCGTGTTTGCTCTGCTCCTATTTTGTAATGTTTAATGGACATTTGAGCTCGAATACTGTTTGTT
The DNA here is from genome assembly GCF_033153115.1 of Saccostrea echinata. Classification (NCBI taxonomy): domain Eukaryota; kingdom Metazoa; phylum Mollusca; class Bivalvia; order Ostreida; family Ostreidae; genus Saccostrea; species Saccostrea echinata. The sequence continues at coordinate 19,388,115 of NW_026889763.1, forward strand.
ATGTCCACATATTTCATTCTTTGGTGTTAAAAATTTTGTGAATTTTCATGCAGCATTGTAGTTTAATTGAATAGTGGGTAGGAAGAACTGATAAAGAATATCAAAAGCTCAGCTAGCTTAAGTTGTTTTTTCATTTGTTCAAAAGACATGAATGCAGTTGTTCATAGATAATTAATATTTGTGTAGTTAACTTTAGTACAGCTTATGTGTTTTCCAGTAAGTTCGAGGTCACTAGAGAAACAAATAAAATTCTTGTGTGGTCTGTAACATTGTAAGGGACAATCATTGGAAGCTCATACTTTCTACAAAAAATCTTTATGACATGAGGGTATATCATGAAGTTTACCCAAGGTCATTCTAGCAAGTTCAAGGTCAGGTAGATAAAAATTAATTATTGTCTGGGCTATAACTTTGTAATGGAGAATCATTGGAAGTTCATACTTGGTATAGAGATTGTTTGTGAACAGAGGGTGTGTCTTGACTTTGATCTAAGGTCATTCTGATAAGTTCAAGGTCAATGCCAGAAAAAGTATAAAATTCTTTTCCAGGGTACAGCTTAGTTATGGAGTATCAGTGTAAGCTCATACTTCCTACCAAAATTCTTTATGACCTGAGGGTATGTCTTGATCCTGATCCAAGGTCATTGCAGCAAGTTCAAGGACACTGGTATTAAAAGTGTAAATCTATAATTTTCTAATGAAGAAACATGGCATGTCCATGTTTCATTAAAAAATTACTAATGACCAGAGAATGTGTCATTTAACCAAGGTCTTTTGGCAAGTTCAGTGTCACATTTACAAAATTTGAATGGCACATTAAAAGAAATGCAGAAGGGGGGGGGGGTATTTTATGAGATTGTTCCGAGTATTTTTTGTTACCAGTATTTCTATGAAGAAAGTTGAACCACTATAGCAATAAGGACTTTGACTTGGAAAAGAAAATCATTAACAACATTAGAATAGGTGCCATTACTTTGACTTATTACCCAATCATTCTTAAAAAGAAGAATTTTATAGATTCTTTCCTCTGTATTCCAGTGTAAAACTTTTTATTCCCTACTTGACACCCTATCACTAGAGATTATACAAACTTGAATATAAAAACAAGGGCAAGGCTTCATATTGGTTTGATTAATAGTGGTCATACTGTTCTTGAGAAAAGATTAACTAGTTTTTCGTATTAAAACTTCAGCTCTAAACTTATGTCTCACACTAGGCCAAGGGTTATATTAAGGACTCTCTATACCCGAGTGCAAAATGTTTTTTGGGACATTGAGAAAATTGTAATGTATAAAGGGGTAAATAATAAGCTTATCTATTTAATTTTCAGTATTATGGTGTGTGGCATTTACTCCCAGAAAAAAATGTTCAAAGACAAGAAATTTACAATAACAGAATTCACTACTGTTTTACTCCAGTGGAGAAAATATATGCAAATTAAATATTAAGTTAATTTATCTTGGCATTATAAAATGTTTTGAATGCTTGCATTAATTACAAATTGAGTAATACACTGTAGATTTCAATTTATTTGAATTTATATCAAATGGCAGATTACTCTAACTTGAGAAAAACACCACAGAATCTGAACTCTTTAGTGTGCAGTTTAGAGAGGGTTCTTCTGTTATTTTAGGGAAAGGTATTATTGAAAGAAGTAAGTACTAAATATTACTTAAAGAATACTGATTGAATTACATGTACTAGTAGTTGTATGTGTTTTGCAGAAACCTGGTGATGCCACGCAAGAAGAACTGGCGGGTTGGATTGGCCAAGAAGGGGAACCGGAGTCGTGCCAGCAGTGACAATAGACTCGTGGATACTAGCCACATAAAAAATAGTACAAAGGACCCAACGATTGACGAAACATTTGACAGACCTTTGAGACTCGTGGATACTAGCCACGTAAAAAATAGTACTAAGGACCGGGGGGATACTGCCTCCTTAAAAAGAGTACTAGATTTGCCTTCGGGCGCCAGTAACATTGCAAATTTGCCTTCGGGCACCAGAAACATCACAAATTTGCCTTCGGGCGCCAGTAACATTGCCAGTTTGCCTTCGGGCACTAGATTATTTGGAACAATTAATCAAGCAAATAATTTATTTCCAACTTTTTCTCGAGGAGTTCAGTGCACATGTAATGCTTTGATGTCTATCATTTTGCAAAATGCATCCACTACATCAGAACTTGATGAGGTGCTCTTTGCTGGGGATGATTTATTTAGACTCAGAATTGCAGAATTACAATCAAGTGTTCAATTTGTTTCAAAAATGCTACAATTCCAAGAACTTCCCAAGTCTGTTTATGTGCATGACAACCAGTATGAAATAAGCTATTTTGAACAGATCTATGGAACAGTGACTCATATAGATTGGGATCAGTCATGTCAAAATAATAATTTGAAGGAAGGTATTGAGCTGCTCTTTACAAGATACAATCAAGGATTAATTATAGTTGGAGGAATTTGTTCTGGAATATATGTGGATGACAAGAGGTGTCCTGTATTTTTTGATTCACATTCCCATGGAAAAGATGGTCTTTCATGTGCAGATGGCAAGGCTGTAAAAATCACTTTTGGGGATATTGATCAACTTGTGGACTACATGTTTGCATTTGATCAAAGTTGTAATATATCATTGATAAGCCAGTTTGAGATTCAACCAGTGTCTGTAAAACGAAAAACAAATGTGTCCATTTGTGAGAGACTTTCCTTAATTGACAAGTACTTTGAGTTCCAAAATAACATGTCTAGATTATGTACTATTTCTGAATCATCACACGGAAATCGAAATGAATATATGAGAAACTACATGCAAAAAAGGAGGGAAAACTCACTTCCAGAAAAAGTGTCAGAGAAAATCCTGAAACAAAGCTCAAGGAAAGAGAACGTACATTAAAAAGCATGAACAAGGCAAGAAAAAATAAAGAGTTTAAAGAGAAAGAACTTGCTTCCAAAAAAAGTGTCAGAGAAAATCCTGAAACAAAGCTCAAGGAAAGAGAACGTACATTAAAAAGTATGAACAAGGCAAGACAAAGTAAAGAATTTAAAGAGAAAGAACTTGCTTCCAAAAAAAGTGTCAGAGAAAATCCTGAAACAAAGCTCAAGGAAAGAGAACGTACATTAAAAAGTATGAACAAGGCAAGACAAAGTGAAGAATTTAAAGAGAAAGAACTTACTTCCAAAAAAAGTGTCAGAGAAAATCCTGAAACAAAGCTCAAGGAAAGAGAACGTACATTAAAAAGTATGAACAAGGCAAGGCTAAATACAGGATTTTGTTTAAAAGAAAGAGAAGCAAAGAAAATGAAAAGAGACAATGTGCAGCAGCTGGAGAAAGAACGGCTTTGTAAACAACAAAGTAGAAGAAATTATAGAGAAAAAGAAAGAGAGAGTGAAAGAGTTTCTAAAGCTAAAAGGAGGCTTGATGCAGAATTTACAGACCATGAAAACAAATTATTAAAGAAAAGGTGTCATGGTAATTCGTTGGAAGATTGTATAGAGAAATTTCATGAAGAAGTGAAAATTGGTCCAATTTATGTGTGTACATGTTGTCATCAAACTTGGTTTTGGAAAAGTGTTGTGAAGCTAGATACAACTAATCTTAGTGCTAGTAGTAAAAGTATTTGTACTGGATTAAGATCTGTGGATGGTATAGAATGGTTATGTATAACCTGCTGTTCAGCTCTGAAGGATGAGAAAATTCCAAAACTTTCTGTTAGAAATGGAATGAAATGGCCTGACCAACCAGATGCTTTGAAATTACACCCACTGGAAGAGAGGTTGATATCTCAACGCATACCATTCATGCAAATAAGAGAATTACCTAGAGGAGGTCAAATGTCTGTCAAAGGAAATGTTGTAAATGTCCCAGTTGATATTCAGCCAACTGTAAATGCCCTTCCACGACAAATAGATGAGCATGTGACTATAGCTGTAAAATTAAAGAAAAGATTATCTCACAAATCGGCATGCTTCACAGAAAATGTTCGTCCAAATATGGTGATGAGTGCTTTACAGTGGCTTATGAAAAATAGTGAGTTGTATAAAGATTCTGGTTTAGTGATAGACCATTCTTGGAGAGATGAAATTGAAAAAAGTAAAGAAGAAACAGTACAAGAACTGATAGGTAGTTCAAATGAAAGCGATGATCGTGAATCTGAAGGAAATGATGATGATTTTTGTGAAGTTTCTTCAAATGATTGTATTCAAGGCAATTCTGATACACTTGTTGATGAAGCAGATATTGATACAAATAAACTCTATGTGTTTGCCCCAGGAGAAAACCAAAAACCAATAAGTTTATTTACAGATAAAGATGCAGAATATCTCTGTTTTCCAACAATATTTTGTGGTCACCGCAGAATTGAAAGTGAGGAAAGAGAAGTTCCAGTACACTACAGTGATATCGCAAAATGGGAGTTGCGCAGTGTTGATAGACGAGCAGCACAATCTGTACCTAACATCTTTTTTAAATTGAAGAAAATTCAAATTAAACAGGTTAGTGATAAAGTTAACTTGGCACTTAGAAGATGTAAATCAAAGGGCAAGAAAATCACTGCAGAACAAGTTTTAAATCCAGCAAATGCAGAAAAAATTGTAAGATTAAATGAAGGGTATTATATATTCAGAACACTTCGAAATTCTCCTGCATATCTTTCATCTAAAAAGAAGGATGTATTTGCCATGATAAGACAGTTAGGTCTCCCAACCTGGTTTATTTCTCTGTCATCAGCCGATACCAGATGGCAAGATCTGCTTAAAACATTGGCAACACTAGATGGAAAAACCCTGTCACAAGAAGAACTAGAGGCCTTGAATTGGAATGAAAAATCAAAACTAGTTAAACAAGATCCAGTAACATGTGCAAGATTCTTTGACAACAGAGTTCAACTCTTCATCAATACTGTTCTTAAAAGTCCTCACAATCCTTTAGGTGTTGTCACTGATGTGTTTCGAAGAGTAGAATTCCAAAACAGAGGTTCACCACATATTCATATGCTGGTATGGACAAGTGATGCTCCAAAGCACAAAGAAAATAGTAATGAGGAAATTGAAGCTTATGTAGATAAGTATGTCACATGTAGTTTGCAGGAAAATAATCCTCAAATGGAGCAGCTTGTAGAGCTTCAAGTACATAAACACTCAAAGACTTGCAAAAAAGGCGGTAGATCTGTATGCAGATTTGGATTTCCATTGCCACCTTTGCCCAAAACCATGCTTCTTGAACCATTGGATGTTGATGTTGAGCATTATAGAAAGATATATTCTGATATTCAGAAGAAAATGAATGATTACAAAGATGGTTGCAGTTTAGACTATGAGTCCTTCTTAGAGACTATTGTAGAAATGTGTGAGGATGAGTATATAAAATGTATTCGAGCTTCCTTGAAAGGTCCCAAAATATTTCTGAAGAGAAGTCCATCTGAGATGAGAGTGAATTACTATAATTCATCAGTGTTAAAGGCCTGGAATGCTAACTTAGATATTCAGTTTGTACTTGATCCTTATGCATGTGCCACATACATTGTTGCTTATATCAGCAAATCTCAGAGAGGAATCAGTGCAATGCTTGATAAGGCATCTCAAGAAGCTGCAGAGGGAAATATGGATCTTAAGCGTCAAGTTCGACATATTGGAAACAAGTTCTTAAACTTTGTTGAGGTCAGTGCACAAGAGGCAAGTTACTTGATCCTTCAGATGCCACTTACACAAGCTACTAGAGAGGTTGTTTTTATAAATACTTCACCACCTGAAGACAGAGTTTTCTTACTCAAACATCAAGATGAATTGAATGAGTTACCCAAGGATTCAACTGATATTAAGGCAGACAGTATGATACAAAGATATGCAAGAAGACCAAAACAGCTAGAAAATTGGTGTTTAGCTGATGTTGTTTCCGAATTGGAAGTAACTTTCCCCAAAGAAATCAGAAAAGATTTACAAGAGGAAGTGAATGATGATAACCCAGAAGATATTTCTGAAGAAACTTTTTTTACTGATCAGGATGTTTTAGTTCATTTGAAAAATGGGATTAAGATCAGAAGACGAAAAAACAAACGAGTTATTAGATATGTAGGGTACAGCCAAAAAACAAATTCTGAACAGTATTACAGAGAAAGAATTCTTCTCTTTCTGCCTTGGAGAAATGAGAATGCTGACCTACTTGGTAGTCATCAAACTTATGAACAGCACTACAGGCAAAAAGCATGTATAATACAAGTTAAGCAAAAGCAGTATGAGCATTTTGTGGATGAATTAGAACAAGCTCGACTTCAAGCTGAAGAAGATCTTGATAATATGGAGACAGTAGCACCAAATACAGAACATGCTGAGGCAGAGGATGCAGAGATAAGTTCTGAACCATCTGAGGAATTTGTTCATTATGATCCTGATACAGTTCAACACAGAGATTTTGATATTGGTCCAGAACTTGGCTTGTCTTCAAAAGTATCTGAAACAGAAATGAGTGCTGTCCGCATTCCTGATGAGCAGTATTATAAACTTTTGCAATCCCTGAATACTAAGCAGAGAGAATTTTACAATCATGTAACAAACTGGATTCAAATCAGAGATGAACCATTATATGCTTTTCTAACTGGTGGAGCAGGTGCAGGAAAATCAGTGGTTATTGATGCAATTTTTCAAACATTACACAGAAAACTGTACTCAAAAGAAGGTGAAAACCCAGATGATATTAGAATATTACTTTGTGCTCACACTGGAAAAGCTGCATATAACATCAAAGGGACTACTATTGCATCAGCATTTCACAGGAAAATGTATCAAACCCAGCAACACATGAGTGAAGATGAATTGAACTCATTTAGGACAAAGTACCGTAATTTGTCAGTTGTGATAATTGATGAAATTTCAATGGTAGGAAATAATATGCTGACATTTATAAATGACAGACTTCAGCAACTTACTGGTAGAAAACAAGATTTTGGTGGTATTAGCATCATAGCTGTTGGTGATTTGTATCAGTTACCACCTGTTGGAGACAAATGGATTTTCAAAGACCTTTCTAATCCTGGTCAGAGTTTAGCAAAAAATTTATGGCATGAACATTTTCATATGCATGAACTAACTGAAATTATGAGACAAAAGGATGACCTCAGATTTGCAGAAATGTTGAATAGACTCCGTGAAAACAAGATGACAGATGAAGATAAAGAACTCATTTATCAACACATCATCAGGCAAGACATGCAAGTCTATCCTAAGGAGGCACCTCATCTGTTTATTGAGAACAAGTTTGTTGATTGTTTTAATAACAATCTAATAGAAAACCTTTCAACAAATAAAGTAAATGTAAGAGCAGACACAGACGTTTTATCACAGACAAAACTCTCTGCATCAGTGAAATTAAAACTAGTTCAAAACTTGCCTGAAAACCCAGCATCTACTGGACAATTAAGAACTAACTTGGTTATTGCTGTAGATATGCTCTATGACATATCCGTAAATCTTGATGTTACAGATGGATTGACAAATGGTGCTTCATGTGTTGTGAAATACATTGAATATCAACAATCGCTATTAAGACCAGCTATAGTATGGGTTCTGTTTGCTGACTCGAACATTGGTATTTCAAGAAGACATCAATACAGCCATTTGTTTAGCACAAATGTTAATACTACATGGACTCCCATATTTGAAGCAAAAAGAACATTTGTGTATAACAGGAAGACCTATGAGAGAATTCAGTTTCCACTCCAACCAGCTGCTGGAAAGACAATCCATAAAGCACAAGGAGCAACTCTTTCAAGTGCAGTCATCAGCTTAGCACAGACAAAGCAGCGCAAAATTCCTCATATACATTATGTTGCACTCTCTAGAGTAAGGTCACTTGATGGACTATTCATTCTGGATTTCAATGAAAAAAGTCTTTCTAAAGATGAAAATGTTGATAAAGAGATGGAAAGATTGAGAGAAAATAGATTGCAGCTCTCATACACACCACTTTACTCTGTATGTAAAGATATTAAATTTTTGTTCAACAATGCAAGATCTCTACACAAACACTACCTTGATATGAAATCAGAACCAAGTGTTTTAGCTGCAGATGTTATTGGTATAGCTGAATCTTGGCTTTGTGAATTAGATTCTGATAAATACTTTACTTTGGAGGGTTTTACAATGTTCAGAAATGATGCAAATTCTTCCCAGACCAGATCACATCATGGCATTGTCATATATCTGAGGAATCAATTACAGTGTGTGACATACAACTCTTTTACTACCAAATCCGTTGAATTTTCCATAATTTCCATTATGGCGTCCAATACTCCAATACAGTGTGTAGTTTTATATAAGCAACCTTCTTGTACTCTTCAACTTTTTTACGATACGTTGAAGAACAGATTGCTTCCATTTGTTGACAAAGATAAAAAAAATTGTGATTATGGGAGATTGTAATTTGGATTTGAATACTGGTCAGTATCAGCATTTCCTAAACTTTATGAGAGAAAACTTTGGTTGTGAGCAAGTTATAAACAAGATAACCACAAAAAACAAGACACGGTTAGACCTAATATTTACCAACTTTACTGATATACAAACAGATGTTCTCCAGGCTTATTGGTCTGACCATAATATAATTTATTGTGCTGCAAATATTACTTAAGCTAGCTAATGATAGAAGTGTATAATAATTGTCTTGTCCAGTATTATATAAAAACCCTCTAGAGCACAACACAGGCAGTATGTAAATATTTAGTTTCCAGTGGAAGCTAAATATTTACAAAGTGCCAAGAGTGGTTAGGCAAAAACAAGGGTTGCCACTCATCATCTACCTTATTTGTCCCAATAACTCCCCTGTATGTTTAAGTACATGTACATGTATATGATTTTAAAATTCACATAAATTTCCTTATTGGGAAGTTATTGGGACAAAATTGTGTTTTAAAATTATAATGCCCATGAGATGAAATTATTTAGTTCATGTATGTTAAGTTTGCAACCTTTCAACAAACGGCAAAAAACGTACGTGCTGCCTGTCTTTTATATAGTATATTGTTTAATCACGATTCAAGCTCCATTACAACATTGTTTTCTTATAACAGAATATGTAAATTTTTGTGTAATTACACAATATGTAAATTTCTTTGCAAATTTTTGTAATTATTGAATTAAACATTTAAGCCATGTATAAATGGAATGTTATAATGTTCTTTTTTAAAATTGGAATATTATGTTAGTATTTAAAAAGAATCAAGTACTGGTGTATATCTGCAAGATTTGATTGGATCAAATATTAAAAGATATTTTTTATAACATACTTTTTTTTGTGATGTGCCTACATGACTTGATCTGTTAAGTGTGGATGAAATATACACTCAAGTAGCATTTTAATACTTCTATTCCAATGATGAGTTAAATTTACTTTTTTTTTTTCCATTTCATGTTTTTGTGTTTGTAAAGTACTATCTGTTTTGGTAATCCATGTACATGTATTATACAATTATAAAATTAATATTTCATCTCATGGGCATTTAAATTAACATTGATTTCTTTAGTAGATTAATTTATGCTGATACATATATATTGAATTTAAGAATTAGAATGAAAGAATTTTTGTGTTAATTTATTATATACACATAATTAATGTAGTTATCATACAACCAAGTGTCACAATGGTGTATCAGATCTGCCAAGACATTGTATACAGAACAGTTATCCCTGTTATGTCAAAGACTAACTCCAAACTGTGTTAATGTGATACTGTTTTATCAACATTTGGTTTATAAAAAATACTGGCTCCTGTATTACATGTGAAACTGTTTCAAATCAACATTCCATTTCTGAAAAGACTAGTTATCTCCCGTGTTACATGTGAAACTGTTGAATCAAAATTCTATTTCTGAAAAGACTCTCTCCCGGCCGTGTTACATGTGAAACTGTTAAATCAACATTCCATTCCGGAAAAGACTGGTTCCCATGTTACATGCGAAACTGTTAAATCAAAATTCCAAATCTGAAAAGACTGGCTCCCATTGAATATGTGAAACTGTTAAATCAACACTCCATTTCTGAAAAGACTTATGATCTACAGTGTTACGTGTGAAACTGTTAAATAACATTTCATTTCTGAAAAGACTTTCTGCCATGTTACATGTGAAAATGTTATCTGCATGCATTCTGTTGTACATATATTAATCATATAGATTTAGAATTCATTTCTTATTTATTTATTTTTCATTATGTTTTTGGTGATACTGATATGTTGTTGAGTTACGTACACTAAGACAATTTAGAATTTTCTAACTATGACATTTGTATATATAAGTACTACCATCAAGCATCTATGCTCAAATCTTGTGGATGAAACTATCTACTTTAGGCGTACAGTGTACTGTTGATCAAGAGTTTAAGTCCTAGACCAGCTCTTGTAACTAATTAAATTATGTGTATATAGAAAATTTTATCACCAAATCATTACCAAATTTATCATTTTCAAGTTCTATTAAACCTTTTTAAATGTACATTTATATCCTTTTCCAATGTATATTTGATTATAAAGAGGCAGGTAGATCTATGTTAATTAATTGTACTTATTTTTGTTTAATTTTCATCTGCGGAAGGCATATATTGGAATAGATACAATATTATATTTGATTTTGTAAAATAGGACATTTAAAGGACGTAGGATGTGGATACTTAAAAATATATATATATATATATATATACAAATTTATGAAAAGTTTGTATAGACTTGTTTAAAACACATATTTATTATGAAGTTTTCCTATCAATCCATCCTTTCTCTTTTTGCATTATCCCCAAATCTATACTTTTAATAGCTGAATATATGTATATTGAAATTCAGTGCAAAAAAAATATGAACAAAATATCCCCCTAAGAAATTTAAGTTTACCCTCACTTACCATTTAATGAATAATTGGAATCTAGAACCAACACAATTCAAGAAACTATGATAAAACCCCATATCTCTGGATTTCAGGCATCCTATGACCTTAAGATTTATTTCTTAAATCTAAAATTTGTATTATTTAATAAAAGTGTTGATAAATGATTTCAGGCCCTTGTAAACAACTTTAATCTTTCTTTTAGCTTTTGTTATGTGAAGAAGTTCGTTCACAACAACGACTGAATATAGGAAAATTTTCCATTTCTTTGAAATATTTCAATTAGCTATAAATCGGTATTCATTATGCAAATATTTGAATTAAATTGTAATCACATATACTATGAATTTAAAAGTATATTTAATTAATATAAATTCACTGCTTTATGAAATCTTTTCTTACTTTTTTTTTTTTTTTAAATTTTAATTTTTTTTCCCTTCCATTGTTTTAAACTACAATTAAAGCAAATGATTTAAACCATGTACTAAATATATTTTTGTTCTTGCCATGTTGCATTTATCTGTTCAATACATTTTTGATCATATTGTGAAAAGTTTAGGATAACTTTATGGTTCAATTTTAACAACATCTGCAAATATTAAAATGTATGTATACAATTTATGCTAGGTGGACAATTCAGGTACAGACTCAAAACTTTCTATAATATTGCTAACTCTAATTAAAAAAAAATGTTTCATTGCTACCATGATTTCACAATATCTATTTTATGTTGTAATTGTATGAAATCACCAAATATGAAGCATTCACTTTTTAAAGGTAAGTAGCATAGAAAGAGGGGGTCAATGGCCAGCCCGTAAAGGGAGGTAAACCTTGCTTCTTTCAGATGATATAGAAATAAAGTGAAGATTGCTTCCTACGTAGTATGATTGGTGGTAAAATTTCAGACAGTAGACCAATAAAGCACTTTCATATTGTTTGAAAATTGAACAAAGTTAAATATCAATGAATTGTTCACCAGGCTTTATAAATAAATGCAATACTATAGTCAATAACTACGACTTAATTATTTAAATTTTTTTATTAAAATCATTATTATGAACATATTAAAGTCAATAATTGATCCATTGTAATATTTACATGTACATGTATATACATGTAGTAACATGCTTTTGAGTGTGTATATACATTAGTGTGTGCATAATGGAAGTTAAGCAAGCAGTAAATTTTATCTGGATCAATGTACTCTTTTATAAGGGAATGGTCCTCTTTGCAGTATGCGACTTTGGTTTTCTCCCCTTGATTTGCTTTTTTATGTTGAGTATTGTGTCATATTTTTATTTAAGTTATTGCACAATTTTAGATATTAAGATGTTTAATCATGACTCTTTCCAAACCTGATGTTATGAAAAAGAATTCCATTGATTACATGTAAATCATTATCCTGAGAGAATATAAAACACAATAAATCTGATACGGCTTTTTGTGTATGTCTCAATTTTTATTACAGTATGTTTAAAGGACTGTAAGAAAGAAGAGGATTAATTTGCAGCATATCACTGCTCACACATCAGAGTTTATTTTCAAAAGGATGCATACCTTGTGTAAAATCACATGTATGAGCTAAACAAAACCATGAACTGCACAATTTATCGCTCTAAAAAATTATGAAATTTCTATTGGGGCACTTAAAGGTTTACAACTGTAACAAAAGTTGTTTAGTACTCTTAACTTACACAAAGTCACTTTTACTTAGGGTCCCGCATCTTCTTCCTGCAAATGCATTATACATTGCATAGCAAAGAGCACATCGAATGTGAGAGTATAATGATTATGTGACTAAATGTCACATGATTTATATCTTCAATAATATTCTGTGAAAAAATCTGAAATACATTCACTGATGACATGATAATGGTACAGAATTCTTACATGAAAGTTAAGCAAGTCACCCATGTATTTCATGATTTCTGAGATACAAGTGTATATTTCTTTCTTAAAATATTTTGGCTTTACTTAGTTGAAAGTTGTTCCATGATACTCAGGTGACCTTCAAGGCCCATGGGCCTCTTGTTAATGACATATTTGAAAACTGTTTGGCTGTATAACTATAAGTCTCTGTCAGAATGGCTCATTAACTCTATCTTATAACAGACCAGGGATTTTTTTTTTTAAAATACTCTTTGTGAAGGTAAGGAAAATCGTAAGTTTTGCCGCACTTCTGATATTCTCACACTGTGAGAATACCATTTTGATATCCTATAACACTGTCAGAATATCAGTTTTATTCAGTAAATAAATTGCAGTATTTCACTGTTGAAAATGTAATAAAAATATCTTCTCTCTCTCTCTCTCTCTCTCTCTCTATATATATATATATATGTACAATGTCGAGGGGTCATCAGAAAGTTCGCGAAATTTTGAATTTCTTCCTTAAACTATAAAATAAAATGAGGTTTCAGTGTCATTTTTTAAAGTAGTCCTCTACTATTGTAATGCACATCTGACATTGTTCTGCCCATGCAAGAAATCATGTGATCCAGGCGGATCCAGGCATGCTCCGTAAAGTTCTGTTCACAGAAGCTAAAAATTTTTCCGAGTCATATTTCTTACCATGCAATAAAATTAATAATAATATTTTTTTTTATAACAAGAACAGTCAATCTGTCAGAAATGGTCAAATCTCGGCAATAGGATGGATGGATAAGGATATCCCTTCCCAGAATTAGCATGGTGACCATCACAACCAGAGTCCTCTGTCTCGGGAGCGTCGTTTATCCAATGTTCATAAAGTATATATGGGCGACTTCTTTTTGTCACCTGATTTTAAAATGGATTTTTGTCTTCGCAACTCCCCCAGAACGGCTAAAGATATGAACTGGGGACATATCAAAGATGATAGAGCATGGGTTGTAGCTCTACAACATTTTTTTTTTTTGGCGTCGTCATTTCTTCCGGTCGCCACCGGAAGCGAATTTCAAAAGTCAGTTTTTCCAACTTGTTTGTTTTTCCAGTTTTTTTAAATGATATTAGTAGGGATTATAGAGACTTTCATTTGAAAACTTAATATATAATTTGTTTTAGAATTATTCTATCCATATTCCAGTTATTATCCCCCCTTCGAGAAAAATGTGTAGGCGGTTTCTCAAACAGTATTGATTGGATTTCAGTGAAACTTTCAGAGGTAATGAGCAATGACATGAACTTTGTTCATCACAAAGAAAATTAGGAAAATTCCCTTCCGGTTCCAAGTTATGGCCAATTTTCTGATTTTAAAAATAGATTTTTGTTTTCGCAACTCCTCCAAAATGGCTAAAAATATAAACTGAAGACATGTCAAAGATGACAAAGCATGATTTGTAGATGTTCAAAGTCATTTTTTTTGGCGTCGCCATTACTTCTGGTCCTCACTGGAAGCAAATTTTAAAAGTCAAATTTTTCAACCTTTTTGTTTTTCCAATTTCTTTTTATGATATTAGTAGATATAACAGAAACTTTCATATGAGAATTAAATAAATAATTTGGTTTAAAATTAATTTATCTCGTAATTTTTCTTTTTATTCCCACATATTTGTGCAGACGATATCTCGAAAAGTGGATTTCAGTGAAATTTTCACAGATAATGGACAATGACATGAACTTTGTTCATAACATAGGAAATTTGGAAAGTTTTACTTCTGGTTCCATGTTATGGACAATTTCCTGATTTTAAAATGGATTTTTGTCTTCCGAACTCCTCCAGAACGGCTAAAGATATGAATGTAAGACATGCCAGAGATCTTAGAGGATGACTTGTAAGTTAATTTTTCTTGTGTCATTGATGCTTCCGGTCACCATTTGAAGCGAATTTCAAGAATTCATTTTTCCCCAACCTTTTTGCTTTTCAATATTTTTTAAAATTAGTCACTTTTCCTTTCAAAGCTTGTGTCCCCAATAGCATAGTGATTAACGTCGTGCCTCTCACGCGGGTGAGTCGGGTTTAATCTCAAGAGTGTTTGCAATTTTTTAATCACTTTTCTTTAGCTTAAATTTACGATTTTATCTTTAAAGTGTTTTCTGGTATTTATTGCTGTTCGAATTTTGGATATTTTCACACTTTTTAAATTTTATTATATTTTTTATATGAAGGAGTTAAAAGGATTGCACAAATGTAACACATGACGTTTTATGAGTGAGGAATAGATTCTCCTATGATGTCTGATGACGGAGAAAAGACGGAAGACCTTCTTGTTGCCATGTCAACGAGTTTCTAGTAACTTCTAGTGATTCTACTGTTTCTTCTTATTTATTTTTTACTTTCTAATTTTGTGCACGCGATTTCTCGAACACTATTTCATGGATGTACATGAAATTTTCAGGAACTATGTGTTGTAACATGAATTTATAATATCCAAGAGAAAATTTGAAAATTCTCTTCCAGTGACAAGTTATAGACCATTTTCTGATTTCAAAATGACATTTCGTCCGCGGATAATCTCAAGAACGACAAGAGATATCTATGTCAAACTTTCAGGGATTATAGTTCGTGAGAGATACTAGCAGGGCCGCTACTTTTCGTTCGTCGTCGGCACTTCCGGTCGCTTAAAGTGATCAAAGAAATCGTAAAATTTCAGCTTTCCTTTTTTAAATCAAAACTTACATCACATTAGTGCATCTCTTTTGTAGTTATACCCGCACTTTCTAAAAAAAGTTCGGGTATATTGTTGTTACTCATGTCTGTCCGTCCGTCCGTCTGTCACACTTTTCTTTCACAAACTCCTCTTACATTTTACACAGTAGCTTAATCATCTTTTGGGAGATGGTTGGTGGTGTCATGTAGATGTGCAGTAAGGTTTCGGAATTTTCATTTTCACCCTAGGGGTCAAATGGGGGTCGAAAAATGACGTTTTTTATGCAAAAAGCCCCTGGTTCCAATAACTCCTCTTACATTTTACACAGTAGCTTAATCATCTTTTGAGAGATGGTTGGTGGTGTCATGTAGATGTGCAGTTAGGTTTCAGAATTTTCATTTTCACCCTGGGGGTCAAATGGGGGTCGAAAAATGACGTTTTTAATGCAAAAAGCCCCTGGTTCCCTGAACTCCTCTTACATTTTACACAGTAGCTTAATCATCTTTTAAGAGATGGTTAGTGGTGTCATGTAGATGTGCAGTAAGGTTGCGGAATTTTCATTTTCACCCTGGGGGTCAAATGGGGGTCGAAAAATGACGTTTTTTTTTTATGCAAAAAGCCCCTGGCTCCCAGAACTCTTCTTACATTTTACACAGTAGCCTAATCATCTTTTGAGAGATGGTTGGTGGTGTCGTGTAGATGTGCAGTAAGGTTGAGGAATTTTCATTTTCACCCTTGGGGTCAAATGGGGGTCGAAAAATGACGGTTTTTTTTTTTTATATAAAAAGACCCTGGTTCCCTGAACTCCTCCTACATTTTACACAAGAGGCCCATTGGCCACAACGCTCACCTGAGTCAATATGGTCCTGCTATTCTTCATCAGCAGATTTCTTCTCCTATATATTCATATATAAAGCTTTGATTGCCTGTTCTAGGCATACACTACCCCCAGGTGCCATGTTTTGAATGAAATTGAATATAAACCTTCTGAGGATGCTGCTATATTCATATAACTAATCATGGTTTTGCTGTTCTTTAAACGGAATTTTGAATATGTCTGACACCCTACCCTGGTGGGTGAAGGTGGGGTTCATGATTTGAACAAACTTGTTTGTACACTACCTGAGGATATTTCCATATCAATATGACTAATCATGGCTTTGTTGTTCTTGAGAAGAAGATTTATTTCCTATATATTTCCTTTCATAAAACTTATTGATCCCCCATTATGGCCCCAACCTACTACTGGAGGATGCCTTCAACAAACTTGAATCTACAATACTTGGGGATGCTTCCATATCAATATGATTAATCATGGCTTTCCTGTTCTTCAAAAGATTTTTAAAGATTTTTCCCATATATTCCTATGTAAAACTTTGTGCCCCACTGTAGCCCCACCCTACCCCTGGGAGTCATGATTTGAACAAACTTGAATCTACACTACCTGAGGATGATTCCATATCAATATGATAAATTGTGGCTTTGTTGTTCTTGAGAAAAAGATTTTTAAAGAATTTTCCTATGTATTCCTATGTTAAACTTTGACCCCCCATTGTGGCCCCACCCTATCCCCGGAGGTCATGATTTGAACAAATTTGAATCTACACTACCTGAGGATGATTCCATATCAATATGACTAATTGTGGCTTTGTTGTTCTTGAGAAGAAGATTTTTAAAGAAGTTTCCTATTTCCCATTTAAACTTTGACCCCCCATTGTGGCCCCACCCTATCCCCGGGGGTCATGACTTGAACAAATTTGAATCTACACTATGTAATGAAGGTTTCACATAAGTTTCAACTTTTCTGGCCCAATGGTTCTTGAGAAGAAGATTTTTAAAAGATGACACCAAATTTTCACCAATTCTTAATTAACTCCCCTTGGAAAAGGGTGTGGCCCTTCATTTGAACAAATTTGAACCCCCTTTACCCAAGGATGCTTTGTGGCAAGTTTTGTTGAAATTGGCCCAGTGGTTCTGGAGAAGAAGTCGAAAATATGAAAAGTTTACAGACGGACGGACAGATGGACAGACAGACGAACTACAGACAAAATGTGATCAGAATAGCTCACTTGAGCTTTCAATTCAGGTGAGCTAACAACAGCCTAATCATCTTTTGAACTGATTATGATTGATTATTATTGTTTAACGCCGAGTCGGCAATCTTTCAGCCATATTTTGGCTATTAAATTAAGTGTATATTCCCATTTATGAATTTTGACACAAATTTAAGAAAAGTGAGGTCAAGTCAAAGGAAAGGTCAAGGTAAAAAAATATTGATGCAGTTGAATAGCTCTCACTGATATGTATCAGCATATGAAGTTTGATTTAAATATCTTGAATGATTTCATTAAAACGGAGCTAAACACTTATTTAAGAAAAATGAGGTCAAGATCAAAGGAAAGGACAAGGTCAAAAAATGTTGATTCAGTTGAATAGCTCTCATCAGTATGTATCAACATATGAAGTTTGATTACACTTTTTTGAATGGTATCTTTAAAACTGAGCTAAACACTAATTTAAGAAAAGTGAGATCAAGGTCAAAGGAAAGGTCAAGGTCAAAAAATGTTGATGCAGTTACATAGCTCTTATCAATATCTATCAGCATATGAAGTTAGATAAAAATATTTTTGATAGTTTCTTTGAAACGGCTTTGAACAGAGCTAAACGCTAAGCGTGACAGAAACACAAACGGAAGGACTGAAGGATGAAAGGACGGAAGACGGACATGACAAACACTATATGCACTGGCCATATTGATCAAATATTTGCCGAGTGAAATTAAACGTGACGAGAATTCATGTAAAACTAGAAATATGTCCATAGGACATGAATGCCCCGCCGAGGGTATATTAATAATGCAACATGAAAATTTGTATTAGTGTATGAATTTTGATGAGCATATCTTGAATAGTTTCTTTAAAATTGAAATTGAAATCTAAAAAGTTGGATATAGATGATAAATTTTCACCAAATCATGTATAAGTGCATAAGCTTAATTGGTTTCTCTAAAATTAAGCAAAATGCAGTTTTAATTAAAATGAGGTCAAGGTCCCAGAAAAGTTCAAGGTGAAACGTTTTTGATGCAGTTGAATAGTTCTCATAAATAAGTATCAGGATATTCAGTTTGATAAAAATATTTTGAATGGTTTATTTAAAACTGAGCTAAACACTAATTTAAAATAATTGAAGTTAAGGTCAAAGGAAAGGTCAAGGTCAAAAATTGTTGATGCAGTTGAAAAGGTGACATCAGTATGCATTAGCATATGAAGTTTGATAAAAATATTGTACACGGTTTCTTTAAAACTGAGCTAAACACTAATTTAAGAAAAGTGATGTCAAGGTAAAAAATATTGATGCAGTTGAATAGCTCTCATCAGTATGTGTCAGCATATTTAGTTTGACAGTAATTTAAGAAAAGTGAGGTCAAGGTCAAACGAGGGGTCAAGGTCAAAAAATGTTGATTTAGTCGAATAGCTCTCATCAGTTTGTATCAGCATATGAAGTTTGATAACACTATCTTGAATGGTATCTTTAAAATTGAGCTAAACACTTATTTAAGAAAAGTGAGGTCAAGGTCAAAGGAAAGGTCAAGGTAAAAAATATTGATGCAGTTGAATAGCTCTCATCAGTAACACTATGTATCAGCATATGAAGTTTGTTAAAAATATCTTGAATGGTTTCATTAAAACTGAGCTAAACACTAATTTAAGAAAAGTGAGGTCAAGGTCAAAAGAAAGGTCAAGGTAAAAAAATGTTGATGCAGTTGCATAGCTCTTATCAATATCTATCAGCTCGTGAAGTTTGATAAAAATATCTTGGATAGTTTCTTTGAAACAGAGCTTTGAACAGAGCTAAACACAAAGTGTGACAGGAGGACAGACGGAAGGACAGAAGGACAGAAGAATGGAAGGACGGAAGACGGACATGACAAACACTATATGCCCCGGCCATATTCATGGCGGGGCATAAAAATAGATGAAATGGGAGTTTTAAAGCATATACCGTGAATGTTATGTGTGATTCATAAGGAATTAAAGATTAAGAATCAGGTACGCTGATATATTCTTATCATGTTTTCTTATAATGAACACAGGCAGTGCTTTGAAATCCCAATCAGTCTTTCCTCTGTCGTTCTATAACAACAAAGATGCAAAAGTTCAACACTATGCTGCATACCTTGAAACATAATTTTTGTTCGTATCGAAAGCTTGTATTCTATAGTACTTGGAAAGTGCTGCTAGAATCGTGTGGTTAACATGAATTGATAATAATTCCTTGATCGTATGTATAAAATGTAAAAATTTTGGTAAGGTTTCATGCGAAACTTTGGAACATTTCTTTCTGTGTCGGGAGAGAAGGATTCTAGCAGCACTTACCATGGCTCAGTGATGTTTTTACATTATTATTTTCACTAAAAGAAATGAATTAGCTCCGGGGTAGTGTTGAGCTTTTCACTTTTTCATTAAGGCAATTTTTCTATATAGATGTCACGTGATGACGTCATAGTAGAGTGCTTCTTCTAGCCTAACACTCAATGACGTCTATACAATGGATAATAATAGTAAATGTTTTATCTAAGGCTTTTCCCATTTATCAATGTTACATTTTATGAAAATGCCTTAGTCTAAATTCGCCGAAATATGATTTGGGTACTGCCTTAACATACCTGCGTATACAGTAAAGCATGCTTATAGCGAAACAAGCCTATAATGAATTGACACTTACAGCAAAGCGATTTTCATTCCCTGTGGCTTCAAAACATATTGTGAACTTAATGGATATAAGCAATTTCAATTATAACAAAGCGAAATCGTCTGTCCCAGGCACTTTGTTATAAGCGTGTTTTACTGTACATTAATTCCCATGTTTACAAAACTTTGATCCCCTATTGTGGCTGCACCCTACCCCTGAAGGTCATGATTTGGACAAAGTTGAATCTACACTAAGTAATGAAGTAAGTTTCACATAATTTTAAATTTTTCTGGCCCAGTGGTTCTTCAGAAGAAGATTTTTGAAATAACATATTTTCACTCAATCTTATTTCCCCTTAAAAGAAGGTTTGGCCCTTCATTTGAGCAATTGTTTTACACAAGAAAGAATACTTTGCATGAGAAATAAAACTCTTTGTATTTCTAAATATTTCATTACACCTCTAGTGTGTTTCTTCTTATTTTAACTAAGATAATGATGATTTAATTATGAATTCAATTTTGTACAGGCCTTTGTATGATAATTCTACCCTGAGGGGTATGTTTACCTGTCTTCAACAAGTCAGGTGATTGTTCTGAAGTTCACAGTGAGTACTTTTCAAGCATAATTGATCAAGTTCATTTCTGCCCACTAAAAATACTGATCTTGAGCAAATTAATAGAAGTTCTAAGTGAAATTTGTAATAAACCACATTAAAAGACTTCTGGCTGTGTCCTTTTGTAATTATAGATATAGATCAAAGACAAGATAGTGAGTAAACTTTTTTTTTCTGGGAGGGATATCATTCTTGCTGCAGCATGAATTAGTGTAAAATCCTAAAAAGTCATCAATTAAAAAAAATTGTCTTATAATTCCACTTTAATTTTGACTAAAGTGGATGTTAGAGAGAGAGAGAGAGAGAGAGAGAGAGAGAGAGAGGGATTACTCCAGGTATATAGCCCCATGCAAAATATATATATCTGTGATAGCAAATTCCCAGGAAACAATTTTTGAAAAGCAATTTTCCTTCATGCATTGTTTTCAGAAAACTCAAAGCTGAAAATTTAAAATTTATACCCATGTCAACATAGTGCAACTTTTATCTATACATTAAAAAAAAGTATGATTAAATAGCTAAATCAAAGTGTTTTGAATAACAAAACCAAGCTATACCAGTGTAGCTAATTCAACTATAGAGCTTATTCAATTTTAAGAGATTGTGCAAGACCTGTTTTAATTCTTAATCATTCTTAAAATATATCACCATTCCTGATTCAAGGGAGAGGTAGGCATATGACCAAAAAAGTCCATGATCTATTGATTTAATAAAGACACATGTATGTTGTGAGAAGATCAGTAAATAATGATGACAAGTGGGAAACGACCAGGTTAATATTCACAAATTTTAGGAGTTTTCAACATTTAAGACCATGCAGACATAACCCCTACCCCTTTTCCAGCTCCCCAGCCCCATGCAGGCTTGTTTTTTTTATACAAATTATTTATAACTTGTTTTGGTATAAAATAAATTGTAAATAATACAAAAATGTACATGTACACAAAGTATAATGGCGGGTCTCTGAATGATTTTCATTTTCTAATTCTAGGACCGGAGGGTGGACTGACCCTAGGGGGTCCTGAATAAAACGTCAAGCAGATTATCACTAACACACTTTTGATGCAGGTCATATTGTGATCATTTCAAGTTTCAGGGTGAGGATGACTTCAAGGGTCATAACCTTTATACCATTTAATGCATAATGACTCGAGGGACAATATTATATATGGTTAAGGGAAGAGTTTTCAACCATTTTCAAGATACAGTGTATATGATCATTTGAAGTTTTAGGGGTTGGGAATGACCTCTGGGGGGTCATGACCCCATATATCCTATTTAGTGTGTTATAATACAAAATGACTTAGGGGTTTTTGCTCTAATGAAAGCTATTTTATTGTTTCCGGTTCCAAATTATCGAGTGGAATGACCCCAGGAACTTGCCCTATGGAGGGTAATCGTGTTCAAAAATCCAGACAGGTAAGTTTGTAAATCCAAACTTGTAAGTTTGTAAATCCAAACTTGAAATCGTATCAGTTTCATAGTCTACATATGTAAGTAGGTAATTCCGAAATCCTAGCATGCAGTTCTGAACATACAACTTTGTTGACTTTGAATTTATTCTATGAATGTGTGCATTTTTTATGTTGTAAACTTTGTTTTCCGGAATTTATATTTCCACGCTCTGAATAAATACAAAGACAATTGACAAAGTCTACAAATGTAAAGGCTACATTGATAATGAGAAACTATGGAGGGGCATCAGTGCCACAATTATTTTTTTTAAAATGTTCTTTTCTTTTTTTCTTTTAACTTTTTGTTTTCCAAATTAAATTCTTCATTTTTTTATTTCCTATTTTGATTCTTACTTCTTGAACCGCGGATCTAGAAGGGGGTCCAGACCTCCCCTCCCCCTAAGATTTGAAGACTTATTAAATGTTTATACTAAACGAACTAAAAGTGACCTTGGACCCCCCTCGAAAACGCTGATCTGTGTTAAGTTGACGACTACCCCCCCCCCCCTCCCGAACACACACACACGCGCGCGCCCGCGAAATAGGTTTTTCATGCTTGGGAAAGGAGTTTACTTTTTTTTTTTTTTGCTTGTCAAGAAATTTCTGGGTTGGTTTTATTTTTGAACTGGGATGGACCCTCCCCCGGAAAAAAAATCCTGGATCCGCGCCTGTTTTTCCAGTTTTATTTCATTTTATATTATTATGGCAATTTTGATTCCTTTCGTATTTTGATTCTATCTTAAAATTTCAATTATGTTTCACTTCACCTAACTTAATACTATTTTTGGTAACAGCTATAAGCAAAATCGAAAGTTTGTTTAAGAAAGTAGAACTTACAGAGTTAAACTAAGAAACTTGAATAAAATTTAAACGAAAAGGGGCGCTACGACCTTTTATGTACAGGTACACAGATATCTTGGCGAACAGTCTAGCTACGAAACGTAGAAACATTTCCCTGGAACATTTTTTTTTCATTTTAAAAACCATATGATATCATTCTTGCGTGTTTTCTCTCGTTTTCAGGCCCGTAGGAAGCATTTTCATTGGGTGAGGGTGGGGGTGGAGCAGTGGACACAAAACAAAAATTTCTTGATAAGCTCCCCCCCCTCCCCCCTCCAAAAAAAAGAGACATCCCTGTTGAGGGGGCACAACGATAAATCAGCCTTATTTCTTTTCTTATGTATTTACCAAAAACTATTGAGGGGGCACAATTAATCCGAAATTACCTTTTTTTTCATTGGTATGGTATATACTGGCACCCTCGCCCCACTCGCTGCCTACGTCATGGTCGTAGGAACCCGGGGGGGGGGGACGGGGCGTCGTGCCCCCAATGATTTTGCCGATATATAGATTACTCTAGTAAACATATATAGTATATGCCTGTGCCCCCTTAATAAAAACGTCTGATGACCTTTTTTTTACTTGCTTGTCAGGAAAATTTTGGTAACTAGTGGCCCCTCAACTGTCAACTGAAAATGTATGGTGTGCCCCCCCCCCCCCCACCCCACCCCAACTGAATTTGCTTCCTACGGGCCTGACGGACCTGGTTCGGAGCCATAAAACTTAGATGAGCTCACTTTTGATCCCAGTCTCTCTTTTCTACACATACTATTAATTCCTTTGGTAAACGTGAAACTGTGATCAAAAGTGAGCCCGTCTAAGTTTTATGACCCTGGTGCAAGATGTTTCAAATATGATAAATATGACCGCCATTTTTGATTGCCCGATTATGGTACACAAATATCAGGTATCTTTGAATTGATATTGTCATCACATTATTTTTTTAAAGTAGGACAGACAAAAAAATTTTTTACCAACAAATCTCAGGGCTGAAGTAGAAGGGAGCGAAAGGTTGGGCTTCCAACTTTCTTGTGTGGAGAATAATTTTTTGCAGCTGTTTTAATATGAAAATTCATTTATAGGCTGTACGCCCAACCACCCACCACCCTTATTTTGCAGTATCATTAATATCTGGCAAATTCTTGCGTTGAAAAAAAAAAGTTACTGAAAAGTTAAAAATATCCTAAAGATCGTCTCCCACGAAGGAGGAGTTTTGGCAGTTTATTTATTGATTTTTTTCATCGTCAATTTTTTGGAGCCCCCCTCCCCCCATCTTTCGATAGACATTGATACGAATCTGCATCAACTGAGTGGTTGTTTTTTTTAATATGATATCATTGCAGTTACATTAGTTCTTAAAAAACTGGGGCACTGATCACAGTAGCCTAGTGGTTGGGCGCTAGCTTCGTAGGCCATGGGAGGGTAAGAGTTCGCTTGTCCTAAATGCCGGCCGGCAAAATGTAAGACGTTTAACATACGTGTTGGTAATGACTGTTCCTTCGGCATTGAAAGTCAAATTGAATGATTTTTCGGTTGAGACCGACCTTCAAAACGGAAGCCCCTCTAGATCCGCGAAAGCCGTGAATAAGCTGGTAATTATTCATGTCACATCGTCAAATAAAATAAAATTAAGAAGATAAAATAAAGTTGGAACATATAAACAAAAAATTAGAATTAAAATTGAATAAGAAATTCAAATGAAAAAACAAATATAAATTTGGAAGTTAGAATAAAAAAGAAATAAAATCTAAATAATTTATTTCAGTTGGGAAAAGAAGAAAGGGAAAAAATATGGCACTGATGCCCCTCCTTAGTTTCGACAAACGTGTAGACTTTACATTCGTAGACTTGTCAATTGTCTTTGTGTTTTATTCAGAGCGCGGAAATATAAATTCCGGAAAACAAAGTTTACAACATCAAAAATACACACATTCATAGTATAAACTCAAAGTCAACACAGTTGTATGTTCGGAACGACATGCTAGGATGTCGGAATTACCTAATTACATATGTAGACTATGAAACTGATACGATTACAAGTTTGGATTTACAAACTTACAAGTCTGGATTTTTGAACACGATTACCCTCCATACTTGCCCCATTGTAAAATTTGTATAATTGTGGCATTCCAATGATCTTTGACCCTTTTCCACCTATGGGCCCCTAACCATTTTCATTTCCGATTATTGTACCCCGTTCCAGTCGCCCGAGCGGCGCAAAGGTTAGAACGTCTGCTCTAGAGTCGTGGAGTAAGGAGTTGATCCTTAAGTTGCGGGTTCGAATTCACTGCGGGATGCGGAGACCAGTTCTTCGGATGAGACTGTATAAACCGAGGTCCCATGGTTAAAATTTGCAGCCCTCCACCGGCAAGTGGTGGAGTCTCCATATGAGCGAAAAATGCTCGAGAAGGACGTTAAACAACAAACAAACCCCATTCTATACTAAACGTTTAAAATTATATATTCATAATGTACTTACCGCCTGTTATAGGTACTGTTAACTTGATAGAATAATAAATCCATTTAAAACACACACTAAATATTAATAATCCCAGTGGTAATAATGATGTACATACACCATGTGCAAAACAATAATGATAACAGTAAAAGTAGTGCTCGCAGTGTGACGTAATTCATGCACGAGTCTAGAAATTTTCCAAAAAGGTGTACATTTGTAAAATTTATACATTGTATTATAATTGCATACAATTTTTTTTTCATGAGTTTGTGTTTTCTATTCTAAATATGACAGGAAAACGGGTGAATCGTGGATGGGAGTTGATTTTTGACAAAGTTGATTGGGTCAAGATTTGGAAAGGGGTTCTCCGAGTCCTACCCAAATACTGACAAAAATTTGCACAGTTTGTCATTTTGGCATCTAATTTTTTTTTAAGTTCATCAAAAAAAGCTATGCACTAAAATAATATTATTTGTTGTTTTGACAATAAATTCTAGAAGTTCCAATTATGGGTAGAAAATTAACCCCCCCCCCCATTTTTTTTTTACACAAATCTTTCAAAAATTCTCTCTTTATCAGAATTTACATTATCAGGTAATATCAGACTGGTAATGAAATATTTCCATGCGCGGATCTAGAGGGGGAGGGGGGTCCGGAACCTATATACGAAATCTATATATACGAAAGCAACTAAAAGTGACCTTGGAACACCCCCCCCCCCCCTTCATAGAAAACACGGACCCCTTTTAAGTTGGTATGAAAAGTTATACATATGAAGCTTAAAAAGTGAACGGCCAAACCCCCCTCTTCCCCCCCCCCCCCACCACCACCACCATGAAATAAGTTTTCACATGTGGGAGAGGAGTTTAAGTGTTGTTTTTTTTGTTTTGTTTTGTTTTTTTTTTTTTTTTTGCTTTTCAAGAAATTTCTGGGTTGGATTCCCCTTGAAAAAATTCCTGGATCCGCACCTGATTTACATCAGAGGCCCATATGGGTTGAATGTTCACCTGAGCATTTTATGCTTGATATAAATGTGTGCTTCTTCCCTGGTTACCAAAATTTGAAGGAGAGCAGTCAGAGCACATTTCAGGGATGTAGCAACATTTTTGAAAGTGTGGGGGGGGGGGGGGAGCCAAAGAAAAAAAAAATTCAACTTATCTGAAAAAACTTGACAAGCCAAAACTTTTTTTTCAAAACTCAAAAATCCTATTTCGTGGGGTGGGGTGGGGTGGGTTCCAACTTCTTTCAGTACCCCAATTTTATATATACACTACTACATTACCTTTATTTGACTATAATGCAAGATCTCGGAAACGATAAGAGATTAAGACAGCAAAATTATATGAGCGACAAACCTTAAGAACCACCGGTAACAAAAACGACAACTTCCGGTTATAAGAGAAAAACTCAATAATTTGAGTATTTTACTTTCCCATAAATATTCTTTATAGATAAAGTATTTGGAATGAGTTTTAAATATATTATTCAGAGTGCAAATTTCTAGAGTAACCTTAAATATCTTTCAAAAATTCACTTCCGGTCGCGTGTTTTTCTGTCCTCAAAATGAGAAGTTGTCTGAGCGAGATCTCAAAAACAGGTAAAAGATAAAAACACCAAACTTTTATGAGAAATAGACCTTGAGGAGTAGGCGAAACCATTTGGGTTAAACGCGTCAGTCGTCACTTCCACTTGTCACAGGAAATGATCAAAGACATCCAAAATTTTATCTTTTCTTTTCTAAATTAAAACTTGCATCACATTATTGCATCTCTTTCGCTGTTTTAAATTTATTTAGTTAGATTCCTCCGGAAACAAAAACGGCAACTTCCGGTTTTAAGAGATAAACTACGTTATTTTTATATTTAACTTTCTCATAAATATTGCTTATCGGTAAAGTACTTGAAATAATTTTATGTATGCTGCAGATAATTATATGTATGTTGTAGGTACTGCAAATGTCTAGAGAAAAGACAGAGATTTTTTATAAAATTCACTTCCGGTCGCGTGTTTTCCTGTCCTCCAAATTAAGAATTTATTCTCACAATATTGCTCGGCAAGTCTAATACTTTCAGGACTGATAATCAGTCATCAGTTTATATTGAATCGTGAGAAAATATTGTATCACTATTACTTCCGGTCGTGACAGGAAGTAATGCAAAAAGTGAATGGTTAATGGTTAGCACGTTGATTTTCACGCAGCTGACGACCAGGGTTAAATCTCCAGAGTGTCTGAATTTCTTTTATCACTTTTTCAGCTTGAATTTAAGTTGTTTTTTTTTTCAGAATCGGACGGAAAACCTCTCATTGCTCGCAATGAGTTTCTAGTTAAGGTCTTCCGTCTTCACGGAAGACCTTATAGTGATTCTACTGTTTCTTATTATGTCTCCCCGAACGAAGTCGGGCGACATATTGCTATTGTACGCATGAAAATTTCTCGCAGATGGCTGGGGCATTGTTTTTGGAACTTTCTATAAAAGATGATGACCAGCTGTATATATGTGGGGAAAAAATGGAAATGATGATCAGTAACTGTAGTTGTGCGATTCGCATTTGAAATTTTCAAATTGTCAATTGTTACCAGAGGAAAAGTGAAAATTCTTTAACTTCGATTTTCTCAGTAACTGCTCAAGCAATCACTTTGAAACTTTAATGGATGATTCCTTGCATTGTGTCAAAGTGATTTCTATTTAAAAAAAAAAAAAACAACAAACAAACAAACAAACAAACAAACAAACAAACCTGGAATTGGCAGCACACAGTTGCCACAGAAACAAAACAGAAAAAGGGTATTATGCTCACATATATGTTCTCAGAGGTCGCTTGGACAATCTTGATGAAACTTTACAGAAATTTTTATTAGAAACTTTAATCGGCAGTCAACATTTAAATTTTTCTAAATTCCTACCGTTTCCATGGGAGCGGACGAACGGACGAAAAGTGAAAATTCTTTAATTTCTATTTTTATCCGTAACTACGAAAGGAATCTTTTGGAAACTTTAAAGGATTATTCCTTCTACTGGATCAAATTGTTTTCCGCAAAAAATTGGAGCAGGTCCATCACTTCAGCCACCGGAACGAAGTCGTATTTTGGTTCACCTTAATTTTGTACTCGTTCTCGTAGATGGCTTTCAAAATCTTCATGAAACTTTACAGAAATAAAAATCACCAACCCTAGTTGTGCATGGCATATTTTATTTTTTCAAAGTTTGTCGCTGACGCCAGGTAAGGAACAAATGATTTAAGAACAGTCGTGGTCACGAGACCATTATAATGCTTTTAATCAAAGTACTGAAAGGACTGATACGAGTTGATGGTTGCCCTAGCTTAGCTAATGGTTATTGCTTTAGTGATAAAAAAATGAAATATCTGTTTAGAAACAGAAATTTAAATTTTCATTTATTTCTTATGTCAATTTCATGACATGATGCAATGTATTTTAAAATCCAATTAACAGATAATACTTCATGAAATTATAAGAAAACGATATTTCTTTCTTTTTACAGTATAATTATACAAGTTATACATTTATTATATTCCTCGCAACAAGTTGCGTGAGGTATAATGTTTTTGACCCGTCCGTCCGTCAGTCAGTCAGTCAATCTGTGTGTCAGTCAATCAGTCTGTCAATCCTGTTTTTTTGTCAGCGCAACTCCTCTTCAACCGCTGCAAAGAATTTCGTCAAACCTTGCAGATATTTAGGACACAGTGTGTAGATGTTCATATTACCAGGAAATTCCGATTCCGTTATTTTTCTGGGAAGATCGGCACTCTTCAACTTAGATATTTTGCCATATCTTGAATATAGAGATGAACAGTTTGTCAGCGCAACTCCTCTTAAACTGCTGCATAGAATTTGATCAAACTTTTAGCAGATATTTAGTACACAGTGTGAAGATGTGCATATTACGAGGGAATTCTGATTCCATTATTTTTGCCTTAAGAGTTTTGCTTATTATTGAAGAAACTTTCCATCTAGGTAATAAGGAAATCCACTGGAATCAGCTTTTGTAATGAAATTTTATGTGAAATATTTTATGACCTCAAAAGACCCCTATTGATTTTGAGATCAAAATATTAATGATTTAACACAGACACAAAATCTTGGATAGTTCTCACCCTCCATCCCCCCCCCCCTCAAATTGGTGCCTTGCCTTAAATAATTTCATAAGTACAGTATATAAACAAATTCATATGACTACATCATAATTTTGTTTCCATCAATTTTTTAAATGTGTAAATTGTCATGTGTTGGACATGGACTTATATTCATTAAAAATAGAAATCACCGAGGAATTTAAATAATAGTTTGTCAGCATAACTCCTGCACTGAATGTCCTGAAACTTTGTAGGTATTTCAGACATAATGTATAGATTTGTATATTACCAAGAAATTTTGATTCCATTATCTATCTAGAAATTTCAGTCCAATTAAATTTGTAACATACAAAGATTTGAATGTCCTTATATGCAAGAAGTTTTGATGTGATGATTTTAAGCACGCGATTTCTCGAAGACTATTGGATGGATTTACATGAAATTTTCAGGAATTGTGTGTTGTAACATGAACTTGATCTATCTGAGAGAAAATTTGGAAATTCGCTTCCGAGTTTACAGGGTTAGCCGAGCGTTTGTTTGAACGAAACTAACATAAGGATCAATGAAATGTGAAGGAATTGTTGGATTGTCATGTCGCAATTACGTTGCAATTCTGTTTCGAACTAGAGTTTTAATTCAAGGTTTCCTCAAACGTCTACTACAATTGCTTTTGTCTGTATCTCAAAGTAGAAAACGGCAAAAGTACAAGTGGAATACGATAACTACAACCTTTTGTTTTGCACCACAGAAAAACTGATCCTAAACCATGGTTATAAGTAATAGCTTTTCAAGGAACTTGCCTGACTAAAGCAATGAATATTTAAAGTAAGTAATACGTGGCAAATGTTTTTCCCATGCAGGGTTGTGCCATATTACTAAATGAATCGAAAACAACAAAAATAAGAAAATCATTTTTTTGAAAGATTGTTAAGTGAAGTTTATATAAATATTTTTTTTTTCTAAAAGATGTTGTTATTGAACATAAATGGTATCAGATTCCTTGGCCGTCTCAGGGCGAGACATGATTTTTGGCGAAACATTCTAGTACGTCTTTTCATAAATGTGTAGCTAATCGGTATAGTCCACATCGGGGGTAAACAAGAAAATGAAATTTGGTGAAAATCTTAGCTAATTCGTTGATTTAGTGTTACTTGCCTATATACGATGTTATATGTCCAATGTGATATATATACTTTTTAAGACTCGAAATTCAGGTTATAAGAACATATATTTTTAAATTTCATTGAAGCTATCGCATGTTTGTAAGACCTGTCTACGTGTTTGTAAAACTGGTCTACATATTCGTAAGATTTTTCTTCATGCGTGTAAGACTTGTTTACATATTTTTAAGACTTGTTTATATGTTTATATTTAAAGTTGCTGTGTTTTTCTACTTAACCAACCATGAAATTGATTTGAATGCTATTTTCGTGTATACTCACGCGTAGAAATAAACATTGAGAAATTGGCCTCACAGTGAGGCTACAAAGACGTTAATAAAAATATAACGATAGAGGGCAGCAAGAAATTTAAACATTAAATTCAACATTTATATACATGTATATGGACGATGTTTTATCAATTTACAAAAGTCATTTTAATTCCTACGTTGATTCGATATATCCCTTTGAACCCAAAATAAAAGACACACAGAGCCTGACACACATTCTGCTAAAAGTTATTTTTAAAACTTAAGTAACAAATTACGATGTGAATCTTCTTGAGCAAAATTTGGCTAGCTAGCTCTCATTCTTTATACTTCAACTTTAAATTAAAAAAAAATTAACCTCCCTGATGCTCGTTAATTCAGGCAATGGGTACAATGTAAACATCGATGATGACTGATTGAATGTGCGCTGGTGATCCCGACTATGTCTGAATTATCTTTCTCATTTTAGCTTAAATTTATGTTTTCATCTTGATAAAAATTGTTTGGCGTTTTTTTTTCCAGTGAACTCTGCGCTATTTTCATTTTTTAATTTTTAAATTTTTTTTTTATGAATAAAAATTTAAAATTCATGCATTTCTTTCTGAAAGATCCATGTTACATTTTAAGATGTCTTTACTACGAGCATATATAAATGTAATTTTACAGGGTTGGGATTAACCCTAACCCTAACCCTGCGTCGCCCAGTATAAAAGGCGTCACTCTTTTGAGTCTATAAGGGACACAGACTCCAGGAGTTCATTCGGTGCCCCTCGGATAATCCTCAGGGATATTAAACGTATGTCATATGTACAGAGCAAACACGGACCTCCAAAACATCAGAGGTGGGATCAGGTGCCATAGAGGAGTGAGCATACCCTGCCGACCGGTCACACCCGCCGTGTGCTCCTAGTCATTATCGGGAAATAACGGAAAAATCCGTCGACAATTCAGTGTTGAAAGAATATCAGCAGTCTCGTTTAAAGTCATCATTTCGTACGTTCTATGGTCGATACAATGACCTTGTCAGCAAATACAATTTATCATTGAGCCAAATGCTGACTGACGTTTTTCATACTAATTGTTAGGCCATTATTTACACAGTGAATTGTCGACGGATTTTCCCGTTATTTCCCAATCATGACAAGGAGCACACGGCGGATGTGACCGGTCGGCAGGGGATGCTCGCTCTTCCATGGCACCTGATCCCACCTCTGATGTGTAGAGGTCCGTGTTTGCTCTGTTCTTATTTTCTATTGTTTAATGGACCTTTGAGCTTGAATACTGTTCGTTATCTCCATATATTTCATGCAAAGAATATCACATATAAGGATGGTTATTCGGACGGAAGATCTCTCGTTGCTCGCAAAGAGTTTCTAGTAGAAAGTTGCAATTCACAGTACTTCTCGTGATTATCATGCATGCACGGTTTGTATCATATAACATAAATAGAAAACGACAAAAATTAGAAAAAAAGAAAGATTGTTTAATGAAGTTGAAATAAATACTCCTTTATAGATTTAAGTTACTGAACATAATAGGTATCAGATTCCTTGACCGCCATACGGCGAGACGTGTTTTATTGCGAAACATTCCAGTCTTTTCATGAATGTGTTACTAATTAGAATAGTCCATTTTTAAGGGAAAACGGGAAAATAGAATATGTAGGAAAACTTAAGCGAATTCACTTCCTTAATATTACTTGCCCATATACGATGTTATATGTACAGTGTGATAAATATACATTTTTATGCTCGAAAATTGGTCTATAAGAACATATATACGTTTTAAAATTTCATTGACGCTATCACTTACACCCATTCAATAGATTGATTGATATTGTTTAAGTCGGAAATATTTCAGCCATATATCGGTGGTGAAAATTTATGTTCAGATTGAATGACTTTTTGGGTTTCTCTAGCGGCCCCCAGTGAGCCTACTCTTTTTCGAAAACCAGAAAAACAATCTTCTTCATGCCAAGGGGGTTGTTATCCTTGACACAGGGCACCATTTAACGTCCCATCCGACGGACTCCCATTCAATAGAAGAAACATTCTAAAGATTCACTCGTGACGTTTGGCGCGAAGTAATGTATCGTGACCCACCTTTCACAGTAGACAAATGTGTACATGTAGAAGTACAGAATAGATTACACGGACATATCTGTATTTGGAATTGCATGGAGTAAAAAGTTGAATGCATACAGAATAAAGAAAGTAACACATCAGTAGTTTTCATAAGTAACAGATTATTTCTTCTACTAGCACTTATTGTTAAAACTCAAGTAACAAATTCCGATGTGAATCTACATGCACAAAATTTAGATGGCTAGCTTTCATCCTATAACTATACACACTGAGAAAAAAATTAAAATGTCTGATATTCGTTACTTCAGGCAATGAGTGCAAGGTAAACATCGAGGATGGCTGGTTTCCTTGCGCTAGTTTAGTGGTTTCAATAATAAATTTTCAAGCAAGCCCTCTAAGTTAAATCCAGACTATATCTGAATACTTTTGCTTAAATACACGTTTTCATCTTTATGAAATTTCATGATGTTGACCTTTTATTCTCCTTGTGAATTCTGTGCTCTTTTCATTTTTCTATGAATAAAAAATCTTTTTTAAAAATCCATGTTAAATTTTTAGGTGTCTTTACCACGAGCATATATAGATGTAATTTTACGTGCAAGGAATATCACATATAAGGATGGTTAATCGGACGAAAGACCTCTCGTTGCTCGCAACGAGTATCTACTTATATGTTTATTTTGCTTATACTGATGGGCCGTATGGCTTAAAGTTAATAAAGGTATATATACATATAATATAATAATGGTGATTACATAAAAAACACGAATGTATAAGTTACGTATACATGTATTTATCTTTCAATGATGCACAGATCAACAAGGACACAGACTCTCATGTGGCGCAAGCTTATGCCGATATTGAATGAAAAGTAAATAGCACATTTCGTTGAGCAACACGGACCTATAAAACAGCATTAGTGGGATCAAGTGTCATGAAGTAGGCATCTCCAGTTGACCGATCAAGAATTAAAAGTTTACAGCACAGTTGTGGACACAATTTTTAGAATACCATTTGATCTTTGATTCGATGCAGATCTTTTTTTATTTAAAGGTCGAAATTATAATTTTAATTTGAGGTCAAGTTCAGAGTTACGGTATTTTTTACCATTGTTTTTGACAAAACAGTGTTTATGTTACTTACTAATTGAACATTCAGCTTATTGTAGAAGAAGCTTATTGATATTCTACAAATCATGAACACAATAATTCTACATACTCACTTTAGCTTAGATGTTTACCATTGACCCTCAACTGTAAGCGCGTTTCTTTTGTCAACTCCACCACCTCAGCAAATTAAAAACAACTAGAAGAAATACGCCATGTGTCCTAACCACATAACTGTTGACGACTCATGGTAACTTCGACCTTTTGATCCGCAAATAAATATACCTTTTCCCTGGTAAAATACTGCTATGCAAGTATGTTTGATACTAAAAACAATGATGAATGTTCAAATAGTAAGTAACTTATACCCTGTTAGAATTATTGTGTTCATGATTTGTAGAATATCAATAAGCTTCTTCTACATGATGCTCTAGTGAAGTAGGGGGTCAGATTTTTATGGGGATTATTTTCCTGATCGAAGTCGTAGAATTACAGGCCTGGAAGGATTTTCTACAGGGGAAAAATGACCCTAATTGTCGTAAAATATTGACCGGGGGGGGGGGGGTCATTTTTCTACGTAGAAATTTACCCATCGGTCATTATTCTACGTGGTCACTTTTCGTCGTTACGACGGCAATTTGTAGCCCATTGAACAGGTTGGGGGGAAGCGTAAATTCCACTATAATAGTGGTATATCACTATTATAGTGAGATTCCGCTATATTTTAATTATAAAATACAAATCGGTTTCATCAGAAAATGAACATGTAATTAGTTTTTTTCGTTTGTCACAACGGGGCTCCATACCCGTTACCATGCAGGTAAAAATCATCTTTTCTTCTGTAAATTCGACAAACCTATTCCAAAGTGGGTTCAAAGTAATAACAAGCACTAATTTGTGCACACGTGTGAGAGATATTATGAGTCAGTCTTTGTTCGATACTACCGCAATCACTGGTTGCTATGCTAAAAATGTAACTTCCGCTTTAAAAAGTATGTTCGTATTATTAAACGCATCGGCAGAAAATTAAATAAAATTCATATCATGCAAGGATTCAAATTATTGTCCATTTTTATATACCCATTATAACTTGCGCTTTAATCAGCAAGTATGTTATTTGATGAAATCGAGGGTAACTACAGCTGAAAATATAGCGGTATCTCACTATAATAGTGATATACCACTATTATAGTGGAATTTACGTTTCCCCCCAACCTGTTGAAGGCGCTCCTGGCGGTGTTTAGGAGTGAGGACTAGAATCCTGATTGGTTGCAACATTTGAAATTATAAGCAGCCAGTGTACAACAGATAGTGTCATTGTTAACAGGTCTCATGTGGATTCCCATTGTGTGTCTGGCTGTCTGTGTTGCTGTAGCGAATCGACCCTGCACGTGCTTACTAAGAATGTACCTATCCTGACGTTGCATTGTAATCCTAGGACGACGGCTTCAAGGATGGTCTGACGCGCTGTTTGTTTCATTTTAACGTCTTGTTAAGCGTTGAATAGTGTGAATGTATAATGCAATTAAGTGCATCAGCAAACAACTGTGGGCTCTTATCAGTATTCAGCTGGTCAATGACTTGTTCAGGTTGGACGGGACTAAGGAGCGGCATCCAAATTAAATTAGATATTTTTTTTTGGATACTCAAAACCGCTTACATTTGCAAGACCAAATACTGCCTTATTTTTTAATTAGTTGTTCCACGCTAGTGGACACTGAATTGTTATTGATGTAATGTCCGTGTATAATCAGCAGAAGAACTAGCGACTGGGCAAAGACATACATTAGAAAGTTAATAAAAAAAATCGTAAAAAAGTTACTGTATATTTATTCCAAAAAATGACTGCACTTATATAATTAACGCCAGGTTTGGGGTCTTCTTATGACCGCTTCTGGTACTTTTATATCTTCAACTAATTTCAATTTTGTTGATTTATTTCAAAATTTTGTCAGTTTAGAACCAAATTTAAATGTTCAAATCGTTTCAGACTGTGAAACAGTAAAGTCCTTCTCTGTTTTCGCCCTTTCACCTTTCCAAACATAGAGAATGTACACTTACCTTTGTAACAACGCACTTTGAAAAATTACGCACTTTGAAAAAAAAATTCAAAGTGCGTTAATTTTGGGACCACGTTAACGCACTTTGAAAAATTTTATTTTTTTTTCAAAGTGCGTTAATATCGACCATATTAACGCACTTTGAAAAAAAAATGTGCACGGCTTGGTCAATATTCTTGCAAATTTTAGGTATGATAAATAATTACTTGAACCTGGTTTAATACTTTCTCAGAGATGATGTCACTTCAGGATCTGAGATATACACGTTTTAAAGATTTTTAGGGGTTGTTTTCTTTCGAACAGTTCTCGTAAATTTTATAAAAGGGAAATTGGTCTTTAAGAAATGATTGTTTAATAGCATAATTTCTTTCCTTTTTTATTTTAATCCAGTCTGTAATAAGTTCGGTGGATGTGACTTAAATGGAAAAAGGAGCAATTATGATTTTTCTCTACCATGAAAATTCTCTCTCTCTCTCTCTCTCTCTCTCTCTCTCTCTCTCTCTCTATGCTGCCTTGATTTATAGAATATGCTTTTTAGAAAGAATGCTCCGCTTTGCGGTGCCCTTGTAAAAGTTCCAGTCAAATGAGTATTGTGGCTAATCTTTTATTTTATTACTATCAAATTAATCAGTCTATGTTCATATTGAATATGATAGCGATCTCGATGCAAATTACGTCACTTCCGTTTCGCACAGGAAAAACTAACACACACACTTACACACATAATCGCGTTACTATATCCCCTCAAACGTTGCGAGGGGATCATAATGTTGTCTATTACTAAAATTTAAGTCCAAAATTTTTGTTTTATACACATTTTTTCAAAGTGCGTTAAGTGTGTACATGGTAAAAAATTATTATGTACACTCTTAACGCACTTTGAAAAAAAATTTCAAAGTGCGTTGATTTGGTCCCAAATTCAACGCACTTTGAAAAAATTTTTCAAAGTGCGTTGATTTTGTCCCAAAATTAACGCACTTTGAAAAATTTTTTCAAAGTGCGTAATTTTTTCAAAGTGCGTTGCCACATACCTTCCCTTGATTGAACATAAGTTAAACTTTGTAAGAATTGGTCTTAAATTAGACTTCAATAAATAACATGTATAGAAAAATACATGCTCACTCTTTCTCCATCTCCCTCTCTATTCCGTAAGGCACAAGTACACTATTTACAAAGGTTTAACAAGAGGCCAGAAGGCCTTAACGGTCACCTGAGTATCATACAACAATTTAGAGAATCCATAGAGTATAAAATGAACTAAAAGGTGAACCTTTGTTGCCCAAACGCAAGAAAAATAGGGTGATCAGGATCAACAAAATAATTAGTCTAGTATTCATTAACAGTTCATAAATTAGGTTCTAATCTCTTCCCCATTTATCACTTTCACCATAAGTATATTTTAATTCCTTGTTGA
Organism: Saccostrea echinata; assembly: GCF_033153115.1. Lineage (NCBI taxonomy): Eukaryota > Metazoa > Mollusca > Bivalvia > Ostreida > Ostreidae > Saccostrea > Saccostrea echinata. The sequence goes on from NW_026889763.1 coordinate 19,425,791, forward strand.
AATCTCTTACATTAGCCTCTCTTGGTGTTTGATGAACATTTTATAAGACAAGTTATTTTTGTCTGATTTTTATTTATCTACTACTTACAAGTCTACCTGATCATTAAAACTAAGAAAGTACTTTTTGTATTATACAATAACAATTCTTGCATAATTCTCTTATTCTATTAACCTTTCAAGTACATTATTTACAGTGATTAATTATCAAAAGTAAATGGCAAAGGGGAATAACTCCTCTCAGTAGAATACAAATTAATAGAGCCCTGGCCAGGACCAGAACACTTGAACAAATGGTCCAGATGTTAAAAAATCTGGTAAAAATACCCTTCCTTATTAAAACTTTTACTCTTTTTGCCTCTGATATGCCCAGGTGCAGAGAAGATTTTAAAGAAATAATGCATTTTTACTACAGATTCACTATATTCACTATATTATCAATAGAGCCCCCCCCCCCTCTCCCCACCGAGAAACACCAGAGCCTCTCACCCTGGGACCAGAAGTTTGCTCATCATAAGTAATCACTTTCTTTGTCTGCTTAACACTAAGAGCAGACAGGATTATTTAATAGAATTAATGCATTTTCACTATATTATCAAGAGCCCCACCCTTACACCAGCACATCTGACCCAGGGGGTCATGAAATTTACTACTCTGGAAGAAGCACTCTTGCTCATCATAACTATACACTTAGCTTCTTTGCTTTTTAACCAGAATATTTTCAAAGAAATTTTGCTTTTTCGCTATATAATCAATAGAGCCCCCCCCCCCTTTTCACCAGAACCCTTGATCCTGGGAGCCTGGAATTCACAATTTTGGAAGAGGCATCCTTGCATATCATAGCAATGTACTTAGTTTATTTAAATAATACCCAGGGGCAGAGAAGAAGATTCTCAAAGAAATAATTCACCTTCACTATAGGATCTATATAGCCCCACCCAAGCACCAGAACCCCTGTCCCTGGGGCCATGAATTTAACAATTTTGGAAGAGGCATCCTTGCTTATCATAACAATGCATTCAATTTGTTTAAATAATAACCAGGAGTACAGAAAAAAATTTTCAAAGAAATTTTGCTTTTTCACTATATAATCAATAGAGCCCCCCCCCCCCTTTTCACCAGAACCCTTGACCCTGGGGCCATGAATTTCACAAATTTGGTAGAGTCAGCCTATCATAACTATGTATTTAATTTGTTTAAATAATACCCAGGAGTAGAGAAGAAGATTTTCAAAGAAATTTTGCTTTCTCCCATCTTGCGCCCCCCCCCCCCCATCTTTTCAACAGAACCCTTGATCCTGGGGCCATGAAATTCATAATTTTGGAAGAGGCATCCTTGTGTATCATAACTATGTATTTGATTTGTTTAAATAATGCCCAGGGGCAGAGAAGAGGATTTTCAAAGAAATAATGCACTTTCACAATATGATCTATATAGCCCTGACCTAGCACCAGAACCCCTTACCCTGGGGCCATGAATTTCACAATTTTGGTACAGTCACTCTTGCTAATCATAACTATGTATTCAATTTGTTTAAATAATAACCAGGAGTAGAGAAGAAGATTTTCTAAGAAATTTTGCTTTCTCACCATATAATCAATAGAGCCCCCCCCCCAAAACTTTTCACCAGAACCCTTGACCCTGGGGCCATGAAATTCACAATTTTGGAAGAGGCATCCTTGCATATCATAACTATGTATTTAATTTGTTTAA